>NC_135802.1:162795374-163152759 GCF_964213995.1 Mustelus asterias
TGAATGCAGACTCGATGGGCCAAATAGCCTATTACTGCTCCTACATCTTATGATCTGCTGGCTGCATTATGAACAGGCCTGTGTTTCCATCAAGTCATAGGATGGGACGAGAACCTGGAGCTTCTGGCCCAGGAGCATATACTAACCACTGTGCCAAAAGACCTTTCGTCCTGTTCTTAATTAAACCCAAATTGACGTTCAATAAGTCATCTTGTCAGGAGGGGCTAGGTTTACCGCTGAACAAAATGGAATAATCAGCACTTCTGCCTGAGAGCTCCTCTTTGAAAGGTAGGGTGAGAAACACCTTTTCTTCCATTTGCTATTCATTGCAAAATTATAAATTCAATGATAAAGATTGTGAGGGTGAAATGCAACTTTAACGTTGGAGTGGATTATTCACACCGCCTGTATACTCTTCTCAGTGTTACATAATATTGAGGGAATGTATAACTGCGGTGATGCACTACTTTCCATTTTGCAATCACACAATTTCTGCCTCTGCTTACTCCACGCAGAATCTGATATTCACTCCCACCTCTTTGCAATGTTGCTGTAATTAGTAATAAATGGAAACTCCTTTCTGTTGCTAAGATAGGGTAAAGAAAATTCCCCTCCAAGCCACTCACCATCCTGACTTGGAACTATATCGTCGTTTCTTCACTGTCACTGGGTCAAAACCCTGGAACTCCCTCCTTAACAGCACCGTGGGTGTACCTACACCATAGGAACTGCAGCAGTTCAAGAAGGCGGCTCACTACCACTTTATCAAGGGCAATTAGAGATTGGCAATACAAACCAATAACATCCACATCTTATGAATTAAAAAAACAACACACACCTAACTACTGCTGTAAAAGCAAATTGGTGTTGAATTTATTTTCAGTGAGTAAATGGGTGGATAACCCACAATGATATGGATGAACCATGATTCAAATGATCTTTCTTGACATTGAAACTGAGTGACATTAATGAAAACATCATCTATTCCTCGAACACTGATATCTCAGTCAGACAAAAACTGATGGACTGTGCCAAGGTGTCCTCTGGGTATTGGCACTTTGCCCCTTGGGCAGTGCCAGGGGGCACATGCTGGCACTGCCAGGGTGATCATGCCCAGGGGGCACCACCTCCCCAACCGCTCGACCCCCTGGGGGCCCCCAATTGCCCCCCCCTTCACTCCAGCAGGGCTGGGCCACTAGTTCCCCAAAAGCGGGGAGTTACTCTTAACCCCACTGGATTGAAGTACTCTGGCGGGGTGAGAGATGCTTGCCGGCCCAGAGAATTCAGTCCCGGGCCACTAATAATATTCTAAATACTATTTAATGCTGACCCCGCCTCTCAGCCGATTTCTGGCATGGCACAGACCCCACCAGAAATCCGGCCCTGGGAGACGCTAGCGCGGTGCGAACGTTTGCGGGAACTCCGCGAATTGGCCGACACGCAATTCTCCCGGCTCACTTAAAATTAGCGCAGCGGGATCGGAGAGTCACGGCCTATATATTTATTTATCTTTATAGTTCCTCGGAATGGGAAAGGAAAAGAGGTTTTGAGATTTGCTGTGGAGAGATTTAATGTTAAATCTCCACATCGAGAGATTTAATTCCATGCTGGTAATGTGTAAATCACTTAAGGTATAAGACACCACAACCTAACAAAAGCATGTCAGATTGAAACAGAAACGCATCTTTGGTGCTTAAATAGCAACTAATTTGCATAACTATTACAAGTGTGGAGTGTTCCTTTGGCAGGTCTATTGAATGTGGGAAGGAATGGGTGATAAAGATATGGACTGAATGATAATGTAGATTTTACCAAGTCTGGGAAAGGAAGCGGCATTGTGGTTAAATGGCTTATTTTACATATGTTATTATCTACTCCGATGTCCTCAAATTACAAGTGGCGGAAAAAGACAAAGAAAGAACCAAGCTATCTTGTTTTACTCTGAAACTTTGCTCCATCCTGTTTTTATCAAAGTTTTCGTTCATGTTGTTGAATAAGAACAGTAAGAAGTCTCACAACACCGAGTTAAAGTCCAACAGGTTTATTTGGTAGCACGAGCTTTTGGAGCGCTGCCCCTTCATCAGATGAGTGCCACTCACCTGATGAAGGAGCAGTGCTCCGGAAGCTTGTGGCTCGTGCTACCAAATAAACCTGTTGGACTTTAACCTGGTGTTGTGAGACTTCTTACTGTGTTTACCCCAGTCCAAAGCCGGCATCTCCACATTGTAGAAATAGAACCCAGAGAAATAGCACAAAGAGCCATTCCCGCCTTTATATTATTAGTTGTTAGGTAATGCAGAACTTGAGTGTTGCTGAAAAAAGAGATAGCATGTTGAAGCTTTTCGTATTGTACTCATCAGGACAGATGCGAGAATACCAAGGGCAGAATTTTCAGGAGCGTGAGCAATCGGCACTCGCTATCCTGAGAGTCGGCTCCCGCTTACTCTCAGGAGCCCATTGCCATTTCCGGCTCAGTTGAGCCCTGATTGGCAGTGGGCAGGAGGAGGGATCCCATGTAGGCTTAGCCATGTTTGCTTCATTACTGCAAAGATATTTCTGCCGATGCAATTACATTTAAATGCTAGACTGTAAAGGCTAACTAACTTGATCACATTTGAAGACTCAGTAGGCATGCTGTGTCAGCTAGGAGTTGACTACATTTCTGAAAGTACAAGGCAAGTAAAAACAGCAGCTTTTCATGGCCACAGCTGTGAGGAGTATTTTGATAGTCAGAGACAGCATGTACCGAGCAATTTCAGTAACACAGATAAGAGTCAACATATATTGTAGTCACAGTTCTATATTTTTAATAAAAACAAATTACTGCGGATGCTGGAATCTGAAACCGAAAGAGAAAACGTTGGAAAATCTCAGCCGGTCTGACAGCATCTGTAAGGAGAGAAAAGAGCTGACGTTTCAAGTCCCAATGACCCTTTGATGAGCTGCCAGGCCGGCTGAGATTTTCCTGTGTTTTCTCTTTTGGTTCTCTATTTTTAGTTCAGTCCAGAGTCTGTTTTGAGTTCTGCTGTGATTAGTACAGGACTGACAAAAGCCAATATCTCTCTTTCTCTCTCTGTCCAATAATTATTTTCAGTTCGCTTTCTGTGATGTTAATTTTAAGATCTGTTTCATAAAATAAATTCAACTTAGTACCAGTGCTGTCTCCGTCTATTCTGAGGAATGAATGGACCCTACACGAGACTTCCGTCCGCCCTTGGAAGGAAGTCCTGTCTTGGAGGGTTGTCAGCCAATCTGATTGAGGGAGAATTTTGCTTAGATTTTATAGCATCTCTATGATCTCTTTAGCCAGTAAATAAAGTTTAAAACATAGAAAATCGCAAGTCTGGTACATTACAAATTTTAGTAACATCAGATTGATTTGAAAAGAAGCAGCTTTGCAAGTCATTTTTGTTAACATGTGAAGTTACGAGAGCAGCCAATCAGATAATAGCAGTGTGAATATAGCTTTTATCATTTGGAAATATCCAAATTGAAACAGTTGGTTACTGAGTGTTCACCCAAACAGTCATTCTAAGTGTGAATTCGAAATTGCTCTCTGTCACAACTTCCTTTCTCGCTTCATTTCTTTTTATCCCTTAATCTCTAATTTTTCTGTTCACATTTTCTTTATTCTTGGAAAAATAATATTGACTGGGGAATAACAACAAAATGATAGTCTAATCAATTGTTTCTGATGAGATTGTGAATGTGTGAGCAAATCTTAAGCAAGGTTATAGTTCTGAGATTGCAGCATAGACTTACAATGATTCCCGGAATAGATTCTGTTCAATCTGTGATATCATTTTATTCAATTTTTACCCGATGTTGGTGCCATCTGAGACCAACATTGCAGAAAGTGATTGTTCTTCACCTCTCACCTCTGTGCTCACTGACCCATAGTGCCTCCCGGTCAGCCAATGCTTTTATTGTAATATTCTCATCCTCATTTTTAAAATTCCATCATGTGCTTGCCTCTCACTATCTAACTAATCTCCTCCAACCCTACAACATTGCGTAATCTCAGAGCTCCTTCAATTCTCAACTCTTGTGCCACCTGGCTTTAATAGTGCCATTAATGCAACTTTTCTTTTCGGTTGGCATGGTGGTTCGCATTGCTGCCTCAGAGCGCCAGGGATCCGGGTTCGATTCTGGCCTTGGGTCACTGTCTGTGTGGAGTTTGCACGTTCTCCCCCTGTCTGCATGGGTTTTGTCCAGGTGCTCCGGTTTCCTCCCACACTCCAAAGATGTGTCAGTTAAGTTGAGTGGCCAAGCTAAATGGTCCCTGAGTGTCAGGGGTGTTAGCAGGGTAAATATGTGGGGTTACAGGGATAGGGCCTGGGTGGGATTGTTGTCAGTGCAGACTCGATAGGCTCCATGGCCTCCTTCTGTATTGTAGGGATTCTATGATTCTAGCTCCCTCGGCCCTAAAGGCTGGTTTTACCTCCTTAAGACCTCTTAGCCTCTCTACCTCTTGCTCTTTCTTTTAAGACACTCTTTAAAACCTTCCCTCTCCAACCAAACTTGAGGTCATTCCATGGAATTATACAGAATATATGACGCAGAAAGAGCCCACTATTTGCTCCACTTCAACCTCCTCTCATCCTTCCCCATCCAACTCCAGCAGCTTTAACCATCTATTCTCTCCTTCTTCATATGTTTATCTAACTTCCCGTTAACTGCATTTATACTGATTATAAGTATCACTCTCTCTGGGTTAATAAGTTTCTTCTGAGTTCGGTATTGAGTTGCTTGCTGACTTTCTTTCAGTTTTGGTTTCTATTTCTATTTCCCGGATGAGCGGTGGGTGAATGGCGGATGGGGATGGGGGAATGGGGTGTGAGTGAATGGGCCATCAAGTCTGCTAATTACATTACAATTACCTGGTTGGCATAACAATGATTTTGCTGCCAGCTATGGGCAGGAACCCGATCGGGGATGATGGGACAGGTCTGATGAATCCTGACACCCCTCACTCCCGGCGGGAATCCTGATTTTTTTGCCTGATGCTGCATTTAGCGGTCCATCCGGATTCCTGCCGGCTGTTTGACCAGAGGGTGATTTCCTCCTCCCCCTGTACCCAGACTCATCTATTTTGAAATTAATTTTAAAATGATGTGTTCATTCTTGAAGTTCATTCTTGAAGTCCTCCTGCAACTTAGTCCGGTAATGCTCACTATTAAAGTTTATTTATTTAAAGTTTATTTATTAGTTCCAAGTAGGCTTACATTAACACTGCAATGAAGTTACTGTGAAAATCCTCTAGTCGCAACACTCCGGCGCCTGTTCGGGTACACTGAGGGAGAATTTAGCATGGCCAATGCACCCAACCTGCATGTTTTTCGGACTGTGGGAGGAAACCGGAGCACCCGGAGGAAACCCATGCAAACACGAGAAAAATGTGCAAACTCCACACAGTCAACCGAGGCTGGAATTGAACCCGGGTCCCTGGCGCTGTGAGGCAGCAGTACTGACCATTGTGCCACCGTGATAGTTATCCCTCCAAATTCAGCTGCAAAATTAAAAATCTGATTTTCGATTCCAAAGTCTAAATTGTTCATGTAAATTGTGAACAACAGTTGGTTCCAGCATTGGTCCTTGTGTAACCCCACTTCTGTACTGCTGCCACTGAGTAGGCACGGTGGCGCATTGCTAAGCCCTGCTGCCTCACAGCGCCAGGGACCTGGGTTCGATTCCGGCTTGGATCACTGTCTGTGTGGAGTTTGCACATTCTCCCCGTGTCTGCATGGGTTTACTCCGGTTTCCTCCCACAGTCCGAAAGACGTGCTGGTTAGGTGCATTAGCCGTGCTAAATTTTCTCTCAGTGTACCTGAACAGTCACTGGAGTGTGGCGACTAGTGGATTTTCACAGTAACTTCATTGTGGTGTTAACGTAAGCCTACTTGTGACATTAATAAATGAAGTTCAGTCAGCCTTTGTTCGGCTTTTTGGCGTTCAACTCGCTAACTGGCTATTCAGTTAACTGTCCCCTGACTTTGAATAACCTGTCCTTATTTATCAGCGTTACCTCTGGTACTTTATCAAAAACCTGTTTGAAACCTCGATACATCCGCTGCGTTAATCATGTCCCTCTGTAGATCACCACCTTGAAGAGGTGGAAAGGCTTGAGTGCTCTGACAATATCTTGAGCAAAGCCATCAGGAGCACCTTACTCATGGTAGGGTCACCTATGGCAGTGAAGTTGGAGGGGGGAGAGATGCCAGACAAATTTCAGTCGCTAAAGAGCTCAATGGTCCAACAGGCAAAGGAAGACTACGGGTGGGATTTTCCAGCCTTGCTCACCTTAAGAGCGGAAAATCCCGCCCGAGGTCAACGGACCTTTGCATGGTTCGTGTCCCGCCCACTACGATTCCCGTGGCGAGTGGGACGGGAAAATTCCGCCCTGCTGAGAAGGTGGAAGAAGGCTGAAGCAGGAAGACGGTCTCAGCTATCATTGCTAATATCTGACCAGCAACTGTTCAAGACCGTGTGGACAATGGCAGCATCTCAAGTTAAACAAAGTCACGCACTAGGGTGCATATTTGTGCACTGAGAATTGGCATATTCAAGAACGCCTGGCAGAAACTCATGGCCCTAGGTAGAGGTCAAATTAAGGGACCGCTGGTGACAATGATGATTAGTCTTTGTTTACTCCTCGGTTAATCAATCCTTCAATAGAATTTAAAGTGATTCTTCAACAAGTTATTCCCTTTAGCAATCCACATGGACTATTCTTCATCATATTTTTGATTTCTGGATTTAAAAAACAATGTTTCCCTTTATTAGGGATTCCATTATTTTTTCCAACTACCAGTGTTATGTTGACTGGTTGATAGTTCTCTGAAAATGTTCATAAATATAAGCACAGCGTTAGATTTCCACCAATCCTCTGGCACTGCACCTTTTTTCTATTGTATTTTAATTATGTGGAATAACGCCCCGTTATCTTTGTCCGATATTCGTTCAGTTGTCCTGACATCTCTTGATGTGGCTTATTGACAAGGTTTGCTTGCTAATGTTCTTATGAAGTGCCTTGAGATATTTTAAAGTGCTATCCAAATGTAGGTTGCTGTTGTCTGAGCATCAATGAATGGAATATACTAATAGTGTTAATTTTCAAAGATCAATGTTAGTCAAGTGTTTTCTATTTCTACGAAGCTCTTGGATCAGTTTAACAATATTTTTACATTGTAAATATCACTTAAAGTGACTAGCTAAAAAATTTATCTCTGAAATCGAAACACCAGGAACAAATAATGTAACTGGCTGCTTGCTATCCAGTAGATGCTGTAGCTTGTGAAATAATATGCTAATCCAGAAAATATGCTTTCATTTAGACACTTTGTTTTCTTGTTTATTAATTTGGGCTCTTCTATGCAATTCAAAAAAATATTTACCTGTGATAATCTTCAAACAGCCAGAGTTTTCCTCCATTAATGTCTGTGAATATTTTTTATGGGATACATCTTTTCTGAATCATAGAATCCCTACAGAGCAGAAGGAGGCCATTCGGCCCATCGAGTCTGCATCAACCACAACTTCACCCAGACCCCATCCCCGCAGCCCCATGCATTTATCCTCTTAATCCCCCTGACACTAAGGGGTAATTTAGCATGGCCAATTAACCTAACCTACACATCTTTGGACTATAGGAGGAAACCGGAGCACTCGGAGGAAACCCACGCAGACACGGAGAGAACGTGCAAACTCCACACAGACAGTCACCTGAGGCTGGAATTGAACACGGGTTCCTGACGCTGTGAGGCAACAGTGCTAACCATTGTGCCACCGAGCTGCCCATCTGGTTTTGTAGATTATACTTTCAGTCTTGTTATGATTTAGTATGCATTGCCTGAAGAAGTGGTGGATTAGCAAGCTTGAAAAGGGATAAGTGCTTAAAGGGGATTAATTTAGATGTTTACGAGAAAAGTGTAAGGGTGTAGGATTAATTGGATAACTCTAGCTAAGAGCAAGCATGGACATAATGGGCTGAATGGTCTTCTTCTGTGCTATATCATCCTATGTTAATCTACAGGTTAGTGCCTGGGCTTATCAATGAACGTAAAGCTCACTATGGTCTGAGTTACCATGTTAAACATCAGCCAGAATTTGTAATATAGTTCTTCTTCTTCTGTTCTCAGCCCGAAGGTAGGTCCAATCCACAACCCACAGCATCATGACCTCCACCATGGGTAAGTTAAGGAGGCAAGTCCACCCCAGCCAGAATGGGGATCAAACCCCATGCAGTTGGCACCAATCTGAACCTCACTGGCCATTCAGCTAACTGATCCAATCGCCAGTCCCCCCACCCCCAAGAAGTCCAAATTGCAGTGTAATATGCACCTTTGCATGTATGTTGTAGACCGGAGCTGTGAAGGGTGATGGTAGAGACTCCAATTTTCTTATTCAATACCAAGAAACTCTCCCGCTCTGGGTGTCTGCCATTGGTGTGTGTTGGAAGGATTTATATGTAGATTTATCGATTTAGATTTGATTTATTATTCTCACGTGTATTAACATACAGGGAAAAGTATTGTTTCTTGTGCGCTATACTGGCAAAGCATACCGTTCATAGAGAAGGAAAGGAGAGAATGCAGAATGTAGAGTTACAGTCATAGCTAGGGTGTAGAGAAAGATCAACTTAATGCAAGGTAAATCCATTCAAAAGTCTGACAGCAACAGGGAAGAAGCTGTTCTTGAGTCGGTTGGAACATGACCTCAGACTTTTGTATCTTTTTCCCAATGGAAGAAGATGGAAGAGAGAACGTCCGGGTGCGTGGGGTCCTTAACTATGCTGGTTGCTTTGCCAAGGCAGTGGGAAGCGTAGACAGAGTCAATGGATGGGAGGTTGGTTTGCGTGATGGATTGGGCTACATTCACGACCTTTTGTAGATCCTTGCGGTCTTGGGCAGAGCAGGAGCCACACCAAGCTGTGATATAACCAGAAAGAATGCTTTCTACGATGCATCTGTAAAGGTTGGAGAGAGTCGTAGCTGACATGCCGAATTTCCTTAGTCTTCTGAGAAAGTAGAGGCGAACCTGTTGAACCCGTGTGGCCACATTTCACTGACACCTTCCTTGACCATCGAGTCTCGGAGTGGGATTTGAACCCAGAGCTTCTGCCTCAGAGGCAGGAACGCTACTCATTGTGGCAAAAGGTCTCCATGTTTCACTTTATAGTGGTTCAAATTGTTTTTAAAAATGTATTGAAACCCAGTTTTAGGCTCTCCCAGAATGTATTTTGGTAATAATAGGTTTTGGCTGAAATAGTTTGCAGCATCACAAAGATAAGAATACAAATTGCAGTAATTTAGTCATGTTCCTCTGGTTTGAGAGGTGCAGTGTCCTCTGGAGTATGTCTTTGGCTGTACAACCTATCATAATTCATTTCCCTAAAGATTCCAGAGTGAATTTTTAAATCATTTTAATTTGAATCTGAACTAAATCCACACAAAGACTTGTTATGTCCGACCATTGTACGGTTAAGCAAAATTTGCCATGTTTTCCTCCAATGTCAATTGAGTTGCAGCTGCTGCTTCACAAAATCATAGCTGGGCACCTCGATAAGGCTGTCAAGGTGTCAGAGTAATTGTTGGAAAGATCAGCTTTCCCTCCCGTGTGAGTATCCTGCAGTTTCCTCTCATGCAACAATTGCACCGCTGGTGTCAAGATTTGCTGTGAATTAATGCAGGCATATTGTCTGTGTGTGTGTATGATTTTATGAACAAATGTGTTTCCAAAGCAAATCATATTAACCCATTCACACTTAAATATTCAAGATCATTATTCAAAGAATATTGATTCTGGATGTTGCAAGGTCTGATGATTTAATCACACAACATTAACACATTAAAATATCTGAATGCAATTAAAGAAAGGAGATTTCATCATTTTCAAACAAATTAAAAATGACAATTTAGTAAAATGTTTTCAGCATTCATTTATCTGAAGCCCAGAAGTGAGGAGGTACAGAGCCTTGTTCGACTTAAATGCAGCACCATTAGCAAGAGTCACTCTTATCAACTCTGCTTTGTTTAATGCAGCACTTTTATATATTAAAACAACACTGGTAGCCCCATCAACATTAACACCTCCCATCACTTCAGCAGCTCCTTGTAGATAGTTACAGCAGTGACACAGACATACGAAGTAGGTGATGGCATTATTACTAGATTATTGATCCAGAAACTCAGCTAATGTTTTGGGGACTCGGGTTCAAATTCCACCACAGCAGATGGTGGAATTTGAATTCAATAAAAAAAGCAACATTTAAAAAGCATTTGGATAAGTGCATAGATGGGAAAGGGTTAAAGGGATGTGGGCCAAATGCAGGCAATTGGGACTAGCTGGGAGGGGCCAGCATGGACTGGTTGGGCCGAAAGGCCTGTTTCTGAGCTGTATTGCTCTATAACTCAACGGGTGGGATTTTATGGCTGCGCTCATCCCGAAATCGTAAAATCCCGCCCAAGGTCACAGACTTTTCCATTGTCTGTCCCTCATCCGTCTGATTCCCATGGTGGGCGGGGTGGTAAAATTCCGTCCTATGACTCTCGGGGTAGGAGTCGGCCATTCAGCGCCTCAAGCCTGCTCTGCCATTCAATAAGATCCTGGCTGATATTTGGCTTCCAATTGATTGTTACATTGTGACAAGTCTGCCACATCAGACTTTGACTGAAGTTCCTGGTTTGCCGTTGGGTTTGCGACTCTTTTTCTGTCCAGTTTTCCAATTGAACGATGGGGTTCAATGAACCGCTGTGTGACATTCCACACCTACATTGAGCTGAAAGCAGTCTGGCCTGCTGAGAGACGGATGGAGCAAGGCGGCGCTCCAAACCCTAGGGCAGCTCTTCCAAAATGGTGCCTTGGCTTTAAGCCTCATCATTTTCCCATTTACATCTTGACCTTGACTGCTGCCATCTGCACAGTCCTGACAGCGTTAATAGGTTTCAACTATGTTTCACAATCTTTGCTTGTGGGTATCTGGTGGATAATTTATGATATTATTTAATGCAATTTTTATGCACCTCAAGCGAAGAGTAATTATTTTGATATCACTAAGTCATCATAATCATTCTGTAATAAACACTGTTTACATTATCACATTTTCTGATATCGCAGTGCAATTTTACTAAAAAAAAATGTTCTTTTTAAATAAAGGTTCTAATGAGTCTATTATTTGCACTTTCACGTTTTGTATCTCTGACAGCCAACAGTCTTTCTACTGAATGGAAGAAAGAATCCAAAATTGGAAGGATGTACTTGTGATGCATCTTTGAAGCCAATATGCAAAGAGCAAAAAAAGCTAATTAGAACCATTAAGGAATGTCAAATGCAGCAATATATTAATGGATCCTAAGCAATCCCAAAGCAATCAATTTAGATTTAAGCAGGTCTATTGCACAGCACCAAAGGTGGAAAAACTGCCTTATCTGCACGGTGAAATCATAATTTACTTAATGAATAATCTCTCTTTTAAGCTGAGTCCTGTGGCTCCACATTTTGTGTTGTTAATCTGTCGGAATGACGTGGTGGTCAGCGACCTGGCCAGAAGCACTCTTGTAATCGCTTGGCTTAACAGTTACAATCAGTTTATAAAACTCCAGTGCAGTAACCTCGAGACATTGGAAGGCATGAGGGGTTGGAAGGATTGGGGTGCAGCAGAGAAGGTCTTGGGGTGTCAGAGAAATTTAGTGACCTGAGGAAATCACAAGAATGTAGTGACAGGATGTTTAGTAATTTGCCTTTTTTAGATGTCAAACTGATATCAAAGTCGATAATGGAAAGCCTGAAACCAAAAGAGTAAATGCTGGAAAATCTCAGCAGGTCTGGCAGCATCTGTAAGGAGAGAAAAGACCATAAGACCATCAGACATAGGGGCAGAATTAGGCCACTCAGCCCATCAAGTCTGCTCCGCCATTCAATCATGGCTGATATTTTTCTCATTCCCATTCTCCTGCCTTTTCCCCATAACCCCTGATCCCATTATCAATCAAGAATCTATCTATCTCTGTCTTAAAGACACTCAATGACCTGGCCTCCACAGCCTTCTGTGGCAAAGAGTTCCACAGATTCACTACTCTCTGGCTGAAGAAATTCCTTCTCATCTCAGTTTTAAAAGAGCTGATGTTTGTAACAAACCACTCAATTGGTACAAAGAGGACTTATTGTCACCCACCTTCTAATGGGTGATAAAAGCTAGCCTTGGTAGCATTCCCCACATCTCACAAATGAATAAGAAAGAATGCAGGTATACAAACTTCAGAGTAAGCTGCAGACTAACATCACAGTGTGTTTACCAGAGCCAATTTTTATTCATTGCAGTGTTGTCTAAAGAAGATGATCCACCCAGTGTTTAAAGTCTACGCAATGCTCTGTAGCACTTTAGGAGCAACGTACAATCAGAACATGAGTACAAAATTAACAAAAGCCGGTTAAGTATAGAGATTAGAAAATGTTTTCACTGCAACATGATCGATATGTTGAATTAGCTTTCAGTAAAATCCGTTCAGGGGTAATTTTATCAGTCTGTGCTGTCAGAGATGCTCTTCTCTGAAAGCTGTGTCACTTGTCATCTAGAAACAGCTGGATAATTGCCAGAGTGAAAAAACAACAGGATCATAGATTAGAAAAACAAATGGAGATACAGATGCCGGGGATCAAATACTCGGCGGCACCACTGAAATGTCATCCGTGCAGTGTAACTGCTCAGAACTAATGTCAGATGCAACTTTAGACTGAAAATATAGAGGGCGATTTTCAGACCATTGGATAGCAAGGCGATAATGCTCACATGTTCATATTAGCTATGAACACCACATTCCGATACTCAACAACTTAACATAGATTAAGAAGTAATTTGACATCTTATCAGATGTTAACTGATGCGATTTAAATGAACTGCATCGATAAATGGAAATGAGATACTTAGGCTACAGACATTGTATTCTAATTTTGATACAGAGCAGAAAATAGAGACCAAAATTCAAGCCATGCTTTTCAAAATCTGAATTATTTGTCCTTGAATTCATTGATATTGTGATATCATTTATTATGGCACAAACTCAAAACTCCAGCCACAAAAAGGCATTGGAAGCATGACAGTGCAGAAAATCAATAAGGTTTCTACAATTCCACAAAGTACATTGAAGGCATCTGATAATGGTATAAAAAAGGGTGAACAATATGCAATGAGTAATAAAGAAAAGAAAGAAAAGTGTGGCACAGTGGTTAGCACTGCTGCTTCACAGCTCCAGGGACCTGGGTTCGATTCCTGGCTTGGGTCACTGTCTGTATGGAGTTTTCACGTTCTCCCCATGTCTGCCTGGGTTTCCTCCCACAATCCAAAGATGTGCTGGTTAGGTTGATTGGCCATGCTAAATTGCCCCTAAGTGTCAGGGGGGACTATCTAGGGTAAATGCATGGGGTTATGGGGATAGGGCCTGAGTGGGATTGTTGTTGGTGCAGACTCGATGGGCCGAATGGCCTCCTTCTGCATTGTAGTGATTCTATAATTCTAAGAAATGGAAAGTTTTTCATAATAAAATGCGCATTTGATAGAAGTATCACATTACATTTCTTGACGAGGAAGACAAGTTTTTCCCCAAGGATCGGAACTGCCTGCTAAGTGTGAAGTAAAGTTGTTTTTTACCAGTTGTCTCATATGGAGGTAGTTTGCACTAACTTTTATCATCTTCCTTTAAGTTACTGTTTATGAAACTGTTTAAATTATTCCGTGTCTCTGATATCTATAACAGTCCTTCTGTTTTTCAAAAGTGTTTTGAGTGCAAATAAATTAATGAAGCAATGTTTTTTTTTCCCTTTCCAGGCAAGATTGGTCTTTATTCTGACATATTGATAGGACATCTGTGCAGGTGCCAATTCAGAGGAGAGTGAAAATATCCAGGCTTTAATGAATTTGTTAAGGGGCTTCCAATCATCACCACTGGATCACACAAGAGGCTGTTGAATAGTAGAAAACCCTTCACTTATTGCTGTTTATCACACTGAGCTGAAGGGCTTGCAACTGAATCCATACACCATTGAGGTTGTAGTAGAGCAAACCCAAGGAATGTGGGCTGTAGCAGGAGCGGAATGAATGGAAAAGGTTAAACAGATAGCCTGGCAGTAGTATTCATACTCACTGTGGGCAGACATGTCAAATTAGCACTTCCCAGACAGCACTAACTCAGTTGCACCCCAGGTGAGACCTTTCCAAGGCTATAGCAACAGTAAGAGAATTGATGCCGCTTAACAAGACTCCACAATGTCTAAAGGAGCCATTGCGCCTCTGGAAACTCATCAAGTATCAGGGAAATGGGGACAATTAACACACCATCAAAATCAGCTTGACAAACACAATGTAAACAAGTAGACAGGATATGTCCAGAAAATAATTAAAGTTAAAGCACACAGGACAATGTATCTGCATAATGTGATCAAAACAGAACTGTAACAAATTCAAAGTAGCAATATGATGACCTAATGCAAATGTAATGCTTTGTATAAGAATATAAGGTATAAGAATGTGTAAGAACCTTTGAGGAGTAGAGTACTCGGAAGCAAGCTGGAATTACAACTCTGAGTTCTGCTCTTCCTCATGCATGTTGAATAAAGCTGTTTTTGTTGAAGTTTGATATGGTCTCAAAAGACTCAGTTCATTTATTCCCTCCAACAGAGGTGAAAACAAACCACCTGATCAGCACTCTGTCCACTACCACCTTAGACCTTTGGTTCCTCCTTCACTGGTGCACAGTGGCTGCAGTTTGCAATGTTTGCAACACTAGGTGGCAAGCTGTATCCTGAGGGCCACATGCGGCCCATCTGGGTTCTGAGTGTAGCCCCACGAGACATTTTGTTGACTGTTGCCCATGTGCAGGTTTGTCACATTCTGCTGACATACATCCCAGGTAGTATAGGAGAAAGAAGATCACAGGGATATTGTGGAAATATCTACAAAATGCTCCAGTTTGAGTTGGGATGTAGATGACCTATTATGAATCTGCTGCATTGTTCTACAAGATGATAGATGTTGTGCATTTGGAAGGTGCTGTTGAAGAAAGTTTGGTGATCTGCTACTTCCCTGGGATTATCTGTGGAATGGCCTTGACATCCAATTCAACTGAAATTTGAACAGCCTTGACCCTCAGCTAGAGTACTGTTTGCCGTTCTGGTTGCCATGCTATAAAGAGGATGTGATTGCATTAGAAAGGGTGCAGAGGAGATTCACCAGGAGGTTGCCTGGGCTGGAGCATTTTGGCAATGAAGAGAGGCTTGTTAGGCTGGGGTTGTTTTCCTTGGAGCAGAGAAGGCTGAGGAGGGAGCTGATCGAGTTGTACAAAATTATGATGGACATAGAAAGGGTAGGTAGGAAGAAACTTTTCTCCTTAGTAGACGGGTCAATAACCAGGGGTCATAGATTCACAGTAAGGGGTAGAACATTTAGGGGGGATTTGAGGAAAGCTTTTTCACCTAGAAGTTGCTGGGAATGTGGAACTCACTGCCTGAAAGGGATGGGAATCAGATGGAAATTCTCACAGTATTTAAGAAGCATTTAGATGAGCGTTGAAACACTATAGCATACAAGGCCATGGACCAAATACTGGAAAATGGGATTCGTACAGAAAGGTGCTTGATGGCCGGCACAGGCATCATGGGTCAAAGGGCCTCTTTCGGTGCTGTAAAGGTCTATGATGCTGTGACTCTCGACACATTTTGCTCAAATTTATTATAGAGGCATAAGGATGATTTTAAGAGCTTCTGGGCTCTCTTTCTTTGGCTGGGGGAGATCTGGGCACCAATCATTTCCCATGAGTTATCATTGGCTATTTAATTTAGACCCCGTGTTGCCATGTTTACTTTACAACTGGGGAAAGGCCGAGGTTGAAGCCTAGTGTTTGACTGGTCAGGATGGTCATGCTTTCTCACATGGTGCTAATTGATTGAAAAATGATGGAGGTGTCAGCCTGTGAACAGCGACCGAGAGATTTCCTGCCCCGCTGTCTCTCTGAAGTAGCTGAATTGACAGTTCATCATTTGAAGGCCTGGTGATTTGACAATACTTTCATGCAACCTGTAGTTCAACTTGTGCTTTTTCATGCTTCCATGTTGTGGTGACTGTCCCTTTAAGGCCAATCTAGCAGAAAAGGGTCACCTGGCTTGAATTACCAGTTGGGACCAAGAGAGTGGGAAATCACCCCAGATGGTGGAGTCCTATCTTTGAGAGAAGACGGTCTGAAGACATGTAGGTATTGGGACAGCCAGTGGGCTGCTAGCCCCTGCACATCCGACCCGTAGTGGGTCGGATCTCAAACAATGATGAGGCAGAGTACAGGAATGAGATAGAGAATCTGGTGAACTGGTGCGGCAACAATAATCTCTCCCTCAATGTCAACAAAACGAAGGAGATTGTCATCGACTTCAGGAAGCATAGTGGAGAATATGCCCCTGTCTATATCAATGGGGATGAAGTAGAAATGGTCAAGAGATCACCAACAACCTGCCTGAGCATCCCCATGCCGACACTATGGTGAAGAAAACCCACCAACGCCTCTACTTTCTCAGAAGACTAAGGAAATTTGGCATGTCAGCTACAGCTCTCACCAACTTTTACAGATGCACCATAGAAAGCATTCTTTCTGGTTGCATCACAGCTTGGTATGGCTCCTGTTCTGCCCAAGACTGCAAAAAACTACAAAAGATTGTGAATTTGGCCCAAACCATCACGCAAACCAGCCTCCTATCCATTGACTCTATCTACTCTTGCCTTGGCAGCCAGCATAATTAAGGACCCCACGCACCTCGGATATTTTCTCTTCCACCTTCTTTCGTTGGGAAAAAGATACAATTATCTGAGGTCACATACCAACCGACTCAAGAGCTGCTTCTTCCCTGCTGCCATCGGACTTTTGAATTAACCTACCTCGCACTAAGTTGATCTTTCTCTACACCCTAGCTATACTGTAACGCTACATTCTGCACTCTCTCGTTTCCTTCTCTACGAACAGTATGTTTTGTCCATATAGCGCACAAGAAACAATACTTTTCATTGTATACTAATGCATGTGACAATAATAAATCAAATCAAATCAAATCAAATTCTCCCAGTTTAAAAAGTATGATCAGTGAATTAAGCCTTTCCATCTCCAAACATTCAAATAAATCTAAACTCACACTGCTCACACATTTTTCAGCTTCAGGTTGCTTGCTGATAGATTCTCCACAATGCACCACTTGAAAAGTCACTGATAATACAGGTTACAAGAATAGGAGCTTGAAATTCCTTCTGGGCACAAGTTGACTGCAGTGAAAGTATTGTTTCTAACGTGCAAGAAACAATACTTTTCACTATATATTAGTATATGTGACAATAAATCAAATCAAATCAAATCAGTTTTTCCTTTTAATAAGTATACTCATTGCATCCCTAATGAAGTCTGCATCATTACCTTGGCGACAAGGATAAAATGGATTATTGATGACACTGCCTGTGGCCCAACACCTGTGAACATCCAGTTTTAATCGAAGTCTGGAGAAAATAAATACTCACCTGAATGCCTGTCACCATCTGACAATTTGATATTTCCTGCCTTTCAGTGGAGATGTGAGTGTGATAGTTGGCCCTTGTGATCCCTGGTGTATCGTTCCATGGCAAACAGATATTGTTAGTCTGAATTCAGAAAAAGACACAGGTTATCTTCTGGGAACTGTCTTTTTGTTATGAGCACATGAAATAAAACTGCTGAGAGAAACATCTGAACCGTAACAACCAGGAGCAGTTAAATCTCTCTTAAAAATATTAATGCTGGAATACAGTGTCTGTGTGGATTTCTGCTGTGCCATGAAATGTCAACATGAGAAATATGTTAGTTTAGGTGGCCCAGTGACAGAGTGCATTAATATTCAAAAGTGCTCGGTCGAGTGGGAGGAATAACCATGAAGAAATAATTCATCATTCTCAGCCATTCTTCTGCTCTTTCAAGTGTATGTTTGGCGATTACTATTTGTAGCGGCCTTGAAGCAGGTTGCATTTGTATTGTCTTGACAGGACAATGGTAATCGGCAGAAAGAATGGGTTCTAAAAGAGATGAGGAAAAAACCAAAAAATACACATTAGTATATTGAACGTGCATCTACCGTCAAGCACAGATTGCGTGGTCATTATTTTCACTGGTATTTGTGCAGCCTTTTTGCGCTGCGTTTTCTTACACAGCAACCTGGGCTCTCCTTCAGAACTACCCCATTCGCTGGGAAGCATTATTGTTCACCCTGAGGACACAAAAGGCACTATATCAATGCAAGCACCTTCCTTATTCCTGCTTGAACTTGGTGTGATTTGGATCGAGTCTCTGGCAGCTCGCTGTTAAAACAGTGAAGGCCTTGTAATGAACGATGCATCTATCTGATCTTTGCCCAACCCCCTGGTCGGAAGTGAGACTGGTCTGTGACCCTGTCCAGTACTGCAGTTCAATAAGCAGGAAGATAACATCCACCACCACCATGTCAGCTCAGAATTCAAGTTACATGACGAGGCTTTATGTAACTAAACATTCATGCCTTGAAATTCCATGAGAGATCCATCAATCGCCTGTCACAGCTCTGGTGGAAGCCCTAAGGGAAACCAAATGAATTGATGTTGTACCTATTTGGATTACTAGACAAATCAATCTTGGTTTACCAACAGATGTTTGTCCTCTTTTGCATTTTAAATACATGGGAATGTTGTTCCTATAATGTACAGTTTACCTTGTTCGCTGCACTGGGATTAGCAAAATATCCCATTGCATGTCATAAAATCACAAGGTGGATATAGATAAAAAAGACCCTTTAGCCCAAACACACCAAATCCAACCCACCTCCCCCCTGCACTGCCATGACAAAGTTACACAGAAGCATTGGCAAGTGCCAATGTGATGTGAAGGCATTGTTCATTTACGTCCATTATATACCATTGAATGGTTCAGGAATGGACTGGACAGACATTGGAGACATTGTGCGACTTCAAGGAGAAATTAGATATAGCTGTTGGGACTAAAGGGATCCAGGGATATGGGGGAGAAGAGTGAGATCAGGATATTGAATTTGATGATCAGCCATGATCAAAATCACTGGTGGAGTAGGCTCGATGGGCTGAATGGCCTACTCCTGCTTCTAGTTTCTATGTTTCTATGTTTCTCTGAGACTTAGTGACATGGAGTGATGGATGGAAGTTTATGTCGGTCTGTGTGAAATGTCCATTGGGCTGTATTTACTCTTTCACTGTACGAGCAGCGATTGGTTGGCGGAGCTCAGTGGGTGTATCACTCCGCCAGATCCCTACCCCCATGGTGAAGAAAGAAGTAGTGTTTCTTCATCCAGTGGGCTCCAGTCCACAGCTGCAGAGACACAAAGATTGTTTCGGTTCTCCTGCAGCCATTCCCCTCAATATAAATCAATGGGCTCTAACATGAGCATGTCGCAGGTCAGGCGTGGCACCAGAAGCTTTGAAATGCTCTTGTGCAGAGAATGAAAGGAATATTGCAGCGAGCTCAGAATAAGTGCAGTGTAACAACGGCCCACTGAATTTCACAGTCAGTTTTAGCAATACAGCCAGGAACCCCCTGAGTGCAATTTGTCTTTCACTCTGTTTTCTCACAGAAAGTCATAATCTGTAAAAGGACTGCTGGAGTGATAGAAGCCATGAAATCACGTGCAGCAGCTGTGTCAGATGGTGCTGTTTTTTAACAAAATGGGCATTTTCCCACTCTCCACATTGAAACTGCAGCTGTGGATTCTGACATTTCAGTGTCCAGGGTCACAGGTTATTTATTCAATGTACATAGCGAGGATCACTTGTTGTTTGCTGGCCCATTTCGACTTGTATTGGCGTCATGGCTGATGCTGGCCATTGAAAAGATACAAAATACAAATTCCAGGTTCTTCCAACTTCTTGCTATTTTTTCCCAATTTATGTCAGTGGCAAAAGGCAAACAAGGCGTAACTTTAGTGATTAAGTAATTTGTGGGACACAGGCGTTGTTGGCTGGCCACATTTATTGCCCATCCCTAGTTGCCCTTGGATTGAGTAGCTTGCCAGGCCATTTCAGAGGGCAGTTGAGAATCAACCGCATTGCTGTAACCATGGAGTCACATGTAGGCCAGGCTACAGCTACAGGTAAGGATGGCAGATTTTCTTCCCGAAAGGGCATTAATGAACCAGGTGGATTTTTCCAACAATCGGCAATGGTTTCCTGGTCATCATTAGATTCTTAATTCCAGATTTTCTTCATTGAATTCAAATTCCACCATCTGCCGTGGTGGGGTTCGAACCCAGGTCCCCAGAACATTAGCTGAGTTTCTGGATTAATAGTCTAGCGATAATACCACTAGGCCACCGCCACTTGAGTGATGAACGCCACCAGGTGCAAATGTATGGAACAGCGAATGTTGTCTGGGACAACGTGGCGATTCACAGCAAGTTACGGATTTCCTGCTTTTCTTCCCTGTTGCTTGCTCCGTCGTGCAGACCTGGCAAGTGAGCTGCAAATTCTCGAGCTCTGACACACTTGTGTGAAGTGGCAACAGGAAATTTCGCAAACTGAATAAATGCACACTACAATCAAACAATAATTGAATTTGGTTGATTGAAATTGCTTCTATGTTCGCTCTTCAGACATCAGCCACATCAAAGCAGATCCAGCGGGTCACCTGAGCTGCTGCCAGTCTCATCAGAAATCGGAAATTAGTTTCAATATTACAGACATGACTTTTCTGAATGGGTGCAGGGGTGGAGAGCAGTTTAACTTTGATGTTGTACGTTGGTGTAAAATGGGTGATGGTGAATTGGATTTGTTTTTCCATCTTTCCCGAACTTTATCCCTGTCAACTTTAAAAGCATTTCCGATTTGCGATGCTTTTCATGGTAACGCAAAGGCAAGGTTACTCCATGGTGGCACAATGGTTAGCACTGCTGCCTCACAGCGCCAGGGACTCAGGTTCAATTCCCGGCTTGGATCACTGTCTGTGCGGAGTCTGTATGTTCTCCCCGTGTCTGCCTGGATTTCCTCCGGGTGCTCCAGTTTCCTCCCACAGTCCGAAAGACATGCTGGTTAGATGCATCGACCGTGCTAAATTCTCCCTCAGTGAACCCGAACAGGCACCACAGTGTGAAGTTCACAGTAACTTCATTGCAGTGTTAATGTAAGCCTACTTGTGATATTCATAAATACTCTTTAAGACGCTGTCATCAAACTCAAGAGGGGCCAAATTACAGGCCCCAATTAAGCATGAAAGAAAATGGGGAGGGAACCATTTTAATTCAAACCGCCCCAACTGCAAAGTGACCCATTCGATTTGACCTGTCCACTCCACATGCAACTCATAGAATCATAGAATCCCTACAGTGCAGAAGGAGACCATTCGGCCCCATCGAGCCTGCACCAACAACAATCCCACCCAGACCCTATCCCCATAACGCCATGTATTTACTCTGCTAATCCCGCTTACACTAAGGGCCCTATTTTACCATTGCGTCGTGCTCGGAAAACGTGGTAAAGTCAGGTGTGAGGCCATTAACGCGATCCGCGCCCGTGTCTGCGCAGATGGCCACTTTACCGAAACCCGGGAATGGCCGCGATCTGCTTCGCGCCCGAAACGGGCCCAACTATATCAGCATTTCTCCCTTTACTGCCGCGTTTGCCGATCTGGAATCGGCCTGAAATGGACATGCTGAATAAAAGTCTGAATCGGGCATTGCAGCTGCTGAAGAGGTAAGTTCAGAGCTTCCAACGCCTCTCTGACTCAGATCAGTGGTGGGGGGGAGGGAGGGAGGTGGGTCAGATCGGTCTCTGGTCGGTGGGGGGGGCGGAGGGAGGTGGGTCAGATCTTTCTCTAGTTGGGGGGGAGGGAGGGGAGTGAGGCCAGATTGTTCTCTGGGGTGGGGGGGGGGGGGGGAGTGAGGCCAGACCATTCGCTGGAGGGGGGGGGGGAGGAAGGAGTCGGGTCAGATGTATCTCTGGTGGAGGGGGGGAGGCCTGATCGCTCACTGGTGGGGGGGGAGATGGATTTCTAGTGGCGGGGGGGGGAGGGGGGGCAGGGGGGTCTGCTGCCACTCTGTGGGTGATCGGTGGGGGGGGGGAGGAACGGGGCAGGGTGTCGCAATCGGACTGGGTAGTGGGAGGGGGTTGATAAGGAGGACAGTGATGTGTGTGGGAGCCATCGCTCCCGCTTTTCGTTCCTGGGCTGCTTTCTCCGCTTTCTGCGACCTGGATCTGACATGGGTGCGCTTTTTCAAATTATTTTCTAACTGCACATGCGCAGTTCAGAGCTCCAATCGTTTCAGATGCGATAAGCCCCGCCCACAGCGCGAATGGGACCCGCGATTTCTTTTCAGGCTAAGTGCTAAGGGGGGCGCCTGAAAGCAGATTTTCAAGTCGGATCTGAATTGCGCCCAGATTCAGCACTTGGAATGAAAATGCTAAAATCGGGCCCTAAGGGTCAATTTAGCATGGCCAATCCACCTGACCCGCGCATCTTTTGGTTTTACTTCCAATTTAGTTGACCATGGAAAATGGGCAGCCAATCCGTTGGGTTATAACTTGCGTCAATCCCTGCCTGCTCAGTGCGTAGCACTGACAGAATTCAACAGATTTTTCCAGGTGTGGGATGTCAGAGCTGACATCAGAATGAGGACAAAGACTCATTTAAAGCTCACAAACCAGGCTCCTCCCGCATCAGCAAGGCGTCATTGCAATTTCCGAACCTTACTGCCTAACCTCCTGCTCCAAACACAAACCTGGGGAGGTAGAAATTGCTAGGTGGTGTCAGAGTCATCTAGTTTCATCATTTACATTAATATTTTAGAGGTAAACCTTGCTTCTGGGAAGATTATATTTGTAAGCCTGAAGGAATTGAAATGCGCTACTTTAGAAATTACCAGAACATCTCAAGTCATTGCAGTTCAAAGGGAAGACTCAAATTGTGTTACTGAAATGGAGATGTCTAAAATTTACATTTGAGAACAATCATGACTGTTGCTACGTCCAAAATCAATAATCTTTAAGAAACCCATAAAGATACTGTTATCAGTGGTAAGGTTATAAATAGCTGTGCTGAAACCTGTCTCTTTGTTTTTCAAATGAAAGGCTGCTATGATCAACAATAGCAGCTTAACATTTCGACCTTGAATTGAGGCTCAGGTGTTTCCTGTTGCATTAGGAGAAGGGGACAGGGTAAGCCTTTTTCTGGGAAGAGGGTATAGGTTTTCCTCTCAAGCCCAACATATCATAGACAGGGGCGCTTCAGCTGTGGTCTAAGGCAGCTCACTGAGAAAATGGAGTCAAAAGAGATAAACTTTTCCAAGACCTGCACCGTAAGCAGAGAAAATACCAACTTTATTCTTCACTATGTGGAATGCAGGTTTGGGAACAGATAGAGAAGCAGTTCAGCTTGGACTTGGAGCTGGAAGCAACCCAATTTATGTGAGAAGCAGAAATTCAGAATATTATGTTTGAGGTCTGATATTGAGACTAATCATAGACCACAAGGTCAGTGGTAGTAAACTAACTGGAACAGTTTATTAACACATCTTTATCCTAGCACAGTCAGCACAAGACAGGCTAGGCAAGCTCCACCCAGGGTGGAGCTTGAGTCCCGGGTCACCTAACCCATGTTCTTAAAGGAGGATGCTCCAAGATGCATAACACATAAGGCAAAGGAAAATAATTTGCCAAGAGCTTCTGAATAGCTGTGGACTAAGGGAATACACTGTCGAGTTTTCTGCTCAACTGTGCAGGAATTATGAGTGAGGCTGAAGCTTCAGTTGAAAAGTTCCAGAACTTACAAGAGAACTTTGGAAAAGTTTGGAGTTGTTCTCAAGGAAGTGAGAAGCCTTCACAAACCTTTTGATTTGATTTGATTTATTATTGTCACATGTATTAACATACAGTGAAAAGTATTGTTTCTTGTGTGCTATACAGACAAAGCATACCATTCATGGAGAAAGAAACGAGAGAGTGCAGAATGTAGTGTTACAATCATAGCTAGGGTGTAGAGAAAAATCAACTTAATGCAAGGTAAGTCTATTCAAAAGCCTGACAGCAGCAGGGAAGAAGCTGTTCTTGAGTCGGTTGGTGCGTGACCTCAGACTTTTGTATCTTTTTCCTGACGGAAGAAGGTGGAAGAGAGAATGTCCGGGGTGCATGGGGTCCTTAATTATGCTGGCTGCTTTGCCGAGGAAGCAGGAAGTGTAGACAGAGTCAATGGATGGGAGATTGGTTTGTGTGATGGATTGGGCTACATTCACGACCTTTTGTAGTTTCTTGCGGTCTTGGGCAGAGCAGGAGCCATACCAAGCTGTGATACAACCAGAAAGAATGCTTTCTATGGTGCATCTGTAAAAGTTGGTGAGAGTCATAGCTGACATGCCAAATTTCCTTAGTCTCCTGAGAAAGTAGAGGCAGTAGTGGGCTTTCTTAAATAAGAAGCTAAAAATGTTCTGGGAGAAGCCATACGTAAAAAAGGAAAGTTCAGTTGAGAATTTTAGTTTAAAATAAATATGATTTTGTATCACGATTCTTTTCAATGTGAAGTATAAGTATTCATCTAAGACAGTGTTTATTTAGTAGTCTTCACTTTAATTGTACCTTGTATAGTAAAATTCATTTGTTTTAAACTTGTGGCATAATTGTTTCAGTTGATAACTGGGTGTTAGAATTTCTCTTTAAACAGTAACAGTCTCTACAAGAGATCATAACAGCAAGCATGTCAAACACTAATTAAAGGAATCCTCAACTGTGCTCCAGTAAAGCTATACAAGGCTTTTGGATACATTTTCTGTGCACCAAGTTGTTTGGTATTTTGATTTAAAATTGTAGATTAATGGGTCACTTGCATTATATTTATCCCTTCAACTCTCTGGGCCCTAAGTTATGGAATTCCCTCCCTACTCCTCCCCACCTCTCTACCTCACTTTCCTCCTTTATGGCACTTCTCAAAACCTACTTCTTTGATCAAGCTTTTGCTCATATGACTGGTGGGATTTTCCACCCAACACAGCGCATGTTTCATGGCGGCAGAGGTCACCCGCCATTGGCTGATGGTAGGATCTTCTGGTCCCACCATTGTCAACAGGGTCTCCCATTAAATGCACTCCTTGCCCTTGGGAAACCCACGGTGAGGGTATGGCATCGATGGCATTGGAAGATCCTGCCGATGTGGGCGGCTGGATTATTCCAGCCAATGTCTCCTTAGATGGCCCAGTGCCATATTTGTTTCCTGTGAAGCACCTTGGGACATTTAATTCTGTTAAAAGAGCTATATAAATACAAGTTGTTATTGCTGTCGAAGCACTTCAAAGAATTTCTCTTCGGGAGGAGCGGAAAGGAAGGGGTGAACATTTGCACCTGGAGAGGAAGGTTCTGGATGCAAACTGCAGCTTAGTGGAGCAATAATCTTCGGATGTCTTCATTGTTTCAGACAAACACAGGCAGAATAGTGTCAGCTCTTAGAACAAAGAACAAATAAAAGTACAGCACAGGAACAGGCCCTTCGGCCCTCCAAGCCTGTGCCAATCATGCTGCCCAAACTAAATTAAACAAAAACCTCTTGCCCTTACTGGGACCATATCCCTCTATTCCCTCCCTATTCATATATCCGTACAGTTGCCTCTTAAATGTTGCTAATGTGCCTGATTCCACCACCTTCTCTGGCAGCTCATTCCAGGTATCCACCAGTCTCTGCGTGAAAAACTTCCCCTGCCCATTTCCCTTAAGCATTCCCCCTCTCACCTTGAACCTGTGCCCCCTGGCAATTGACACTTCCACCCTGGGAAAAAGCCTCTGGCTATCCACCCTGTCTGTGCCTCTCATAATTTTGTAGACCTCTATCAGATCTCCCCTTTGTGTCTGTCTTTCCAGTGAAAACAATCTGAGTTTATTCAACCTCTCCTCATAGTCAATGCCTTTGAGGTCAGGCCAACATCCTGGTGAACCTTCTTTGCGCTCTCTCCAAAGCTTCCACATCCTTCTGGTAATGTGGCGACCAGAGCTGCACGCAATACTCCAAATGCTGCCTAACAAAGGTTTTATATTTGCCAACACTTGTACAATTGCAAGGAGACTTGCAATTAATTTCTACGGGTGACACCATCTGGATTGTTGCTCCTTCCAAGGTAACAGATATAGAACATAGAACATAGAACATAGAAAGTCACAGCACAAACAGGCCCTTCGGCCCACAAGTTGCGCCGATCACATCCCCACCTCTAGGCCTATCTATAGCCCTCAATCCCATTAAATCCCATGTACTCATCCAGAAGTCTCTTAAAAGACCCCAACGAGTTTGCCTCCACCACCACCGACGTCAGCCGATTCCACTCACCCACCACCCTCTGAGTGAAAAACTTACCCCTGACATCCCCCCTGTACCTACCCCCCAGCACCTTAAACCTGTGTCCTCTCGTAGCAACCATTTCAGCCCTTGGAAATAGCCTCTGAGAGTCCACCCTATCCAGACCCCTCAACATCTTGTAAACCTCTATCAGGTCACCTCTCATCCTTCGTCTCTCCAGGGAGAAGAGACCAAGCTCCCTCAACCTATCCTCATAAGGCATGCCCCCCAATCCAGGCAACATCCTTGTAAATCTCCTCTGCACCCTTTCAATGGCTTCAACATCTTTCCTGTAATGAGGTGACCAGAACTGCGCGCAGTACTCCAAGTGGGGTCTAACCAGGGTCCTATAAAGCTGCAGCATTATCTCCCGACTCCTAAACTCAATCCCTCGATTAATGAAGGCTAGTACGCCATACGCCTTCTTGACCGCATCCTCCACCTGCGAGGCCGATTTAAGAGTCCTATGGACCCGGACCCCAAGGTCCTTCTGATCCTCTACACTGCTAAGAATGGTACCCTTCATTTTATACTGCTGCTCCATCCCATTGGATCTGCCAAAATGGATCACTACACACTTATCCGGGTTGAAGTCCATCTGCCACTTCTCCGCCCAGTCTTGCATTCTATCTATGTCTCGCTGCAACTTCTGACATCCCTCCAAACTATCCACAACACCACCTACCTTGGTGTCGTCAGCAAACTTACCAACCCATCCCTCCACTTCCTCATCCAGGTCATTTATGAAAATGACAAACAGCAAGGGTCCCAGAACAGATCCCTGGGGCACTCCACTGGTCACTGACCTCCATGCAGAGAAAGACCCCTCCACAGCCACTCTCTGCCTTCTGCAGGCAAGCCAGTTCTGGATCCACAAGGCAACATTAGCCAATTTGATCTGACCAATACCTTGCTTGCCAGATCAGATTCCTTACTTTTGCCGTGCATATTTAGACATATTAAGTAACAGATTCACTGACTACACCCACGCTACCCACGACATAAACACCTTCACAAATTTCAAAGGGTGCCATTCTTCGGGGCTGCAATCGGTTCTGCATTGCCCATCTCCCAGCGCCTTTTTTATTTGGAAAGCCGAAATGGACCCCAAACCTTCCCATATCTTTGGAATGCCACCTTGACTCAGGAGCCCACAATTCCATCCATGGAGCTGGTCTCAATCTCCTGCTCAGCCGCTGCTGCTGTGGTGTGCGTGCCCCATGTACGCTGCAAAGTTAAACAGCAGGCAGGGCTCAGACAGCTCCTACTCCTGAGATGCAGACAGCACTGCAAAAATAACTTTAATCTCACAAATCAGGAGCAGACTGCTAAGATTAGAATCTTTAGATCGATGACAAATAGGCCAAATGATTTGATATAAGATGACAATTCACAACAGAAGATTGCAAATTTCTCCCAGTGTTCTGTGGTTTAGCAGCCTGTATGCCACAACTTCACATAAGAATTCTTGGACAGAATGAAGTGCTGGCTTCTAAACAGACCTGGGAGATGACAAATGAAGGTTTTATTTTATATGCTTCACAGGATACATACAGATGAGGAAACCCATTCAGCATATTCTTGTTCTTCCAAGATAAAGCACTCAGTCCCATTGAGTTGTTGCTTTTCCAACGCACTCTGTATTTCTCTTTCACTCTGTATAAAGTGGAAGTCTTCTGAATCGCTACTGTCCAAATCCTAACTCTCATTCTTCATAGCCTCTCACTCAGTGTCATCTATGACCAGGCCTTAAGAAACATGTGGAGGTGAAATCAAACTAAACTTCTATCAACCCAATATATTAATACTCCAAACTCAACCATCATTGATACTGTAAAAAGAATTCTCATTCATGAACCCATTCAAAAATGTAAATACCCTCAAATGGTCAATCTATTGTAAATGCAAATAAATGCCGATTTCACTTATCACATCTAAAACATCTTAAAATTTCAAAGTGTCTGTACATCCCCTACTGAGGTGTGATTTTGGATCCTTTGAAACTCAGCCAAGCATTCATAATGGATTCAGCAGTAATGAAAATTTTTGTTAAATCTAAACAAAGGAATCAATTGAAATTGCAAAAAGAATGTTTTTTTTTCAAAGCTATACTAGACGGCGAGTTAATCAGTGCATTGCAGTAGCTGGTTTCCTTTTTTAAAAGATTTTTATTAAATTTTAAACAGCTGGGGAGTTTAATCAATTCGGACCATGGCACTTAAATGGACTTTAAATCTACCCTTCACAAGTGCTTAAGTCTCATCTGTAAAATTGTGGTTCGCTCATTGCAGTTTAAGATCATTGGAGAGACAAAAATTAGGTGTGTTTGGACTCAGCAGTCTTAGAACAAAGAACAAAGAAAATTACAGCACAGGAACAGGCCCTTCGGCCCTCCAAGCCTGCACCGACCGTGTTGCCCGACTGAACTAAAAGCCTCTACCCTTCCAGGGACTGTATCCCTCTTTTCCCATCTTATTCATGTACTTGTCAAGATGCCTCTCAAAACTCACTATATTATTTGCTTCCACCGCCTTCCCCCGCAGCGAGTTCCAGGCACCCACCACCCTCTGTGTAAAAAACTTGCCTTGTACATCTCCTTTAAACCTTGCCCCCTAGTAATTGACTCTTCCAACCTGGGAAAAGGCTCCTGACTATCCACTCTGTCCAAGCCCCTCCAAATCTTGTAGACTTCTATCAGGTCGCCCCTCAGCCTCCGTCGTTCTCGTGAGAAACTCTGCTGAGTTTGCATTTCCTGACCGTGTGATTTACGCGAACACCTTCTTCCCCCATCAGCAAGAATGATATCCGCTGGAAACGGAGGTGGACTCACATCCAGGTCCTGCCACCATTTCTAAAGGTCTCCTGAGTCATCCTGAAAATCCTGGCCAACACTCTTTGATCCAAAATGACAGAAAGGTAACAGATCTGCAACATCAACTCGACCTTTTTCTCCACAGATGCTGTCGACTTGCTGAGCAATTTCAGCATTTTCTGTTTCTATTGCAGATTTTCAGCATCCACCACATTTTATTTTCATATAAGTCGCCAAGCCTGTTCCACTTTTTTTTATTGATTAGTGTCACAAGGAAGGCTTACATTAACACTGCAATGACGTTGCTGTGAAATCCCCCTGGTTGCCACAGTCCGGCGCGGCTGTTCGGGTCAATGAACTTAGCCAGCTCGTCTTTCAGAATGTGGGAGGAAACCGGAGCACCCGGAGGAAACCCATGCAGGCACGGGGAGAATGTGCAGACTTCACACAGTCACCCAAGCAGGAAATTGAACCTGGGTCCCTGGCACTGTGAGACAGCAGCAATAACCACTGCGCCACCATAAGCCGTATGTGTGCTGATGGCTAAGCCAAAGCTTTTTATATTCATTTTGGGAGGTGCAAATGTCATTGGCATAGCTAACCCTTATGCCCATAATTATGAGGCTTAATAGACCTTTTTCTTTAATTGGCATGAATTGAATTGATTTATTATTGCCACATGTATTGGGATACAGTGAAAAGTATTGTTTCTTGTGTGCTATACAGACAAAGCATACCGTTCATAGAGTATGTAGGGGAAAAGGAAAGGAGAGGGTTCAGAATGTAATGTTGCGTTTACCTATCAGGTGAAGAGTAAGATCAGCTTAATGCATGATAGGACCATTCAAAAGTCAGGGGGCACTTCAGTCAACCACACAGCTGAGGGTCAGGAATTACAAGTAGGCCAGGCAGGGTAAAGACAGCAGATTTCCTTCCCTGAAGGATATTAGTTTGCTTTTTTTTGGTATTCATTCATGTGGTGCGAGTGTCACTGGCTGACCAGCATTTATTGCCCATCCCTGAGGGCCATGTGCCTATCCAATAACCGCTTAAATGTTCCTAAAGTGTCTGACTCCACTATCACTGCAGGCAGTCCATTCCACACCCCAACCACTCTCTGCGTAAAGAACCTACCTCTGATATCCTTCCTATATCTCCCACTACGAACCCTATAGTTATGCCCCCTTGTAATAGCTCCATCCACCTGAGGATTTCCTTTCCTAAAGGACGTTAGTATCCCAAATAAGTTTTTATGACGGTAGAAATTGGTTTCATTGGACTTCTAATTCCAGACTTTTAGGGAATTCAAATTTCACTATCTGCCCTGGTGGGATTCGAACCCAGGTCGCCTACCCGGCATTATCCAGTGTACCTGGATTACTAGTCCAGTGACAACACCACTGTGCCACTATCTCTCTCATAAATGAGTGGAACAGATGTGTTTTTGTAACAATCCGGTAATTTCCTTAAATCATTACTGCTTAGTGTCCCCGACATATTTATGAGCTGCATTTAAATTCCGCCAATGTCTCGGTGGGATTTGAACTCACATCTCTGAACTATCAATCCAAGTAACATCTTCACTTTGTAACCACGTCTGCATGGAGCCACTTTAAGCACCTGTTTGTCAGCGCACATTCTGATCAGCTTTTGTCACGGACGCTGATCATTTTTAACTCCCTGTGCTTTGCTGAGTGAGGGCCCTCGTTGCTGTCTGCCGAACATGAACTTTCTCTCCAATTTACCTGCCAGACGAAGGTCTGAGAAAAGTAATGAGCAAAGGCTGGAAAGGCAGCCAATTGGAGAGAGGACAATAACACAAACAGTTCTACAAAGTGACAGGGTAAATAAAAAAGGCGGCCACGGTTTATTTTGCGTTTATTTTCTCATATGAAAGCAGGCATCCATTTGAGCAAACCATTTCTCGGATAACAATACAAATAAGGCATGCAATTTACCTGCTTTCAGCATGTCACCTTATTTTAAGCTTTGTAACTCTACACATTCAGTTGAAGAATTATTCAGCAGCAGGGCGATGTCGGAACAAGCACATCACATAATGGGTTAACAATTGATTAGTTCTCGCATTGCAGAGAAATCCCTTGGGCTCCTCCACTGAGCCATTATGTGGCGGTTTACTTTGCGAAGGGCGTTGTATCAATGCAAGTTGTTGTTGTCCGAAATGCTCCGTGACTGGCTTAAGGTTGTCTCACAGTGCCTTATGCACAGTGCCACGAAACCACAGACTCCTTGGAGAATAAGGGAATCGCTGTCAGGTCAGAGAAATGCTCTCGAAACTAGCCCACCCCAATTGACGGGAGCAGATCAAATGCTTCTCTGCAATGTAATGAGGTTGTCTCTTTAACACAAGTGAGGTCTCTTCATCAAGTAATAACAACGAGGCAAGGTGACAACTCAGAGCACCACATCACAGAGGTACCGAAAGATTAGAATGTTAATGTGTTACACTAGGCCCATCTGATTGCTTTCATTATTAACCTTGCATTCCAAGGTTTGGTGCTGTGGTTCTGCTGCTTGCGTATTCACATGCCATACTCACGGCACAAGCAAAGAACTCAAGGCACACAAATCAGTTCAAAGTCACCACAGACATGACTGGATTTAACCTGGATCCTGTCCAGTGAATCTGTGAGGTGCGAAAATCATTTTATTTTTTACCCACGCTACACAATTGTCATTTTGCTGATCCCCTTTTCTGAATTTTCATCATTAAATGTTCTGTCGTTGGAGCATTTGTTGTTGAGGCTTGTTACGGGTTCTGCTTTAGTCACCTGTACCGGCTCCCAGCACAAGCTCCAATACAAACTGCTGCAAATTCGCAGCCACTGGCGTTAAATTGTCTCTCCACTCACATCGGCAAAGGGGAAAAATATCATGTCTGATGGACAGACACAACAGGGATGAAGTAGAAATGGTCAAGAGCTTCAAGGTTTTAGGTGTCCAGATCACCAACAACCTGTCCTGGTCTCTCCACGCCCACGCTATAGTTAAGAAAGCTCACCAACACCTCTACTTTCTCAGGAGACTAAGGAAATTCGCCAAGTCCACCATTGTTCTCACCAACTTTTACAGATGTACCAGAGAAAGCATCCTTTCCGGATGTATCACAGTTTGGTTATGGCTCCTGCTCTGCCCAAGACTGCAAGAGACTACAAAGGGTTGTGAACATAACCCAGTCCATCACACAAACCAGCCTCCCATCCATTGACTCTGAATACACTTCCTGCTGCCTTGAAAAAGCAACCAGCATAATCAAGGACCTCACGCACCCCAGACATACTCTCTTCCATCTTCTTCTATCGGGGAAAAAGGTTCAAAAGTTTGAGGTCACGTACCACCGACTCAAGAACAGCTTCTACCCTGCTGCCATCAGACTTTTGAATGTATCTACCTTATATTAAGTTGATCTCACGCTTGTCACCTTCTATACTCTCTGTACTATTACGTGGTCTGGAAACTTTACTAACCTCTCCTGAGCCCTCGGCTCCTTTAACTAGTTGAAAGTCCTCATCATTAACCTACACTCCTACCCTCTCTACCTTTGATTTTCTAATTCTCCATACAGCTGAATGGTGGTGGTCACTGCCTGAAAGGCTGGTAGGAGGCACAAGACATCATTGCATTAAAAAAATACTTGGATATGCATTTGAAGCATCAGAATTTCCAAAGTTTCAGACAAGGTATTAGAAGGTGGAATGAGGCTGGGTAACTCTTACTCAGCTGGTGCAGAAATGAAGGGCTGAATGGTCTCCTGCTATGCGTTAAATGTCTTCAGTTTTTATGTTTCTAACTTGCATTTATAGAGTGCCATTAAGATAGTAAACCTCCCTCCCCACCCTCTCCCCTCCTGGAGGCACTTCACAACCTCAACAGATAAATGGGATTGACATTGAGCTGATGAATGATGCATCAAGACAAGACATGAAAAACCTTGTTGACAAGGTCACTTTTAAAAAGTCTTTTGAAACTGTCCAATATGAACCCTCTGCAGACTCCAGGGAAAGTGTAAGTGGGCCTGAATAAAGGCCATGATGTATTGGGATCTCAGGTTATTTGTTGCGCTGGTAACAGCAAGGTTTCAATCTGTAGCGTCAGAAGGGTTAATTTAGAAGCAACGTCAATCAGATTAACAGAAGGCGCTTCCACTTTGGAGAGGGAAAGATTCCACAATGCAATCATATTGCTGGAATTGTCGGACGGCAGAGCTTCCAGCTGTTGCCGTGGTGACCCAGCTCCAAACCCCAGGGATGGAGTCATTTTTTGATTTGATTTGATTTATTTTTGTCACATGTATTAGTATACAGTGAAAAGTATGGTTTCTCACATTCTATACAGACAAAGCATACCATGCATAGAGAAGGAAAGGAGAGAGTGCACAATGTAATGTTATAGTCATAGCTAGGGTATAGAGAAAGATCAACTTAGTGCGAGGTAGGTCCATTCAAAAGTCTGATGGCAGCAGGGAAGAAGCTGCTCTTGAGTCAATTGGTACGTGTCCTCAGACTTTTGTATCTTTTTCCTGATGAAAGAAGGTGGAAAAGAGAATGTCCAGGATGCATGGGGTCCTTAGTGGTTGGTGCCCATACTGAGGCAGGGTGACCAAGGTGCCCTACAGAGTGACCCCACTCTTCCAAAGAGCCCGAGTTAGAGGCCTGGTGGAACACTCAGAGAAAACTCTACTCATTCTTCTGTTACATTTCTCCCCCCAAGGGAAGCGAAGAGCTTTTGAAAAAAGATAATCAATCCCTCTGCAAGTAAACAAGGATCCATGAAGGAAGGATGGGTGAGGGGCATGAGGTGACATGGACTGCATGACAGGCGATGAGAGATGGGTGGAAGTCATGTGTTGGCATGGGTTGGGCATGGGGAGTGTGAGGGGAGTTGAGGGGGTGTGAGAATTGGTGGGTGGGCAGCTGTTTAAAGCTTTAAAAAAAATCAATAGAGTGCTGGAGCATCAAGGCAGGCCTCCCCCTCCCCCAATCCCTGGACTCAGTTGGCTGGACGGTTGGTTAGTGATGCAGAGCGATGACAACAGTACAGGTTCAATTCCAGTAATGGCTGAGTTTATTCATGAAGGTTTGCGTTCTCAAATTTGCCCCTTGCCTGAGATGTAGTTCTCCTCAGGTTCAGTCACCACCAAGTGGTCACCTGGAACTATGGTGACTTTACTTAGAGTGGCACGGTGGCACTGTGATTAGCACCGCTGCCTCGCAGTGCTATGAACCTGGGCTTGATTCCTGGCTTGGGTCACTTTGTGTATGGAATCTGCACATTATCCTCCGGCTGCTCCGGTTTCCTCCCACAGTCGGAAAGACATGCTGGTTAGGTGAATTGGCCATGCTAAATTCTCCCTCAGTGTACCCAAACAGGCGTCGGGGTGCGGCGACTTGAGGACTTACACAGTAACTTTATTGCAGTGTTAATGTAAGCCTACTTACATTCAGCTTACATTGGGCGTCACGGTAGCACAGTGGTTAGCACTGCTGCTTCACAGCTCCAAGGATCTGGGTTCGATTCCTGGCTCGGGTCACTGTCCGTGTGGAGTTTGCACATTCTCCACGCGTCTGCGTGTATTTCCTCCCACAGTCCAAACATGTGTGGGTTAGGTTGATTGGCCATGCTAAAAATTGCCCATTCGTGTCCTGAGATGCGTAGGTTAGAGGGATTAGCGGGTGAGATATGGATGTTGGGCCTGGGTGGGATTGTGGTCGGTGCAGACTCGATGGGCTGCACTGTAGGATTCTATGATACTTGTGACACTAATAAATAAACTTTAACTTTTACCTCCCATCTGGGACGTCTGGCAGCCTCCTCGCTGGCTTGGGGGTCACTTGACCTGAGTCCTAGAGAACCTCATCACTCCAGAATGTAAAGCCCAAAATCAAGGGCACATTCTCCTGGGCCAGGTTTGCAGAGTGAGGAAATATCTGGACTTGCGGCTCCAGCAGTGGGTCGAAGTTGGAAACAATCAGCAAAACAGAACTTTGAAAGAGAGATGTGGAAGTGGGTGAAATGGTTGAAGAAGAGGTTCCTAGAGAAATAGGGATAGAAAGAAGATTAAAACTGCCACTGGTACACATCTGAACCTGAAGACCCAAGATTCGATTTTCAGTACTCAATCAATGCTTGGGTTGCTAACCCTAAGGATTGAATTGAAGTCTCCAGCAATTGAAGACCAATCTTAAGAACACTGCTGTTTGTAATCCTGGAGGCAAATCATCAGGATATTAAAGAGGATTCTTTTTTTTTTCTTTTTTTTTGAAGTTTTATGTTTACCAGCTTTGAAAATATTGAAAAATCGAAATAAAGGTGGTTTGACTGACAATCAGGCACCATCCAACTGGGAGATGAGGCTTTTTGTTTTCCAGTTGGTGCCAGAGGTCAGTCACAAGGGTGGATGTGTTTGTCAGCTGACAATGGCTGCAGGGTGGAGGCAAATCCTGCGACAAAACCTTCAGGAATACATTTAATCACAGTTGGCAATCCCACGGAGCTGCCATACTGGTTACCCCTTCACAGGCAGATCACTCGAACAAAGACATCAACATCTGACAATCTATCTCGCTGCAGGCGCCCTCAAGTAAGCCCCAAATGGAGGGATTGGATTGGGCTTAAGTGGAAGGCAGGCTCAGTGACGACAAGGAAGCACTCTTGCTCCTTATGTCCCTAAGAAAAGTTAAACAAAAAAAACTTCTCTTCAATTGCCTCTTTAGGATCCCCTTCCCATTGCCTTCATCTGATGGAAAAGTTACAAGATCTCTCTCTCTCTCCTAAATCAGAGCAGAGTTAATAACTGCGCTCAGAACCGACAGGGTTAGAAAGGCTCCAATTTTTAAAAATGTATTGTCTCTCCACCCTCTGCTCTTTAGACCTTCTTGTGTCATGCAGCACACTTTGACTGGAATATTAACAAGTTTCTGAGTACAAGTCTCTCTCAGTGATGGGTAAGCATTACTCTGTTGTCAATGGCCGGGATGTTACAGCCGTTCACACCAGCAGGATTTTCCCATCCCACTGCAGTGAATGGAGATTTGGCAGGGCTCCAAATTCTCCAACCCCGCTGCAGCAGGAGCGTGGCGTGAACAGCAGGTAAGATCACGCCCATAGGCGGAGATTACATGATCTCGCTTGGACGAGGCTTGTAAAATTCCATCCGAGGCCAACGGAGAATTCCGTTCAGCGAGCCTCGAACAAAGACATCAATGCCTCGACCCCGGAATCTGTGATTATCCCACTCTCCACTCGCATTATCTTGCAATTGGGGCAGCACGGTGGCAAAGTGGTTAGCATTACTGCCTCACAGCGCCAGGGACCCGGGTTCGATTCTCGGCTTGGGTCGCTGTCTGTGTGGAGTTTGTACATTCTCCCCGTGTCTGCTTGGGTTTCCTCCAGATGCTCTGGTTTCCTCCCACAGTCTGAAAGATGTGCTGGTTAGGTGCATTGACCCGAACAGGTGCCGTAGTGTGGTGACGAGGGGAATTTCAGTAACTTCATTGCAGTGTTAATGTAAGCCTTACTTGTGACTAATAAATAAAACTTTAACTTTAACTTGTGTCTCTGTCTATATATGCTGTGTTTGTGAACTCAGTTCTCCATTCACCTGATGAAGGAGCAACGCTCTGAAAGCTCGTGATTCCAAATAAACCTGTTGGACTTTAACCTGGTGTTGTGAGACTTCTTACCGTGCCCACCCCAGTCCAACGCCGGCATCTCCACATTCTGAATACAGTTGTGAAGATTTCCTGTGTGTTTTTGCAAAGCTGTTTTCCATTTCAATGAGAATAAGGCCTCACAATGTTGCTTGACATGTTGATCAAGATTATTTTTTTTATCCTAAATTTCCTGAGCAGTTCAGTAAAACAACCACTTTGGGTGACTTCTCTTCTCCCCTCTTGAGCATTCTAGCTTTCACATGTCACCTTACCAAGGTAATTCAGAGTGACAGGTACGCTCCTCTGTGTTTGACTCCCAGAGGCAAATCTGCATCTGAATACCTGATGGCACGGGGTCGAATTTTCACACAGGGTTCAGCTAATCTTATGCCATGGAATTTGTGGAGAAATAGTGGATGAAAAGAGTCCCCCTGGACATCCAATCCCCAACAGCAAGCTGAAGCATTGCAACAATTGTCTTCCCATTGATTGCTTTAAACATAGCAGAGAGCAAAATTATCATATTTCTGGATTGTTCATTTTTTTTTCCCCTGAATAATTCCGATTATTAGAATATAAATGATTTTGTTTCATCACAAATGAGTCATTAATATACAGCAATAAAGGAATTTCACTCCATTTCCAGCTCCACCTGTTTCGAGGCATGCACTCTCATTATGTTTAATTTTTCATCCCGATTTCAATTTCTTTTAGCAGGTGGTTTTGCTCTGCAATGGTCCATTATTGAACCTTGCTCTCTATCAAACACCTGAGCTTCGAATATTCAAATCGTGAACTAAATTACTGTCATGTTTCCTTCCCTATGGGCGTGTACTTTATAGGTGATTTACTGACAGACCGGTGGAATAAAATGAGCCATAAATCCACCAGGAAATAACCTAGATACTGCATGACGCTCTAAATCTCTCTGAAATTTGATCAGTGACCTTCTATAGAATTCTGTTTTGCTTGCATATATTCCATCCAGTCTGCTTCACCTTCCCCCGATGTGACAGGCAGTAAATTTGATTGATTTCAGATATCCCTGCAGGTTATTAAAGAAATATTCAGAAAGATGGTCTCTTTTTCGTATTCCATCGTAACCTGCCATCAGTAGCAGGGAAGGATGCTACAACGAGGTGTCACATATGTAGCTGGCATCTGCTGGCTTTCTGCTTTGTTTAATTCGACACTTCTGGAAAAGACAAACAGAGCCCCAACTCGCTATTATTTATAATGCGTATCAAAACGTTAAGATTGAACAGCATGTTAAAATAAGGCAAACAATCTGTGCAGCAATACATGTCCTGGAATCTGTGTAAGCAATTAAAGAATAATGAACTCTAAGGGCTACGTTAATAGATGGATAATGAAAGCAAGGGGTAGTTCATCACGAGGCTAAATATGAATCCTAAATAATCCAACAGACGATTCATGCCTTTGAATTTATTTTTGCCGCTGGTTAATGCCTGAAACCAATTTATTTTGTACATAAAGCAGTGTTGGCTAATGGGCACTCCTTGTTACAGGATATCAGTCAAAGTATAATACACATTGAAGGTTAAATCACTCGAGTAGGAGACGTATTTAGTGCCTGGTGCGATTGAACTCTGCTCTTTCATCTCTTGAATGAAGGTCTGAATTTAATTTGAACAGTCTCTAACCAGGTGTAGGTGGTTTGAGGGCACTGCACGAAGCTGCCCACGCAATTTTATTCTATCTGGCAGTCTGGCACATCACAAGTGTGATGTGAGGAAAATAAATTTCTCACAGCGAGCGGTTCAGGTCTGGAACGCACTGCGTGGAGGTGTGGTGGGGGCAGGTTCAATCGGGGCATTCAAGAGGGCAATAGTTGATGATCCGAATGGAAAGAATGGGTGGGATTCTCTGGCTATTCACGCTGGCAGGATTCTCTGCTGCAATGAACAGAGATTTGACTGAGCGCCAAATTCTCCGTCCTCGCTGGCAGAGACGGCGGAGTGTGAACGGCCGGAGAATTCCGGCCAATGTGCAGGAGTATGGGAAAAAGATATGGAAATGACACTAAGTCATAATGCTCTTTTGGAAAGTCAATGTGGTCACAATGGGCCGAATGGCCTCCTAAAGTGCCGCAGCAATTCTGTGTTTCTGTTGGTCAGATGGTTGATGCTTTGGGCTATTCTTCTGAGTTTAGCACTGAAGCCTGTTATTGGAGATATGATGTGGACATGCCGGCATTGAACTAGGGTGGGCACAGTAAGAAGTAGTAAGAACTAGGGCGGCACGGTAGCACAGTGGTTAGCACTGCTGCTTCACAGCTCCAGGGACCTGGGTTCGATTCCCGGCTCGGGTCACTGCCTGTGTGGAGTTTGCGCATTCTCCTCGTTTCTGCGTGGGTTTCCTCCGGGTGCTCCGGTTTCCTCCCACAGTCCAAAGATGTGCGGGTTAGGTTGATTGGCCTTTGTAAAATTGCCCCTTAGTGTCCTGAGGTTTGTAGATTAGAGGGATTAGCAGATAAAAATATGTAAGGATATGGGGGTAGGGCCTGGGTGGGATTGTGGTCGGTGCAGACTCAATGGGCCGAATGGCCTCTTCCTGCACTGTAGGGTTTCTATGATTTCTATGATTTCTATGAAGTCTCACAACACCAGGTTGAAGTCCACCAGGTTTATTTGGAATCACGAGCTTTCGGAGCACTGCTCCTTCATCAGGTGAGTCACCTAGAAAGGAGCAACGCTTTGAAAGCTGTGATTCCAAATAAACCTGTTGGACTTCAACCTGGTGTTGTGAGACTTCTTATTGGAAATAGGAATAGCTTTATTTTACACATAACTCAAGCTGTATCTTTATATGAGCAAAAAATATCCAGAATTTAAATTACATATAAACCAAACCATCTTTCCATCTTCATGGAACACTAAAAGTGGCTAATGACTATTACAGGGAAGATAATTTTCTATGCCATAATTATCCAGAAACTATTGCCCTCCCTGTGTTGGAAGTGTTGCCAGTGGAATATTCTATACAGACACTTCGGCCACTTTATTACTCAAAACACATTTACCCAGGTACTCATACTTTACGGGACAGAAATAGGACTGTGGTTCAAACTTAGTTTTATTAAAACACTTGCAAGTAAAAGAAACAACTCTTACGTAATAAATTAAGTTAATTTTTCCCCAAGCTAGGCTGACTGCCTGAAAAACATATATACTACCCACTCTGGTGAAGTTGACCGGGCTGTTGGATTCAATACATTGAGTTTGCATCGACAAATGAACTTAGGGTTTTCTTGGTACGAAATTGGATCTTGTATGCCCTTTTAAGAACATAAGAACTAGGAGCAGGAGTAGGCCATCTGGCCCCTCAAGCCTGCTCAGCCATTCAATAAAATCATGGCAGATCTGTTCGTGGACTCAGCTCCACTCACTAGCCTGCTCACCATAACCCTTAAATCACTTTATTGTTCAAAAATGTATCTATCCTTGCCTTTTTTTTCTGAATTCCAGCAAATATAATCCTAACTGACTCAACCTCACCTCATACTTCTGTCCCGCCATTCCAGGAACCAGTCTGGTAAACTTTCACTTAACTCTCCATAGCAAGCACATCCTTCCTTTGATAAGGAGACCAAAATCCACTCAATATTCCAGGTGTAGCCTCACTAAGGCCCTTTATAATTGCAGCAAGACATCCCTGCTCCTCTACTTGAATCCTCTCGTTATGAAGACCAACATACTGTTTGCCTTCTTTACTGCACCTGCATGCTTACCTTCAGTGACTGGTGTACAAGGACACCCAGGTCTCGTTGCACCGACTCTGCTCTCAATTTATAGCTATTCAGATAATAATCTGCCTTCCTGTTTCTGCTACCAAAGTGGATAACCCCACATTTGTCCCCATTATACTGCACCAGCCATGCATTTTCCAACTCACTAACCTTGTCCAAATCACACTGAAGCATCTCTGCATCCTTGTCATAGCTCACCCTCCCACCCAGCTATGTATCATCTGAAGATTTGAGATATTGCATTTAGTTCCCCCATCTAAATGATTAATATATAATGTGAACACCTGGGGTCCGAGCACCAATCCCTGCGGTACCGCACTAAGTCACTGCCTGCCATTTGGGAAAAGACCCACTTATTCCTACTCTTTGTGTCCTCCTTTATGAAGGCAGAACCAAAATATGTATTGAGCTGGTCAGCCATTTATTCATTCCCCATTATAAATTCACCTGTTTCTACCTGTAAGGGACTTACATTTGTCTTCCCCAATCTTTTTCTCTTCACATACCTATGGAAACTTCTCGTTACTTTTTATGTTCCCTCACAAGCCAACACTTGTACTCTTCTTAATCAACCCTTTTTTCTCCTTTGCTGAATATTAAACTGTTCACAATCGTGAGTTCTGTTGTTTTTTCTGGCCAACTTGTATGTCTCTTCCTTGGATCTGATACTATCACTAACTTCCCTCGTACACCATGGTTTGGCCAACTCTCCTATTTTCCCTGTTGGTTACTTATCAGCCTCTTTAAGGTTACTTCACTTCTTGAGGGCCAAACCAGAGTGCTCCAGGTCTCAGGTATTCTCTTTGATTTTCTTCGCTGTTAAGGTGTGAGCTATCTTTGACCCTTTACCCGAGCCTCCAGCTGAATGATCCTTCACTGTTCCTTCAGCACCTCACAACTGTGGACACTCCAGCTCAAATGGAGAGCTCCACTGCACTCTTGCTCAGTGTCTGAACTTCAGAAGGACCGCGAATTTCTGATAATCTAACCCTTTTGTTTCTGATCTACCGCTGCTTTTCAACCCGAAGCAAACCCGTCTAATTCTTTCCTCTGCCTGCTGAACTCAGGACATACATGCACCAACTTGAAAACACTTTGCTCTCACCCAAGACCAAAGGCCTTTTTTGGGCAACACGGTGGCACAGTGCTGCTGCATCACAGTTCCAGGGACGCGGGTTCGATTCCCAGCTTGGGTGACTGTCTGCGCAGAATCCGCACGTTCTCCCTGTGTTTGCATGGGTTTCCTCCGGGTGCTCTGGTTTCCTCCCACCGTCTGAAAGACGTGCTGGTTAGATGCATTGGCCATGCTAAATTCTCCCTCAGTGTACCCGAACAGGCGCCGGAGTGTGGCGGCTCGGAGATTTTCAGAGTAATTTCATTGCAGTATTAATGAAGCCTACTGGTGACACTATGGCCGCGATTCTACCACTGTGACCCGCAACGTTTCTGTCGGGTTGGGGTGAGTGACGTGTGTCTGCGGCTTTGAACAGGGATTTGTGGACGCGCCGGGAACGCATGCGCCTCTCCCAGAGCCAGTGAACAGTCGCTGGTCAGACCACGCTGGAAACCGACAGGAAGGCAGGTAAGTTATTTAAATCTTTTCTGCATGTATTTTAAATATGTAGACTTGTTAATTAAGGTCCCGATTGAATCTCCCACCCCGCCAGGAGTACTTCATTCTGGTGGGGTTCAGCTAGCCCCCCACGTTTGGGGAACTAGCTGGAGACCATGCCGGAATGAAGGGGGGGCAATCGGGATGCAACTCCAGGGGGTCGAGCGGTGGGGGTGGGGTGTCCTCTGGGCATGGGCACCCTGGCAGTGCCAGTCTGTGCCCCCGGCATTGCCCAAGGAGCAAAGTGCCCATGCCCAGGGGGCACCTTGGTACTGCCCACCAGGAATTGGGCAGTGCCAAGGTGGTGGAGCTTGTTGTGGGTGGGGCCTAGGTGCGATTGGTGGTGGTGGGGGTCCCGCTGCCACTCTGCAGACAGGATCGGCCTGTGATGGAGGGAGGGCAGCGATTGGGGCTGGCGCCGGGGGGGGGGGGGGGGGGGTGGTCTGCCACGGGGGCCTGCCTCTGGCGGGGGGGATCTGATCCCGGGGGGGTGGGTCAGCGGGCCAGGGAGGGGGTCTGCCAAGGTGAGGAGGGGGGTGGAGGGATTGCCACTGCTGGGGGCTGGGGCCTGGACATTGGGGCGCTCCAGGACGGGAGTGGGGGGGGGGGGGGGTGGCAGTGGGGGCGGGGGAGTGTCAGGGCTGGCACGGGAATTGTTGTGGGGGCCGCGATCAGGCCAAAGGTGGGGGGGGCTGGATGGGCAGCACTGTGAGGGTCCCAGGCTGGCCAGCGATCGAGGTGGCCAGCAAACGGGGAGACTAACAGATTGGAGCCACTGCGCATGCGCAGAGTTCCAGAACTGTCAAACCCCGGTGCAAATAGGCCCCACCCCCTGGGTTTCTAATGAGATTCACGACTTGGACCTCTTCAGTGCACAGAGTGCGGAGATTCAGGTGAGAAGCTGAACTGACAAAACAGTTAGGATCTAGAACAGTTTTCCTCGCAATTCAGCACTTTTGGGATAATCGCGACATATATTTCTGGGAAAATCCTGTGACTTCCCAGAATTCCCACCAAGGCTCCACTCTGAATTATTCGCCCCTATGGCAACAGAGGATAGTTGAGATGCCCGGTACATTTTTGGATTAATTAACGCTTAGCTTCAAAATCAGACTTTTGTTTCTGGGACCCAGCTGAATAATTTACAATTTTAATGAAGTCAGAGTAGTGTGTCTCTGACTGACTGGGTGGGATTTTCCAGCCATGCTCGCCCCAAGACTGGAAAATTCTGCCAGAGGTAAACGGACCTTTGCATGGTCCTGTCCTGCCCGCTACGATTCCCATGGCGGGTGGGACGGTAAAACTCCACCTACTCTCTGAAGTTCCACAGCTAAATAAGGCTACTCGCTACTTTCACTCTCCAACCGCTAGCTTCATGAGTACACGAGGAACACTTTGGGCGGGATACTTTGGCCTCCCGTGGGGTGGTTTCCAGTGGTGGAGGTGCCACAACATTGGCTTCTGGCGGTATCCTCCACTCTTACTGAAGTCGATGGCGTTTTGTGTGTGGCTCACTTGTCCAGCTGTTGGGGAACCCACCGCAGGTGATCACCTTCGACAGGACTGGAATATCCCACTGGTGAGAAGGGCCAGAAAACCCGCCTTGAGGGTGGCACAGTGGTTAGCACTGCTGCCTCACAGCACCAGGGACCCGGGTTCGAATCTGGCCTCGGCTCACTATCTGTGTGGAGTCTGCATATTCTCCCCTTGTCTGCACGGGTTTCCTCCAGGTGCTCCGGTTTCCTCCCACAGTCCGAAAGATGTGTGGGTTAGATTGATTGGCCATGGTAAATTGCCCCTTAGTGTCAGGGGGACTAGCGAGGATAAATATGTGGTTTAACGGGGATAGGGCCTGGGTGGAATTGTGGTCAGTGCAGACTTGATGGGCCAAATGGCCTCCTTCTGCAGAGTAGGGATTCTATGGATTCTATGATCTTTGACCTGCCGTAATTTGAGGTGTTCTGGAAATTTCCAAAGTCCAAGCATCCAATGAAACGACTTCTCTCAGAGGGTTGTGAATCTGTGCAACTCACTGCCCCGGAGTGCAGTGGAGGCAGAATCAACCAACAGATTCAAGAAAGAGATGGATATGCTTCTGATAAAAGGTGGGAGAAAGGGCGATGGGGAACAGGCAGTAAAGTGGAGTTGAAACCAGGATAAAATCAGCTGTGATCATGTTAAATGACGGAGCGGGTTCGAAGGACTGAATTGCCTAATCCTGCTCCTAATTCCTATGTTCCTATTTTAATTACATCACACCAACCTTTCCAAAACTAGAAGTTGCGACTAACGTCAGCTCATGAACCCTGGAGTTGATGATTTTGATGGTATTTGGATGTGGGTTTGCTTGAATTCTGTCCCTTTCCAATAATTCTCTCCAACCATGAGAGCAGAACAGATTCCTGATTGACAAAAGCCAAATACTACACTGGAAATGTGGGGGAGAAGTCACAACTGACTATTTCATCACCGTTACTGTTATTGGTATTATCTCAGCAGGTAGAATGCACAGACACCAGCAACTGATTACAAGTGGCTCCTCAGGAGACGATCTGCTCCTCGTTTTAGCGATTTCTATTTTCAATGCGGTGGTAGATTTAATGAGTCTCTTTGAAATGTAAATTTAACGTACTCAGATAGTCGAGATGTTAAGTTCCTCGGCTCTTTGAGTTTTCCTCTTAATTTGTTGTTGATTTGGTTGGAGGGAGAATGGGATATTATTGATGTTTACTCGCAATGTTAATTAAGCTCTTCAAAAGTGGGTGATGTCGTACGGCGGCAGATCAAAGTTGTTAGACTGCCTGCAGTTCCTCCGGACTGATCCCAGCTGATTGATCGTGATAGCAGAAGATGAGAGGTAAGAGCGAGGTGTAACAGGAATCAAGAATCGCACACAGAATCTTACTAACCATATAATAAAAAAACAACTTACTGGGCGCAGAATTCGACTGAATTTCAGAACATTTGTTAAAAGTGGTGATGCAGCAGTGTGCATGACTCAAATGGTAACAAAATGCAGTTGTCTTGCTGTTGCTTGGTGCCTCTCGTGTACTTGATATTAGATTATACACAGCCATCTGGGGAAAAGCAAGGGAGAAACTCTGATTGAACTGAGGTTAAAAGAGGTCAATGTGAGTGATCCAGAAGTATTGTTGCTCAGCCAGTGTCATGATTTTGATGGTTTTTAATATTGAAATCGATGAGACAGGCAGTGAAGGTCGTGTTCTCCTGCACAAGGTGCAGGAACAGGGCATTCAGCCCCTCAAACCTGCTCTGCCATTTAACAAGATCATGGCTGCTCTGACAGACAAAACTCCCACGAAAATACTTGAAAAGGAACCCAGCCTACAAGAGTCCAGAACTTTATTTCAATGTTTGAACCAAAATCTTATGGTGTTTGTACGACCCAAGTGTAATTTTCAGGCATCGATGGGCAGGGGATGTGTCACGGGCTGTGTCTGCCATCAGTTCTGGTTGTGGAGTGGACAGACCAGAAGTCCTTAATGAGCTGCCTTTGGAAACTGCTTTAGAAAACCATAGAATCCCCACAGAGCACAAGGGGGCCATTTTGCTTAACTGCTCATGGGCTATGGATGTCACTGGTTGGGCCAGCATTTATTGCTCATCCCTAAGGACAGGAGTGTGATGGAATACTCCCCACTTGCCTGGATGAATGCAGCTCCAATAACACTCAAGTGGCTTGACACAATCCAGGGCAAAGCAGCTTGCTTAATTGGCACAACATCTACAAACATCCACTCCCTCCACCACTGACACTCAGTAGCAGCAGTGTGTACTATCTACAAGAATGCAATGCAGCAATTCATCAAAGATCCTTAGACAGCATCTTACAAACCCACAACCACTTCCATCAAGAAGGACAAAGGCAGCAGATACCTGGGAACACCACCACCCGCAAGTTCCCCCTCCAAGCTACTCACCATCCTGACTTGGAAATATATTGCCGTTCCTTCGCAGTTGCTGGGTAAAAATCCTGGCATTGCAGGTCAACCTACAGCACACGGACTGCAGCGATTCAAGAAGGCAGCTCACCACCACCTTCTCAAGGGCAACTAGGGATGAGCAATAAATGCTGGCCAACTAGACATGCCCATGTCCCACGAATGAATCAAAATAATTAAGAGTCAACCACATTGCTGTTGGTCTGGAGCCGGTTTATCTGCCAGACCAGGGTAAGGACAGCCGATTTCCTTCCCTAAAGGGCTTTAGGAAACCAGATGAGTTTTTACAGCAATTGACAATGGTTTCATGGTCATCAGTAGATGTTTCATTTTAATTCCAGATTTTTTAAAATTGAATTTAAATTTCACCATCCATCATGGTGGGATTTGAACCCAGGTCCCCAGATTACTAACCCAACAACAATGCCATGATGCCACTGCCTTCCTCATGTGGATGTCCCTGTTTAATGAGGTATTTGCTTAAGACTCGGGACTATCTGGAGCTCAGAAGCCAAAAGCCCACATGTTTTGCAATGGCTATTTTAATAGACTGTTTGTGTTCCAATTTTTAAACTATTAACTGTAAGTTTGTATGATACTGGAACATGACACAATGGAAACTGTGTAAATACCATACCATAGAGAGGATTAGAGAAGCTTCTCCTCAGCCAGCGGCCATCTGCATGAGATTCCCGGATGAGTGAACATTGGAAAATCAGACGCAACTGTAAAATCACCACCCTAACTTTCCCTGGAGAGGAGCGATGGGCTCCTTCACAACCAAGAACTCCATCCCATCCAAATTTCCATCACTTGCTGCACCCAACCAATCTCAGGCCCTGACCCAGGAAATCCCCTCTCACGAGAGTGAAGTGCTGCAAGATATGAGGTGGGATACATTTTCTGAGGGTTTCTCTGGGTCGAGGAAGTTTTTCTCAGGTGATGGAGGTATGTGCAGTCCCAGTAGAAAGTCCATGATGCTTGGCCTATGATAGGAACAGCTCTGGTAGGCTGTACACACTTTCTGGATTCTCCTAGGAGGAATTTGGGAATCCATCCCAATTTATCATCAAAATAATCCATCTTCTCTGTGTTTAAAATCACAGAATTGTTACGGTGCAGAAGGAGGCTGTTTGGCCCATCGTGTCTGTTCTAGCTCTCCAAGCGAGCATCATGACCTCGTGCCATTCCCCTGACTTTTCCCTGTACCCCTGTACATTATTTCTATTCAAATGATCATTTAATGCCCTCTTGAAATGACATCACCTCCAATAACTAATTCCATTTCTCCATTGCATATACTCTGAACAAATACATGTTCCACTATCACTTCCAATCTTTTTCTGTACTATATCAGCCCCTGTTTGTCAATTTAAATTTGACAGTGCCCACACCAATATGGTGGAATCCTGGCATAGGCAAGTGTTAGTGAGTCTTGATTTGTTTTGTTGACAAAGCCCTGAACTGTGTTCATTACCTTTTATGTATGTTTGTTCTCACCCCTTTCCCTCACTCCTTGAACATAGAATCATAGAATCCCCACAGTGCAGAAGGAGGCCATTTGCACCATCAACAATACCACCCAGTTCCTATCCGCATAACCCCACGTATTTAACCTGCTAATCCCCCTGACACTAAGGGGTGACTTAGCATGGCCAATCCACCTAACTTACACATTTTTGGACACTAAGGGGCAATTTAGCATGGCAAATCAACCTAATCTGCACACCTTTGGACTGTGGGAGGAAACCAGAACACCTGGAGGAAACCCACGCAGACACGGGGAGAACGTGCAGATTCCACACAGACAGTGACCCAAGGCCGGAATTGAACCGGGGTCCCTGGTGCTGTGAGGCAGCAGTGCTAACCACTGTGTCACCGTGCGCTCCTGGCAAAGTTCTCCTTATCCTCACCCAACAACCTACTAGCTTCACTATTCACAGATCATTCACTGCTGTTTCTGCCACCTTCAGAATGAAGCCATCACTAAACACATGTTTCTCCCCTTTCAGCATTCCAAATCTCCCTCTGCACTACCATGGCTCACTCCTCAACCATCCCCAACAACCTCTCTTCTTCCCGTGGTACCTTTCGGTGCAAATCAGAATTGACTTAAGTCTGAAATTTTTAAAATTCCGTAATAAAATCAACGAGCGCCGGAAATACTCAATGGAACCTTGCCACGGTTCCCCTCAGATATGAAACACCTGTCCTTCTACCTCCTCCCAAGGCCCCAAACACTCCTTCCAGGTGAAGCAGTGATTTAGTTACTGTGATAACCCCCACGAGGTCCATTAGGAATCATTGATTCATCTCTCTGTAGGGTTCATTCAGTATGAGTTCCCCTGGTAACAGGCAGTGGTCTGCCCAGCTGGATGTCATTACGTGAGCCTTTCATAACGCAGGCCCAGGACTGGCCCTGCTGAACTGTACTCCTAGACAGGGACGAGTGTGTGTGCAACATGGTAGTGGTTTTACTTTGCATTCTGTAAATAAACTATGTTTCTTTCCAGTTGGACCTCCTGGGTTATTACAGTTGGACTGAGTAAGGGGCAATTTAGCACGGCCAATCCATCGAACCTGCACATTTTTGGACTGTGGGAGGAAACCGAAGCACCCGGGGGAAACCCACGGGGAGAACGTGCAGATCTCCACACAGAGAGTTAACCCAGGCCGGAATCGAACCCGGGTCCCTGACACTGTGAGGCAGCAGTGCTAAACACTGTGCCACCGTGTTACCCTTTACCTCCTGTAATGTCCCAAAGAAGCTCAATGTGTGCATCTCATCCTTTTTCTGGGAAATTTACAACCTCTGGACTCAACATTGAGTGGAATAATTTTAAGATTGTAACCTCTGCCTCCATTTTGTCTCCTTCAAGTTGCCTTGTTATGTACTCTCTCCGGTCTCTCTTTGCTCATTTTTGGTTGGCAGCTGTTCATCAATCTGCCATTCACACATCCTCCAGACGTCTCTTTCATTTCTTGTTCTATTCCCGCTCCCTTTGACTTTACACCATGGGCTGTTTGCTATTTAATCTCTCCTGCTTTCCAGCCTCTCACCAACTTTCCCTTTTGTTCTTTGTCCCTCTCTCTGGCCTTTCACTTGCTTTTAACATTTCTAACTTCCCCAGTTCTGGTGAAAAGGCCATCGACCTGAATCTAACTCTGTTTATTCCTCCATTGATGTTGCCTGACCTGCTGAGAATCTCCGACATTTTATTTCGCAATTGAAAAAATCCCAGACTCTGCCATCCACATTATCCATAAGGTTGATTTTAAATGACACATAATGGATCTTCAAAGCTCTTGCTTATACTGAGGGAGGAATCCTTTATTCTGTTTCTAAAACTAATTAATTTTCCTGCTGTTAACTTGCAAGTGTATGAAATCCAAAGCTTCCAGATGGAAATGTAACAACAGTAAGCAGCTTTGGATTCCGTGCAGAATATCTGACATAGGATGATATCGATATTAGAACCAACTTTACTAGCCTCTTATGTAGTTTCTTTTTAAAATCTGACTGTAAAAATTGACTGTGGATTGTTTCTTGAAGGTTACATGTCATGTAGGCATTGGTAAATTGCATTTGAAACTCGGTGGTAGATCGCACTGATTTCCTGGGATGACTGGCACTGAGTCACCTCTGTTACAACATCTGTTCCCATCTCGATGCCCAGCAAGGAACAATATACTGTTCACATTGAGAGGGAGGGAGGGAGGGAGGGAGGGAGGGAAGAAGCTGAAAATATAATATTGCTAACATACCTGTGTTCTCTTGATCAGATAAATCTTATACAATGTCCCAATTGTTGAAAAATGAACCATATCAAATGCATTGTTGATCAAAGATGAGTAACAACAGGTTAAAATATAACTTTTTCTTCAGTAACGTATCAGCAATGGGGCTTCTCATTTCTGTAACATCAATGCTGTTCATCACTTGATATCCTGTCCAACAGGCGATTGACGCTACACAGCCTTCTCCACGTCTCTACCCATGTCCAATTACCTCAAATGTCCCTCTGGGCTCACTGGGAATGTGGAAAGATGTTCTCATTTCCCCTTCTCATCTAATTTGATTCCAGCCATTGTAAAAAAGCTCATTCTGAATAAATATGCAAGTGTTATAAATAAGGATTCTCAAGTTGAGTTCATTTTTTAAACTACCTGTTTCCTTTTAATAAGCTTTAAGACAATAATTCTTGTGATGTGCCTGGCTCAGGTGACAAGTTGCTAAAGGTTACCAACAATTATTTAAAAATATTTTTAAAATTAAACTGATAAATTCAGAATTAATTTGGCAAGTGATCTTACATTTTGATTGTGAGTCTTATTAACTAGAAGTTAAAGTATGCAATTTCCAAATGCTCACGCCACAGCTTATTAAATAATTCAATCTGCAAATCAAAAGCTACAGCAAACACTTAACCAAAATAAATTTTAAATGAAAGTAATTGGATTTTGAAATGTGTGATGTTTGGTCGTGGATTGTCTTCATGTTGGCGGAACGTTATTAAGGCTATTACCCTCTGTGTTAGCACTGACACTAATAGTGATTCTGTCTGCCATGGTGCCAGACATATATTCAAGTGACAACACTGAAACAAGGGATTATGCAACTTCAGAAACATATTAAAATGCTAATTGAAATGTGGTCTCAATGTAGAAGTGCCAGTGGCTAGAATAATAGGATGGAATGGGCTGGAATTTATGCACGCGCTTCATCTGATAATGAACAGTTTAAAAAGAAAATAAATCACAGATAGTGTCTTGATTGAAATGAGGCACTCATAATTTTATTCAGGTTATGGTTTCCGCTCTTGAGGCACGTGAATTGGGCAGGCGATAATGAATCACCAATTTGTGGCTCATTGTCATAGTGGTTAGCACTGCTGCCTCACAGCGGCAGGGACCCGGGTTCAATTCCGGCCTTGGGTCACTGTCTGTGTGGAGTTTGCATGTTCCCCCCATGTCTGCGTGGGTTTCCTCTGGGTACTCCGGTTTCCTCCCACAGTTCAAAGATGTGCAAGTTACGTCTATTGGCTATGCTAAATTGCCCCTTAGTGTCAGGGGGATTGGCAGGCTAATTATCAGGGCGATGGTGATCAGGCTTGGGTGTTTGTCAGTGCAGACTCAATGGGCTGAATGGCCTCCTTCTGCACTGTAGGGATTCTATGTTTCACTCCCTGTCCAATTGTTACATACCCTTTACCTGAAGATGAATCAATTGAAAAAAGAAGTGGGGAAGTGACACCTCAATTGTACAGAGCCTTGGGGTGGAATTCTCCCATCTGGGGATGAGATCCCCTGGCGGGGGTGGGAACATGGAGAATTTCCTGTTGTAAAGGCCAGCAGTGAACCATGTTTTGTCTTGTAGCTCCAGCCTCTTGATTATGGAACTGGGTCTATTGTACTGTATTACGTGGCGGAGCAAGCCTGATGCCGTGTTGTCCACCATCTTGTCTGGGTGCCATATTGAAATAGTGCCCAACATTACTGACCTGCTTTTGAAGGAGGGCAATGGATCTCCTGAAAATGAAGATGAATCTTTGGGAGCACTCCGAGGGTGGCAGATGGAACTACTCGATCACACTAAATCTGGAAGCTCCGCCTGCTCGATGCTCCCCCACCAACCACTACTGTGGTGTTTCGAGGTACAGGGTTGCTGATGGCCTCCATTCTGAACTCTGGAGGCTGCCCTTGGCATTGTTCAGGTGAGTCCTGACATCGGCATGCCACGGGGTTCCAGATGTGTTTTCTACCAATCTATTTTCCCACTGGTGCAGTGGAGAATTGGGCGTGGGTGGATGATTCCGGTCAGACTTTCCTCTGCATCCCATTAGTGCAATGAAAAGCACCGGCCTTCATCTGGTTTCCCGATCAGCCTTGGCGGGCCCCAGCGGGTGATCTTGCGGGAACTTCACGCTGGTATGAAACCGATTTTTGGACTCCCACCAAATCTACATCTCCCTCCTTAACCATTGAACCTGCCGGTGGGGCCATTGGAAAATTCACCCCTTGGTTAAACTCCATCTGCAGTGAAAGTTGTTCGGTGTGGGGTGCCAAATCTCGGGAAAGGCATCCAGCACCGAGTTACTAAATGATACCACGGTTTGAAGGGTTAATTTGTAAGGAGGGGTTGCATAGATCTATCTTGTAGTCTCTTGAGTTTAGAAGATGGAAAATGATCTAACTGAGACACTTAAATGTTAAAGGAAACTCATACGGTAGATAAAGTAGATAAAATGACATGAAATCTAGTTGATGATTATGGAATTTTAACCTGATTCTGAAATGGTCTTCCAATATAATCCTTATCTTGTGGGGATCGTTTAGATCAATCCTGATGTGTTCAGTCTGTGTAGATCTTCATTTTCAGTTGCTCGAAGTTTTCTTGCTTGCTTGTCTGGTTCATACACACCTGAATCAAGGAGCAACCACTGGGATCTTCGGGCCTCCAAGTGGCGTTTTTCTTGGTGACATACCATTTGACGGTGGTGGGATCTTCTGTTCTTGCCACTGTCATTGGGAGTTTCCCAATGATTCTACCCCACGCTGCCGGGAAACCTAGGGCGGGCATGTGCCTTTGGCTGGACCAGAAGATCCCACTAGTGTGAAGAGCTGGAAGATTGCCACAGCTCCGTATGTTGTTTAAATATTTTGAATTTCTTTCCTAGTGATGTCATGTTGATATCCCTCATGTAGCAACATTAGTTAGCCCAAAAGGTCTTTAATTAGTCATTTCAAAATGACAAGTGGGCGAGTGATTTTGGTGCCTGCTTCCTGTATTATTACACAATGACAATGACATTGCGCTGGACACCAAGCTTCTGCAGGGTTACGGTAGTCTTGCATTTACAATGTAAAATTCAGCCCATTAAGCTGATGCTCAGTCTGCCCTCACAGGTAGACATGAACGATCCCAGGGCAGTATTTTGCAGAGGAGTCTGGAGTTGCCTTTGGCTTTCTGGTCAATATTTATTCCTCAATCGATTTCACAAACGACAGATGCTCTGTTTGTTATTGTGTTCCTGTTTGTGGGAGCTTGCTGTGCACAAAGTAATTGCTACGTTTCCTACATTATAACAGCGATGACACATCAGAATGTGCTTCAATGGCTGGAATAAACTTTGGGATATCCTATGGTTATGAGAAATGCAATCAAAATGCAAGCCATCTTTCTTTTCACTGTTACTGTGCAAGCTACTCGCATTCCTCCATCCATTGTTTTAACTCACCTAAGATTCAGAATGAGTGTTTCACTGGGTGATTTCACCAAACAGAACTGAAGACTGAAAGCATCCTGATCTGTCTGGCTTCATCACTCCCACTGAATCATAGAATCCTCATGTGCAACATTACGGAAGTTGGCCATTCAGCCTGAACAACCCTGAGCATGTTGATATCTACACTAACACTAATTTAAGATAAAGTATTTACATTCATGCACAAGGACACATTCTCCACAAACAGAAGGAATAAGTTCAAGCTTTGCACCTTTTGTGAATTGCTCAGAGATTGGGGAAACTATAGTTCCCTGTTGCTTTCTCTGTGACAATACCTCAGCTAATTAAAGTCAACTAACCAACCAACCAACACCCTATTCTCCTACAGTATAAATCGTTGTGATTGTTTGAAACTTGGTCTTCATGTGCTTGTCCTGATGAGTGCAAGATGAAAAGCTTCAGCAGCATGTCTCTTTTTTCAGCAATGAAACTGAATTCCATTGTTTTTAATGGAACTGACTGATCAGTGATACATTTACAGCCAATTAAACATCTAGCATGCTGGTTGAGAATTAAACTTGGGGTAAGTCAATGACAATGTGCTTGACAATTGTTAATGATTGATAGGAAGTGGAAGTGCAATGTACTGATCCAATCCATGTTTTCTAATTGTCATGAATACAAGCTGATGATCACAGGTCATGGAACAAAAGGGACAGTAGCAATGTGGATACAAAATTGGCTGAAGAATAGGAAGCAGAGAGAATGGTCGGGATTTTATGGCCTCACTCGAGCGAGGACAAAAATTCCTGCCCGATGTCAACAGACATTTCTGTTGTCCGCCCCTCATCTGCTCCGATTCCATTGAGGGCGAGGCTCTAGAATTCCAGTGTATGGAGGAAGGTTTCCAGTGGAATTCCCCAGGGTTCAGTTTTGGCACCCTTGCTTTTCGTAATATATATGACTGATCTAGATCTTGGTCTGCAGGGGACAATTCCAAAGTTTGCGGATGTTACAAAACTTGGAAATATTTTAAACTTTGGAGAGGACAGTGTAGGAGTTCAAAAGAACATAGACATGTTGGTGGAGAAGGCAGCTAGGTGGCAGATGGAGTTCAATGTGGAGAAGGGTGATGTATTTTAGTCAGAAGAACATGGAGAGACAATACAAAGCAGAGGGTAAAATTCTCCAGGGGGTGCAGGAGCAGACAGACCTGTATGTATATGGGCATAAATCATTGAAGATGGCAGGGCAGGTGGAGAAAGCAGTTAATAAAACACGTATTATTCAGAGTTTTATTAATAGGGTCATAAAATACAAGAGCGCGGAGGTTGTGCTGAACATATGAAAGATACTAATTAGACCTCAGCTGAAGTATTGTGAACAGTTCTGGCACCACACCATAGGAAGGATCTGAACACACTGGAGAGAGTGCAGAAGAGGTTTACAGGAATGGTTCCAGGGTTGAGAAACTCTAGTTATGAGGATAAATTGGACGGGTTTGGATTGTTCTCCTTGGAAAGGAGAGGACTGAGAAGAGATTTGATGGAGATGTTCAAAATCATGAGGGGGCTGGACAGAGTGGAGAGAAGCATTTCCTGCCTGTAAAAAGGATCAGGAACAAGAGGGCACAGAGTTAAAGTGATTTGCAAAAGAAACAAATACAATTCAATACAAAACTTCTCACACGAGTGCTTCCACTGCCTGGAAATGTGGAGGCAGGTTCAATTGAGGCATTCGAGAGGGCTTTGGGTGATTATTTGAGTATAAAAAATGTGCAGGGGTGCGGGGGAAAAGGCAGTGGAATGGCACCAAGTCATGATGCTCGTTTGGAGAGCCAGTGCAGACACGATGGACCAAATGGCCTCCTTCTGCACTGTAACAATTCTGTGATTCTGTGAGAAGCAAGCAAGTGTTGGCTGAAAGCAGTTTGTACAGGTAGTTCTAAGCAATACAGCTCAGCTGTTCAGAGCTACATGTGTCACATATCTTTGTGCATTTTACTGGTGATGAGGCTCCCAGTTTGAACACAGCAACTGTGTTTCCTGCTGTTGTTCTCCTGTCTTAAACACTTGCCAAAAAACAGCGGCCTTAGATCTTCCTCCTGTCTTTGAGTCAGAATTGGAAATAGCCTCAGCTTCATTTGAATCTGATGAAGAAAGTGGATCCACTCATTTTAACCTGTCAGAACTGTCTTTGATACGAAGGCAATGTCATAAAATAGACGTGTTTTTATAGATTAGGTCTGTATGACATAACAGGCTACAAGATGAAGGCAGGTAAAATTGCCAGCTCCAATGCACCCCTCCCCAATGAGCTCAATGTATTCTATGCCCGTTTTGAGCAAGAGGTCAGCGAGAGCACGCCTCTCCATCCAGGAAGCCCTGGATGAACCTGTAGCTGGGGTCACCATTGCAGATGTCAGAGCAGCCTTCTCAAAAGTCAACCCACGGAAAGCGACTGGCCCGGATGGAGTACTCAGACGGGCACTCAGGTCCTGCGCGGACCAGCTGGCGGGGGTATTCACAGACATCTTTAACCTCTCTTTACTCCAATCTGAGGTCCCTACCTGCTTCAAGAAGACGACCATCATCCCGGTACCAAAGAAAAGCTAAGCAGCGTGCCTTAATGAGTATCGTCTGGTGGCTCTGACATCCATCATTATGAAGTGCTTCGAAAGATTAGTCATGGCACAAATCAATTCCAGCCTCCTGGACTGCTTGGATCCACTACTGTTCACCTACCACTGCAACAGGTCCACATCAGATACCATCTCCCTGGCCCTACACTCAACCCTGGAACACCTAGATAACAAAGACACCTATGTCAGACTCCTATTCATAGACTACAGCTCAGCCTTCAGTACTATTATTCCTATGAGATTCATCTCCAAACTCCGTGGCCTGGGGCTCGGCTCCTCCCTCTGCAACTAGATCCTAAACTTCCTAACTCACAAACTGTAGGCAGTAAGGATAGGCAACAACACCTCCTCCAAGACCGTCCTCAACACCTGTGCTCTGCAAGGCTGTGTCCTCAGCCCCTTACTATGCTCCTGACACACCTATGACTGTGTGGCCAAATTCCCCTCCAATTCAATTTTCAAGTCTGCTGACGACACTACTGTAGTGGGTCGGATGTCAAACAATGACGAGACAGAGTACAGGAAAGAAATAGAGAATCTGGTGAACTGGTGTGATGGCAATAATCTTTCCCACAATGTCAACAAAACGAAGGAGATAGTCATCGACTTCAGGAAGCATAGTGGAGAACATGCCCCTGTCTACATCAATGGGGACAAAGTAGAAATGGTCGAGAGCTTCAAGTTTTTAGGTGTCCAGATCACCAACAACCTGTTCTGGTCCCTCCATGCAGACATCATAGTTAAGAAAGCCCATCACTGCCTCTACCTTCTCAGAAGATTAAGGAAATTTGGCATGTCCACTACTACTCTTACCAAATTCTACAGATGTACCAGAGAAAGCATTCTTTCCAGTTGTATCACAGCTTGGTATGGCTGTTGCTCTGTCCAAGACCACAAGAAACTACAAAGTGTCCTGAATGAAGCCCAGTCTATCACTCAAACCAGCCTCCCATCCATTGACACTGTCTACACTTCCCGCTGCCTTGGAAAAGCAGCCAGCATTATCAAGGACCCAACACACTCCGGACATACTCACTTCCATCTTCTTCCATCGGGAAAAAGATGCAAAAGTCTGAGGTCACGAACTGACTCAAGAACAGCTTCTTCCCTGCTGCCATCAGACTTTTGAATGGACCTACCTTGCATTACGTTGATCATTCTCTATGCACTAGCTCTGACTGTAACACTACATTCTGCACTCTCTCCATTTCTTCTCCGTGAACGGTATGATTTGTCTGTATAGCGCGCAAGAAACAATATTTTTCACTGTATACTAATACATGTGACAATAATAAATCAAATCAAATCAGATTACTCAACAATATGCATTTATGAATGTTGTGGGGAAAATCTATTATTGTCTATAATTTAGAGAGGGTTACTATTTGCCGAATTGAGGGTGATCTAGAGAAACAAAGGAACCACGATGAGACCCTGACTGGATGCAGAATTACTGCAGACTTTAATATCATTATAAAGATATGAAAGCCACTTGTAAAGACCTCCCAGCCACTTTTTTCCCAGTGTTGCGTGCTGTTCGCTGGCGGTGGGATTTTCTGGTCCCGTCGCTGTCAATGGAATGAGTTTTCCTGTGAAACCCGCAAAAGAGGTGCAGTGCCTGTGGGACCAGAGAATCCCTTCAACAGGAACGGCCGGAGAACTCCCCCCACAAACTCACAGAAAGAGCAAGATCTGCAGAGAAAGACCATCACTGAGTTCTTAAAGCGTGACTTTTACAGCCTGTCCCATTGAAACATACCTTCCTGGAGGCCGTGTACAATGTATGGAGATTGTTTACCATTGCGGATTCAATGATGTTACATAGCAGAAATCTGCGTTCAACAGGTCGAGGTTACATGTAAATAGCTCCCGATTCGCTGTTAACGTATGAGAGACGAGATCCGCTAAATATTAATGTGCATCCATTGTCTATTTCCAGACACTTTGCGGCCCTGTAACTGTAACCCCTAATGTGGAGACAATACACATCTCTTTAACCTGTGCTTAACGCTCTCTCCACTCACATTGTCTGTACCTTTAAGACTTTAAGATTACCTGTAAAGACTCGCATTCCAACCATTATTTTGTAAATTGAGTTTGTGTCTTTATATGCCCTGTTTGTGAACAGAACTCCCACTCACCTGACGAAGGGGCAGCGCTCCGAAAGCTAGTGGCTTGTGCGACCAAATAAACCGGTTGGACTTTAACCTGGTGTTGTGAGACTTCTTACTGTAGCTCCTCCCAGCATTCTGAGTTTCCAGACAGTTCTGATTGAGTTCAAATACACAGAAACTTACTTCACTTCTCTTGTTGCAGACCTGTTTCTATTTTAAATCAGCCCAACCCTTAGCCTTTGTTTTAACATCTCCAAGTTAAATCTCGCTCTGCAAGAGGTCCAGGGTTTCGGCACCAAGATATGTAATCCTATTAATTCTGCTATCTAGCTATGTCCATGATATCCCTGTCCAGTCAGGGAGCATGGCTCCCTTCCTGAAATCCACCAGAACCAATGACATATTTGGAAACTCCCAGAACTCCCAATATCCATGATAATGCTCACTGAAAATTTGATGATGTCAGAACTTCTGCAAGTATAATGTTTGCATTCCAATGGACCAAGGAAAAATTATTGAAACAATTGATGCAATTGGAACCATTTTAGCAACTGTAAGGTAACTTGCCAAAGTGAATTGAAAGCAAAATAACATTTGATGTAGTTCTCCTGGTTTGGATGAGAGCAAGTGCTGTGGAGGTGTTTAAATGATGTGGAGATGCTGGCGTTGGACTGGGGTAAACACAGTAAGCAGTCTCACAACACCAGGTTAAAGTCCAACAGGTTTATTTGGTAGCAAACGCCACTAGCTTTCGGAGCACTGCTCCTTCATCAGGTGAGTGGGAGATCTGCTCATAAACAGCAACATAACCCTTCGTCGTCCAGTACTTCCCTGGAGCGGAGAAACTATGACATCTCCTCCGGAGCCTTCAACATGTCATTGATGAAGACGAACATCTCGCCAAGGCCATCCCCACACCCTCACTTCTTGCCTTCAAACAACCGCACAACCTCAAACAGACCATTGTCCGTAGCAAACTACCCAACCTTCAGGAGAACAGTGACCACGACACCACACAACCCTGCCACAGCAACCTCTGCAAGACGTGCCGGATCATCAACACGGATGTCATCATCTGACGTGAGAACACCATCCACCAGGTACACGGTACATACTCTTGCAACTCAGCCAACATGTCTACCTGATACGCTGCAGGAAAGGATGTCCCGAGGCATGGTACATTGGGGAAACCATGCAGACGCTACGACAACGGATGAATGAACACTGCTCGACAATCACCAGGCAAGACTGTTCTCTTCCTGTTGGGGAGCACTTCAGCGGTCATGGGCATGCGGCCTCTGATATTCAGGTAAGCATTCTCCAAGGTGGCCTTCACGACACACGAAAGCGCAGAGTCGCTGAGCAGAGACTGATAGCCAGGTTCCGCACACATGAGGACGGCCTCAACCGGGATCTTGGGTTCATGTCACACTATCTGTAACCCCCACAACTTGCCTGGACTTGCAAAGTCTCACTGGCTGTCCTGTCTGGAGACAATACACATCTCTTTAACCTGTGCTTAACGCTCTCTCCCCTCACATTGTCTGTACCCTTAAGACTAGATTAACTGTAAAGACTCGCATTCCAATCATTATTCATTATTCTGTAAATTGAGTTTGTGTCTTTATGTGCCCTGTTTGCTGTTTATGAGCAGATCTCCCACTCACCTGATGAAGGGGCAGCGCTCCGAAAGCTAGTGGCTTTGGCTACCAAATAAACCTGTTGGACTTTAACCTGATGTTGTGAGACTCCTTGAGGGGTTTAAATACAGTATCATCTTTTTCAAAGGCTCAGATGACACCCAGGGTGGGCGAATCAGATGATTTACGCCACAGATGCACTGTTATTCACGTGGGGAAATTTCTTTTCAAAGAAGTGTTTAAAATTGAATTCCGATCACGCTGTCAGGGCAGAGGGATTCATACCGGCTTTTGTGCCAAAAGTGACACAGCCAAATTTTGGGAAAATTCTTCCTCCTAGTTTCTGATCTGTTATCCACTCTCTTCTGATCAGGTGTTTTTTCCAAGGGCCCTGATTGTAATCTTGGGCCCAATGCATCACTTAAAACAATGAGCATCCAGGTCTATGGGTTACTTCTACATATTCTAGAGATGTTTGTCATGGTGTAGAAATCAGAAGCCAGAGGGGCTGGGCTTCTCAGAGACCTGGTCTACCAGGAGAAATATGTTGGGGCAAATCTATTGTCCGTTCTTAAAGCCAGATAAGGAACTTTGCAGAGAGCATGCAGCAGAACTTCAAGCCTAGTCATCCCAGAAGTAAAATGTGTTCTGCTTTTTCAGGACCTTGACTTATGAACTAACTGTGGGATTGGTTGCACTGTGCAGGGCTAGGGCCTCCACTAGGTTGAGAATTGAATGACTCCATCACACCTTCTGATGATAGAATCATAGAATCCTGCAGTGCAGGATGAGGCCATTTGGCCCATCGAGTCTGCACTGACCTCAGTCCCACCCAGGCCCTATCCCCACAACCCCATGCATTTACCCTAGCTAGTCCCCCTGACACTAAGGGGCAATTTAGCATGGTCAATCCACCTAACCTGCACATCTTTGGACTGTGGGAGGAAACCGGAGCACCCAGAGGAAATCTACACAGACACGGGGAGAACGTGCAGACTCCACACAGACAGTGACCCAAGGCGGGAATCAAACCAGGGTCCCTGGCGCTGAAAGGCAGCAATACTAACCGTTGTGCCACCGTGCTTTGCTCCTTCCCTCAGCTTAGAATTTCGGTATAATATGAGTGGGATGGAGACCTGGCAGGACTGGAATCAATCCCACATCCTGGTCCCTCTTTTTGGAAATGCCCCTCTTTGTTTGGCCTCCTCCTCTCCGATCCGGGAATTTGAGCTGATCGATTGAAAACTCAGCATTCTACATCGCACGAAGTAACTGAGATCAAAAGATGTAAAATCCTGAGTTCAGTGAATACCACAAGCTGGTGTGTCATGTTATTTTGATTCATATTTCAGAGCTGAAAGCATTCAGATTCAGACAGTCTTACAACAATTTATTTTCCATCAGGTAGCATTGATACTTCCAGACTTGTTCTGTGTCACGATGAGGCTTATTTTGTTGCAATAAAAAGTGAGGGATTTGGTATATTGAATCACACCATGGTTTCAATTTGGCAGTCTGATTAGGAGTAGAGAAATCAGACAGTGACCTGCAGAAACCAGTGGATTTGAGTTGTTGTGTATATGTTGGTGTTCAGTGCTGAATTTGAGCTATGTGTTCTGTATTCTGATTCACTGAATATGTGCGACAATCTAAAAATTACAATATGAAACAGAATTTTTGAGATGGTGTAATAGATTTCACCTTTGAAGTATTGTATCTTATCCTGAATAAAGATAAAATAATATGGCTTGAAATATATCCTCTGAAGGGAGCCGATGATTTAATGATTTATGGCTGCAAGAACATGTTACACTGCAGTTTTTTTTTCAAACCATCGACTTGTTTGATGCTGCATTTGCAATTTGCCAGTTGCTCTCCACATCCCACATCCTTAATCTCCAAAATGTACGCAGTGCCAAGCGGAAAGGCAGCAATTTTAACCTAACTGCTCACAAGGTTGGCTGACATCAATGAAGATTAAAATTGGATGTGGTGTAAAAACTGGTATTGATCCTTTGTCTCCCCACACATACCAGTTGGCCTAATGGTATTTTCGTCAGACTATTAATCCACTAACTCAGCTAATGTTCAGGGGACCAGGGTTCGAATCCCACCACAGCGAGATGGTGAAATTTGAATTCAATGAAACAATACCTGGGAATTAAGAATCTACTGATGACCATGAAACCATTGTTGATTGTTGGAAAAACCCATCTGGTTCACTAACGTATAAAAGTAAATTACTGCGGATGCAGGAATCTGAAACAAAAAGGAAAAATTCTGGAAAATCTCAGCAGGTCTGGCAGTATCTGTAATCCACATCATGAGTATCTGTAATCTACAGATGTTGCCAGACCGGCTGAGATTTTCCAGCATTTTCTCTTTTGGTTCACGAGTGTCCTTGAGGGAAGGAAATCTGCAGTCCTTACCTGGCCTGGCCGACATGTGACTCTAGATCCACAGCAACATGGTTGACTCTCAACTGCCCTCCAAGGGCAACTAGGAATGGCAATAAATGCTGACCAGCCAGCGACACCCAGGCCCCACGAATGAATAAGTTTACAATCACTCACTTTTCAAACCATCCAATGTGCAGGTCTGTTAATGTCTGGAAGTGTGAAGTATATTTAAAGTTCAGTTGGTGGCTTCACATGCTCCATCTCAACCACCAGTTATACATTTGACAGGATGGAATGAAGCAATTTTTTACACTTTGCCTGAATCCATGCTTGATTAAATTCAGTGAAGCATTATTTAGCCATATGACATTCCACCTGATTTTGTAGCCTTCCTATCCATCAATTTATCATAGAATCCCTACAGTGCAGAAGGTGGCCATTCAGCCATCGAGTCCGCAACGACCACAATCCCACCCAGGCCATATCCCCATAACCCCACGTATTTACCCTGCTAATCCCCCTAACAGGAGGGCCAATTGAGCATGGCGAATCAACCTAACCCGCACATCTTTGGACTGTGGGTGAAAACCGGAGCACCCGGAGGAAACCAATTTTAATTAATTAGAGTCATAGAGGTTTACAGCATAGAAACAGGCCCTTCGGCCCAACTTGTCCATGCGACCCTTTTTTTTAAGCCCCTAATCTAATCCCAATTGTCCGCATTTGGCCCATATCCCTCTATACCCATTGTACCCATGTAACTGCCTAAACGCTTTTAAAAGACAAAACTGTACCCACCTCTACTATTACCTCTGGCAGCTTGTTCCAGACACTCACCACCTCTGGACCCTTTTGTATCTCTCCCCTCTCACCTTAAACCTATGCCCTCTAGTTTTAGACTCCCCTACCTTTGGGAAAAGATATTGACTATCTAGCTGATATATGCCCCTCATTATTTCATAGACCTCTATAAAATCACCTCTCAGCCTTCTATGCTCCAGAGAAAAAAGTCCCAGTCTATCCAGCCTCTCCTCATAACTCAAACCATCAAGTCCCAGTAGCATCCTAGTAAATCTTTCCTGCACTCTTTCTAGTTTAATAATACCCTTTCTATAATCGGGTGACCAGAACTGTATTCCAAGTGTGGCCTTACCATGTCTTGTACAATTTCAACAAGATGTCCCAACTCCTGTATTCAATGTTCTGACCAATGAAACCAAGCATGCTGAATGCCTTCTTCACCACTCTGTCCACCTGTGATTCCACTTTCAAGGAGCTATGAACCTGTACCCCTAGATCTCTTTGTTCTGTAACTCTCCCAAACACCCAACCATTAACTGAGTAAGTCCTGCCCTGGTTCAATCTACCAAAATGCATCACCTCGCATTTATCTAAATTAAATTCCATCTGCCATTCGTCAGCCCACTGGCCCAATTGATCAAGATCTCGTTGCAATCGGAGATAAACTTCTTCACTATCCACTATGCCACCAATCTTGGTGTCATCTGCAAACTTACTAACCATGCCTCCTATATTTTCATCCAAATCATTATTATAAATGACAAATAACAGTGGACCCAGCACCGATCCCCGAGGCACACTGCAGGTCACAGGCCTCCAGTTTGAAAAACAACCCTCTACAACCACCCTCTGGCTTTTGTCATCAAGCCAATTTTGTATCTATTTAGCTGCCTCACCCTGGATCCCGTGAGATTTAACCTCATGCAACAACCTACCATGCGGTACCTTGTCAAAGGCCTTGTTAAAGTCCATGTAGACAACATCAACTGCACTGCCCTCATCTACCTTCTTGGTTACCCCTTCAAAAAACTCAATCAAATTTGTAAGACATGATTTTGCATTCACAAAGCCATGCTGACCATCCCTAATCAGTCCTTGCTTCTCTAAATGTCTGTCGATCCTGTCTCTCAAAACACCTTCCAACAACTTACCCACTACAGATTTGAGGCTCACCGGCCTGTAGCTCCCAGGCTTTTCCCTGCAGCCCTTTTTAAACAAAGGCACAACATTTGCCACCTTCCAATCTTCTGGACCACCTGTGACTATCGATGACTCAAATATCTCTGCTAGGGGACCCGCAATTTCCTCCCTAGCCTCCCACAATGTCCTGGGATACACTTCTTCAGGTCCTGGGGATTTATCTACCTTGATGCGCTTTAAGACTTTCAGCACCTCCTTTTCTGTAACATCAAGACATCACTATTTATTTCCCCAAGTTCCCTAATGTCCAAGTTTTTCTCAACAGTAAATACTGATGAGAAATATTCATTTAGGATCTCACCCATCTCTTGTGGATCCACACATAGATGACCTTGTTGATCCTTAAGAGGCCCTGCTCTGTCCCTAGTTACTCTTTTGCCCTTTATGTATTTGAGAAGCTCTTTGGATTCTCCTTTGCCTTATCTGCCAAAACAATCTCGTGTCCCCTTTTTGCCCTCCTGATTTCTCTCTTAACTCTACTCTGACACTCCCTATACTCTTTAAGGGATTCACTTGATCCCAGCTGCCTATGCATGTCATGTGCCTCCTTCTACTTCTTGACCAGGACCTCAATATCCCGAGTCATCCAGGGTTCCCGACTTCTACCAGCCTTGCCCTTCACTCTAAGAGGAACGTGCTTACCTTGAACCCTGGTTAACACACTTTTGAAAGCCTCCCACTTACCAGACATCCCTTTGCCTTCCCACAGACTATCCCAATTAACTTTTGAAAGTTCCTGCCCGATACCATCAAAATTGGCCTTGCCCCAATTTAGAATTTTAACTTTTGGGCCAGTCCTATCATTCTCCATAGCTATCTTAAAACTAGTAGAATTATGGTCACTGGTTCCAAAGTGATCCCTCACGAACACTTCTGTCACCGGCCCTTCCTTATTTCCCAAGAGGAGGTCAAGTTTTTCCCCTCTCTAGTCGCGCCATCCACACACTGAATGAGAAATTCCTCCTGAGTACACTCAACAAATTTCTCTCCATCCAACCCTCTAATACTATGGCTGTCCCAGTCAATGTTGGGAAAGTTAAAATCCCCTACTATTACCACCCTATATTTCTTGAAGCTATCTGTAATCTCCTGACATATTTGCTCCTCAATTTCCTGCTGACTGTTTGGGGGCCTATAGTACAATCCTATCAAAGTGATTTCCCCCTTCTTATTTCTGAGTTCTACCCATATAGACTCAGTGGTCAAACCCTCGGATATATCCCCTCTCAGTACGGCTGTGATGTTTTCCCTAATCGAAAGTGCAACTCCCCCTCCTCTCTTACCTCCTGTTCTATGTTTCCTATAGCATCTGTACCCTGGGACATTGAGCTGTCAGTCCTGTCCCTCCCTTAGCCATGTTTCAGTAATAGCTATTATATCCCAGTCCCACTTACCCATTCATGCCCTGAGTTCATCTGTTTTGCCCGTCAGGCCTCTTGCATTAAAATAAGATTAATATTGCCCAGATTTACACTTTCAGAGACAGTCTTACATTCTCTGACTGAATTAAAACTGTTCCTTCAAAGTGCATGATCCAGACTTTCTGGAACCCTCCGACGCCACCAACATACAGGAATATTCCATTGTTCCTCCCACAATTTCCTCTAGAAGATATGGCAAGGTCACTTCTGTTCCTATTTGTGGTCCTCTGGTTCCTCGTTCTTCCAATGTTTCCTGATTTCAAATGCTCTTTGACCCACTTTTCTTTGATTCTTTTATTTCTTATATCACTCTGTACCTGTGTCCTCAGTACCAACTGGCATCTTGGTGAGGGGCAATGGGCCCATCAGTTGCGGGGATGGGGGCGGTGACAGGTAACATATGAGGGGTTCCACGACCAACAACATGCTGCCCATCCCAAGCTGTCCCTCATCACACAGTAGACTGGTGGGCACCAAGATTAATGGCCCACCCACTGTATTTAAATAAATTGACCTGGACATTTTGTTGCGCACATCATAACATGGTTGACATGGGCAGGCGGGCGGGAGTGATGTGTATGTTTTTTTGAGGTCTCGGAATGAAAAAGGCAGAAAGTAAAGGGGCCCCTATTCGGGAGATGCCTTTTGCACATTGGAGTCACCCCTCCTAAAATATCAACCTCCCTTCATTCCTTGCCACTCATAGAATCTTACAGTGCAGAAGGAGGCCATTCGGCCCATCACATCTGCACCGACCACAATCCCACCCAGGCCCTATCTCCATAACCCCATACATTTACCCTAACTAGTCCCCCTGACACTAAGGGGCAATTTAGCACGGCCAATCCACCTAACCCGTACACCTTTGGAGTGTGGGAGGAAACAGGAGCACCCGGAGGAAACTCACGCAGACATGGGGAGAATGTGCAAAATCCACACAGACAGTGACCCAAGCCGGGAATTGAACCTGGGTCCCTGGCGCTCTGAGGTAGCAGCACTAACCACTGTGCCACCATGCCACCCCACCCTCTAAAACCCAGCTTTCTTCTCTCACATCCCCTCCTCCCTCACACCAACTGCCACCCCACCCTCTAAGACCCAGCTTTCCTCTCCCACACCCCCTCCTCCCTCACACCCTCCCCCACCCCTGCCCCGCCCAGGCCTTTTCCCTGCCCTAAATGCCCAGGACTTACCTGGTCTCCGACAACTGTCACTGATCTTCATCATCCCGCTTGCACTACCAGCATTGCCCACTACTGAGCTCTGGTGCTGCAGGGACACTAGCCAATCAGATTGGAGAGCGGGACTTCTTTCCAGTGAGGGGCAGAAGTCCCAATTCTCCCTGAGTTTAGCCCATTGGCAGCACATTATTGCTGTGGGGTGGGTTTCTTTCCTGTGCATCAGTTACTTTTCCTTCCAGGGAGGGAGCAGTCTTGCATCTTCCCATAAAATCCAGCCCATTAAAGCAAGACACTCTTTGCTCTCTGAGTTGGGTGTGAAAGGTCCCATGGTATTATTGTGAAGAAGAGCAGGGGAGTTCTCCCCAGAGTCCTGGTCAAGAGTTATCCCTCAATCAACATCTCTAGAAAGACAGATTACCTGCTCACTATCACATTGTTGTTGGTGGGAGCTTGTTTGCACAATTTGGCACCCACATTTTCCACCGTCATTGCTCTTCAAAAGCTCATTGGAACATCCTGAGTTCATAAACGGTGCTATACAAATGTAAATCTATCTCGATCCATGTATTGGTTGTGCAATAAAATAGATTGCATCTGAATTCTGTGTTGGTTCAAATTATTCTCATTATTTCAAAGTGGTCGCATCTTAATCGATGTTGCATGCAGGTGTACATTCTGTGCAGATTAACCTCTACTTAGATGTAGATACTTAATTAATAATTAATTAACTACTGTTGCCACAGCTCCTCCAGCTGTTTCAGGCTGAACGGTATGTTGTTAACTTCTGTTGCCTTTGCCTCTTGGCTCAGTAGAAATGGAACACTGTTCCTGAACATTTATTTGCAGGTGACTTTTCTTCTGCAAACTGAGATATAAAATCCTTTTGGTTTCCAGATTCTGTCAGGAGAAATTGCCCACTTTGCACTCAGGACCATTTTGTGCTAGCACGGCAAGACAGCAGAACGGCCTCCTGGAAGAAAAGTTGGCCAGAAGACCACTCGGTCTCTGCAAGTCCATCCTGCTGCCATGACACACTGCCGGTGGGCTGTATTAACTAACGGTGGAGTGACCAACCCGCTCCTCAGGAGGAGGAACTGGCCATTCTGATTGGCCGCCTACTCCATCACTCCCGGCAGCACCAATCAGCAGCAAGTGCTGCTGAGGCTGCAGGAAGGAGGCTGAAGAGGAACTTGGATGCCCCATGAAGGAAATCCTGGGGTTTTAGACTGGGGAGGAATGAGAGAGTCCAAGAAGAAGGAGAGGAGGGTCGGGGGAGGCAGAGGGAGAAAGATGGGTGGTTCTGGTTTGGAGGGGTGGCCCTAATACATGCAGGGAACACCCAAAAGAGGTGCTCCCTCCCTCTTTCCACCTTTGTTCATGTAAACCATGAAGAACAGCATGCCTGTTCCCGCCCTACTGCCAATACCAACTGTACACTGGCATGGGCAGGTGGGTTGCTGCTGACTACTCTATTATGGGGGTGAGATCCTGGATGGGCAGAAAGGTGGTGGATGGGTCTATTTTATGTGCCATGTTCTCCACCCACACCACTCCCCACCCCTCCACTGCCTATATCACATCCTTTGGGGGCACCGTGAAGTCCATCTCCTTGCCTTTTTTGAGTTTCCTCCCCCAATTTTCTCACCATTGCTCTCTTCACTCTCAAAATCTTGGCATTTTCTCCTGTGGGAGCCAGGGACTGAGTCCAAAGCGTCATTCTTCAAGAGTGGATTTAAAGCGTGCAATCAGCTATTCAAAAGTAGGGGGCAGTATATTTGACATCTATTTAGAGACCTTTTTCACAAGGGACAGCACATTTCAGACTGTTTATCTGCTTTATCGCCCAGATCAATGAAATCAATTGGACAACCTTTGTCTTGTCACCTGCTGAGATCAGCAAATGTCAGCCAGCGAGCAGAAAGGAAACGCTGGGATGTCCCAGTTAACTTCATCATTACACATTTCATAATTCAGGGACTTCTTCGTATGTGTTAATCTAAAACCTCACTGACTTTCATTCCCTTAAATGTGATAGTACAACGTGAATACATTACTTCGACTTCCTGTGGCAATGACGCACGGACATTTACTAGTGAGACTTTTCAGACTGCCTAAATATAAATTGTCTCCTTAGGTTTTACAGAGCCGTATATCTGCAACTTGCTATCTTAGCTTCATTGTTGTGATCTCACTGCATGGTGACAAATTTCTCTGTTATTCGGAGCCTGTTATACAATTGCAGCTCTAATTTGTTTATGTTCTGATTAGTGATATTGATGTAATTTCACACAGGTACACAGAATTTCTTTCGGAAATGCATTGCAAAGTTGTGAAAATCATCACTTTCTGGTAGTGGAAATATTAAATATATCAGCATGGCATTCAACCCAGGATGACGGTGGAGAGTTTCTTTTTATTCTATGATGGGATGTGGGCGTCGCTGGCTAGGGCAGTCTTTATTCCCCATCCCTAATTGTCCCTGGTTTGGTGGTGGTGAGCTGCCTTCTTTAGCCGCTGCAGTCCATGTGGTGTAGGTACACACAGAGTGCTGTTGGGAAGGGAGCTCCAGGATTTTAAGCCAGCGACAGTGAAGGAACAATGATATAATTCCATGTCAAGATGGTGTGTTGCTTGGACGGGAACTTTCAGGTGAGGCTATTCACATGCATCTGTTGCCCTTGTCATTCTAGGTGGTAAAGGTTGGGGGTTTGGAGGGTGCTTATGAAAGAGCCTTGGTGAGTTGCTGCACTGCATCTTGTAGATGGTACACACGGATGCCACTGTGCATTGTTGGTGGAGGGAGTAAATGTTTAAGTTGGACGGGATGCCAATCACTCAGGCTGCTTTGTTCTGGATGATGTTCAGCTTCTTGGTGGGCACAATGGTTAACACTGCTACCTCACAGCGTCAGGGACCCGGGTTCGATTCCCAGCTTGGGTCACTGTCTGTATATGCCCTGTTTGCTGTGTATGATCAGATCTCCCACTGACCTGACGAAGGAGCAGCCCTCCGAAAGCTAGTGGCGTTTGCTACCAAATAAACCTGTTGGACTTTAACCTGGTGTTGTTAGACTCCTTACTGTGTGGAGTTTGCACATTCTCTCTGTATCTGTGTGGGTTTCCTTCGGGTGCTCCTGTTTCCTCCCACACTCCAAAGATGTGCTGGTTAGGTGAATTGGCCACGCTAAATTCTTCCTCTGTGTACCCGAACAGGCGCCGGATTGTGGCGACTAGGGGATTTTCACTGTAACATTATTGCAGTATGAATGTAAGCCTATTTGTGACTAATAAATAAACTTTACTTTCTTGAGTGTTGTTGGAGAGTATTCCATCACACTCCTGACTTGTGCCTTGTAGATGGTGGACAGGCTTTAGGAAGTCGAAAGTGAGTTACTCGCCACAGAATTCCCAGCCTCTGACCTGCTCCTGTAGCCAAAGTATTTATATGGCTGGCCCAGTTCTTTCAACAGGGGGTAAATGATAGATGTCAGGTTGAAAATACGAGTGGAAATCAGGATGAATGTAGAGGCTTCAGAGGAGAAGTGATAAAGGAAATCAGAGAGGCAAAGACCAGGATTTTCCAGCCCTGTCATGTTGGGACCCACGACAGGAGATTCAGCAGCCCAGCCAAAAGTCCATTCATCTTCTGCAGGATCAGACAATCCCGGTAGCAAAGGACAGGGCAGGATGACCCCGCCCATGGGATCTACCAGAAGAGATGTTAGGTAGCGTAAAAGGAAATCTAAAGTCTTCTATAAATGTGAAAATAGAAAATTTTCCAGTCCCGCCCACTGAAATTGGCGGGAAGGGACGGAAAATCTGGTGGACCATTTAAAGGTCTGTTGACCTCGGGTGGGAATATCTGGTCTCAGGATAGGCACAGCTGGAAAATCCCCCCCCCCCCCCGCCCCCCCCCCCAGCCCCCGTCATGGTAAAAGCACCAGGTTAATGTCCAACAGGTTTATTTGGAACCATAAGTTTTCGAAGCACTGCTCCTTCATCCTGATGAAGGGGCAGCGCTCCGAAAGCTCGTGATTCCAAATAAACCTGTTGGACTTTAACCTGGTGTTGTGAGACTTCTTACTGTGCCCACCTCAGTCCAACGCTGGCATCTCCACATCATAGTAAAAGCATATTGAGGTGGGGACAAAAGAGGGTATCTACAGGTGGAGGCAGAGGACATGGCTGAGGTAATAAATAACTACCTTGCATCTGTTTTTTAACCAAGGAAGAAGATACTGCCATGGTCAAAGTGAATGAAAAGATCGTTGAGAAACTGGGTGGGCTGAAAATTGATTGTATCCTTAATTTCACAGTCAGTAGTTCAGTTCCAATTCCTGGCAGCATATTCAAAAAGGAAAATTGAAGTTTGCTGAGCCCAATAAGATGCCATTGATTTGCAAAGGGAAGAATTGACAGACACCATTGAAACATGGAATTGTACAACACAGGAGGAGACTATTCAACCCATTGAGTCTCTGCCGTTTTTTTCACAGAGCTATCCAATTAGTCACACTCTTTTATTCTCCTCACAGCGATGTAAAATCTTCCCACTCAAGGTGAAACAAATTCCTTTTCAAAGGTAAATGTTGAATCTTTCTCTGCATTGTTAATAATTGCCTTTGTTCCTTCATCCATTTTTTAAATGAGCTTTTGATTTATACAATGCAAATATGTGCATATACAATGTTTCCAAAAGACAACCTGGGTCATCTGGTTTGACTGATACACCGCCATGCAAGGCCAGCAGTGTTACCTCACAGAACACACTCCACATTATTCTGCTCTTAGATGAAGCTCGGTGAAGCTTACTGAAAAATTACTTGCCTCCACTGTGAAGTGAGCAAAGTAGCATTTAAGGCTTTTCTTTTGCAACTTTGAGAATTGTACTGTACTGAACCAAACGAGTAATCTTTAGATAGCTACTGACCACACAAGTTTAGAAGACTAACAGACTCAAGAGCGCTTGATGATGGCATCCTCAGTCAACTATGAAAGTGCAATTTTCAGTGCATCTACACAACGTATTTTCATGTAAATATTCACCCTGTATTTACACATCAGAGCATGTAAGATAGAAACATTAATCAGTGAAGACAAGATAGATCTTTAATAGGTAACATCTTTATCTTCAACATGTTTCTATCTAAATATTACAACTGATTGTGTGTCTTGCAGCTGAATTTCAATTTCCCCGATCCTCATTCCAATTTAATTCTGTATTCCTTGCTTTTTGTTCAGATCGATTTTCCCCCTGTTTCTGTTATGAATGAATTACCGTGACATCCATTAGTCAAAATGAATCCAGCCAGATGAATTAGTCTGATATGGAGGTGGGTGCATTCACCAAACTCTGTCTTAAATTTCAATTCACCAGAGTGCAGGTATTTCCCTGGCTGTAGGATTTCTGTGTCCTGAAAATGGCACTGACAATAAACCCCCCCAACAACTGGAAATGAGGTATTTTCCATGGTCAATCAGTAATGATATGTCTGTGATTTGCTGACATGTAGCTGTGCAAAAAGATCTTACCGGCCATTCACGCCACACTCCCGTTGCAGCGAAGTCAGAGAATTTGGCGCTCAGCCACATCTTTGTTCACTGCAGTGGGATAAGACTTTCCAGCATTTTCTGTTTCAGATTCCAGCATCCGCAGTATTTTGCCTTTATCTTGGTGCCTTTTACCGTTGTGATGGACAATGTACATGAATCATTGGACAAAGTATGGTGTAGGTATTGTCTGGAACCCAGGTCATCCTGGTTTCAGCTTTTTCTTTCCATTGGCTTCACTACAAGTAAAAATGAGTCGCGATGTAAAACTGGCTGCTGACTCACTCACAGCCATTTAATACCATTGCACTACATTAAGATAGGCCCAATGTGTTTATGTTAGTTGTGCAGCATTGATGCACTATTTCTGGAGTGACCAGCTGTTATGTTGCTTTGAACCGTTACGGTGTTTTACACTTTTGCAATGATGGGTTTTTTGATGTTAGTTTGGATATGGTGGGAAATATCATTGACACAAACACAGCTTTTGCCAGAATAATTGGTATACAAAATTCTTACCTTTCATCACAGATTGATCTTTCTTGGATACCCAAAGGTTTTGCAGTTGTTGTGTTAAGCTATTGATACTCCACAGTAATGTTGTTGGGTTAGAAACTGGAAGTTGTCTTCCATTAACAAAGAGGACATGACGCAAAATCAGGCCATTCAGCCCATCTAGCCCATGCCAGTGTTTACGCCCCCATGACCCTCCTTCCAACACACTTCATCAAATGCTATCACCATATTCCTCTATTCCTTTCTCCCTCATGTGTTTAGCTAGCTCCCCCTGGTTGCATCCTTGCTAATTCCACTCCACGATTTTCGAGGCAGCTTTGCCAAGTTAAACTTAATCTTAACAAATCAATCTTGTTTTTTCAATATTGAGACTGCACATCAAGTGACATCAGCATAAAATAATACCGTCAGGTTTTCAAGTTTGTGGTCCTCTTCAAATTGTTAAAATGTTTGGGGTTAAAGGGGTCAAGGGATATGGGGGGAATGGGGGTGGGTCAGGATATTGAATTTGATGATCAACCATGATCAAAGTGAATGGTGCAGCAGGCTCGAAGGGCCGAATGGGCTCCTCCTGCTTCTAGTTTCAATGTTTCCAGACTCAAAATCAATTTCACCGCATTTCAAATGAACCTGTTCTGTCGTGAGCTTTATCTTTGAAACATACACATTTTTTAAGGGACTTGTCAGGGAAGAAACTGGAAAAACGTCCTGGGAAATGATTGGTGAATCTGAAACACGGTAAGGAGTTGACCATTTAGGACTGAGATAAGGAGAACTTTCTTAACTCAAAAGACTGTGAATCCCTCAAGTTCTCCACCCCAGAGAGTTGTGTATGCTTTGTTGTTTAGTGTTCAAGGCAGAGGTCGATAGATGTTTTGACACTAAGGAAATGATGGGATAGTGCATGAAGGTGATGCTCAGGGAGAATGTCAGCCATGATAATATTGAAAAGCGGAGCAGGCACAGGACATCAACAGGCCACCTTCTTATGCTCGTAACTTGTGGAAGGTGCATTCATAATGTGGCCAAAGAGCTTGATTTCCAGCTTGTAAATTCTTCCATTTTGCTTGATGGCAGATGATAAGAATGGGAGAGCTTCCTGCTCAAGGCAATGACGGACTACTGCATACTTTGCCAAGCATGAACCAATGCACTGGTACTCCATGGATGCCAACGCCCTCTTAGGGCATGGTACATGGAAGTGGAGGAGTTGAGGTGAGCAGAACCATAGAATCCCAAGAGTGCAGAAGGAGACTGTAAGGCCCATCAAGTCTGCACCAACTCTCCAAAATGGTACACGCGGCTACCACTGTGCATCGATGGTGGAGGGAATAAATGTTTGTGGAACGGGTGCCACTCAAGCAGGCTGCCTTGTCTTGGAGGGCGTTGAGCTTCTTGAGTGTTGTTGGAGCTGCACTCATCCAGGCAAGTGGAGAGTATTCCATCACATTCCTGACTTGTGATGTAGACAGGCTTTTGGAATCAGGAGGTGAATTACTCACTGCAGGGTTCCTAGCCACTGACCCATTCTTGAAGCCAGAGTATTTAAATAGCGAGTCTAGTTTCATCTGACAAAAAAAAATGATATTAAAACTAATAAGAAGAATGAATATCCACCCTATCTTCTGAGCCTCGAAGGTAGTGGAAATACATCGAGTATTCATTGCTTCATCCAGCAGTCTCTCATATTTTGTTTTCATTATTGTCAGTACCTTCTCCTTTTTGACCTTGTACTTCTGTAAAGATTTTCTATTTTTTCTTTCCTTAGGAATAAAGCTCAACTATCAAGGGTAAATTCCAGCTGCCTGTTATGATTCTAAGGATGAAGCTAAGTTGATCTGATGCTGTCTAGTGGGACATCTTTCTGTGAGTTCCTGTGAAGTATCGCTGTCCTCTGATGATTGTTAAATGTCTGTGAATTCAATGGGGATTGTGCAGTTTCCAGTTGCTGTAACAGATTCCATTTTGCATTGCTCTGCGCTCTTCAGCTTTCTCTGTCCCATTTGGACTGTTTTGAATAGGTTTTGTATTACTTTTCCTGCCTTTGCTGAACACTGTTTGACACTCCACTCCCAGAATGTTAAATGTGTGAATATCGATTCACAGAGAATAGGAGGCCCGCAACTTCTGTTAAAGTCTTAAATGTTTGGATCTTTGTGATGATTTGTCAATGCTGCAATCTGCTTTAATTTTCTTTCATGCGATTTATTTCCATCTATTGTAGCTCCCTGATGTCTAAACTTCACTGGATGTTATCAATAGATAGTGATTATGGGGCGATTTGTGGTGATTGTCCCTTTAAGAGCAACACAGCAGAATAAGGGTCACCTGGCTTGGGGAACCATTTGGGAGTCAGAGTGGGTAATCACCCCAGGGGGTGGAGTCCGTCCTTTCGGTGGAAGAGAGGGAGGGGGCTGTGCATTCACAGGGAATAGGAGCCTCCGGCAACCTCTGTTAAAGTTTGGAACATTCTCACCTTTGTCAATGCTGCAATCTGCTTTCATTTTTTGTCTTGCGATTTATTTCCATCTACTGTAGCTCCCCGATGTTTAAACTTCACTGGATATTCTCAATAGATGGTGATATTTCCCCTGTTGCAGATACTTTTCAATCAGTCATTATGTTAGTTTCATATGTGTTCTGCAAACATGCATAATTTTAGTTTTTGTCAGTGAACATTGATAAAAGATGAAAATCTCCCCATGACCTAATTCATGAAAGGAGGAAGAAACTCTTCCTTGTCACTGACTTTTCCTTTTTATGTTTGAAATTGGCGTGTTTCTGCTTCTTGCATTTCTCCCCTGTGTCTTAATTTGCACACTTCAAAACGCAATATTAATCCTCTGCTTGGTCTCCCATTTACCTGCAGAGGCATTGCGCACTTTCCTTTCTTGGTGATGGAAGTTGTTTGAAAAAGAAGCTGTGGCTAGTGTCAAAACACACATCGTTATATCTGTGGTAGAACCATTCCACCCTCCCTGGATTCATCTCTGCTCTTCTCTTCCTGTGACAGCGGCATCTGATGCCCCACGAGTTCTGTCACTCCCCCATTCAGTCAAATGGCTGCACATGGCGTACGTTAGGCTATTGTGAAGCCAAGACTTCTCCTACTATCAACAAATATCATAGAATCCCTACAGTGCAGAAGGAGGGCATCTGGCCCATCAAGGGTAAATGGGAATGTGCATCTGTTACATATTCCGTCTAATCGTGACTGCCGCTCTGATCATGTACTATGGCTGCTATCTTCCCATTCAATCTTTCCCCCCTCTCCCCGCCTCTCTGATTCCTGAAGTTGGTAACACGTGCTTGAATACAGTTTGCCACACAGCAACAGTAGTAGGCCATTTAGTTCCTTGACTATGTTTTGCATTCATCGAATCATAGAATCCCTACAGTGCAGAAGGAGGCCATTCGACCTATTGCGGCTGCACCAACCACAATCTCACCCAGGTCCTATTCCGGTAATCCCATGTATTTACCCTGCTAATCCCCCTGACACTAAGGGGCATGGCCAATCAACCTCAGCCTCATATCTTAGCAGCATGGGAGGAAACCCACGCAGACACGGGTAGAATGTGCAATATCCACCAGACTGTCACCCAAGGCCAGAATTGAACCCAGATCTCTAGTGCTGTGAGACAGCAGTGCTAACCACTGTGCCACCGTGCTGCCCCAGTGAGATCTTGGCTGATCTTACACCTAACTGTAGAGATATCTTACTTAACTTTGTGACAAAAATCTTACAAGGGTTAACAGATCTCAAATGTTTAATGAGTTATTCAATTGCTCAGGTGGATGGGATTGTGTAGAACATCCTGACCTTATCCTCACTGAGCACTTCCTTATATAGCACTTTCCACAGGAAAATTGGTTAACCTTTCAGCCATATCAAACTAAGGTGAATTCATAGAATCATAGAATCCCTATAGTGCAGAAGGAGGCCATTCAGCCCATCGAGTCTGCATTGACTCTCTGGCAGAGTATCGTTCCATGCTATCTCCTCTACCCTACCCCCTTACATTTTCCATGGCTAATCCCACTAATTTATACATCTTGGGACACTGAAGGGCAATTTAGCATGGCCAATCCACCTAACCTGCACATCCTTGGGACTGTGGGAGGAAACCGGAGCACCCGGAGGAAATCCACGCAGACATGGGGAGAACGTGCAAACTCCACACACATATCCTCCAAAAGAGCACCCTACCTAGGTCCAATCCCCCTCCCTAAGCCTGCAACCCATCACATTGATCACGACCAATCCACCTAACTTGCACATCCTTGGGACTGTGGGAGGAAACCGGAGCACCCAGAGGAAATCCACGCAGACACGGGAAGAACATGCAAACTCCACATAGATAGTCACTCGAGGCCGGAATTGAACCTGGGTCCCTGACGCTGCGAGGCAGCAGTACTAACCACTGTGCCACCGTGCCACCCATAAATATCACCACCAAACATCCGCCCATGTTGCTAGTGAAAGAGGTTTGATTTTCTATTTTTTGCACCAGTGAAAATACTCGCTCCAATCGAATGTACTGAGGAAGATCACTTGATAGCCTAGCGATTATGAATCCCATCCAATTTTCTATTCTTTTAAGTTTGATTTGCTCTCTGTTAACTGGAGATTCCACTTGCCCTCTGATTTTGCTCCTTATACAAAATTCCTCAATTTATTCCTCATGTTGTTGCCTCTTTCATTTTTTGCAATATGGTTATGTGCATGTTATCGGGTAGAGTTCTCACAGTGGTTCCCTGCGTTCTGTCTTCACACTGGGGGAAGATCAGCTGAATTGCTGAAAAAATGGTGGAAATACTCTTTCACCTGTTTCTCCATGTTTAATTTCCAGATCTTTGTGACCTCCTGCCCTACAACCCTCCCAGATCTCTGCACTCCTCCAAATCTGGTCCTTTTCCCTTCCCACAATTTTAATCACTCTGGTATTGGCAGCCATTCCTTCAGCTGTCTGGGCCCTAAGCTCTGGATTTCCCTCCTTAAGCCTCCATACTTCTCTCTCTCACTCTCTCTCTCCTCCTCCTTTAAGTTTCTCCTTAAAAGGCACCTCTTTGACCAAGTTAGTGTCACCTGTCCTGATAGCTCCTTATGAGGCTCTGTATCAGATTTTGTTTGTTAGCACCTCCGTGAAATGTCTTGGGATGTCTTTCTGCACGAATGATGCATTAGAAGTACAAGATTTTGTTGCGGTTAATACAAATATTCTGCCAAAGTAATGGCAGGAAGTTAAGAGAACCCATGTGAAAAATACTGAAACTTCTTTTTAAACGTAGGAGCATTGGTGATTGAGAATGACTTAATCTGCACAATTTCATTCTTGTGGTATGGTTTAATAGGAATCATGGACTGCATAATATAATTCTCCAAGTTATTATCCCTTGTGGATCGAGAAAGAATGGCTACAACAATGATTTAACAACAATAATGGTAATAGTGGCTTTAAAATTGCTATTCTGGCTAAGAGATAAACATGCTGGGATTTTTGGTCAATTTATAGATTAAAACCAGATGCAGGTCATAATGAGGCTCTGGTCTGGGAGCTGTGACCTGAAGCTTCCTGTGTTGGCCAAATAAGGGAAGTTGTTTACATTAACCCAGACATTGCATCTCTGATTTATATGGCTGCTATGTATGGTACATGTCAAATGAACTAAGTGTAATGGCGTTGTTCAAAAGTAATTTCACTGGATGTTTGAGCCATGTGATCAGTTTCTGGTCACACAATTGGCTGGATGACAGAGAATCTTCTGGAAGTGAGTGAAGAATTGTGGATAAAGAGACATGTGAGCCTTTGTTTGGCAGTGATAACACAATGAGACAAACCATCCAGTTGGTTGCAACAAGACTTGTACCCTGAAGGATGCTTCAGAAAAGGAGAAGATAGATTCTACATCGAGGATATATCTTGGCCAAGGTTTTCCTAAACTCTGTAGTATCTATTTTCAGTTAACGAGTTAAAGTTGATGTTTGGTTAAAGTTCAGTTGGAAGTTGATGTTGAGTTAGAATTAAAGTTCAGGAAAGAGTTAATGCAACTGTTGATGTTTGTCTTGGTACTAAAAGTGTTAAATAAATAAATAATTGAATTACTGTCCTTGTTTGTCTCATTAAACTGAAATGCTTGGAAGGTGTTTAAATTAAAGCTGTATAACACCCTGATGCAACTACAGTATTCAAATATTGTAAGGACGGCATTTTTTTCAATCATAGTTAACAACAGTGATGTTACCTGACCTGACTCCCACATATATCCATCTCTCTTATCTTAAATACTATTCATGCATTACTTCGGTGCTCTTTTAACATCCTATAATGTCCACAGCTCCTGCAAAAACTTTGCTACAGTTGCACGTTTGTCTTCTCCCTGACATCTAACTTGCTGTGAAGTCGAAGGAACGCACCAACATCTCCTCCAGCCTTCATCCTTCGGGTCTTTGATGCTTCCCATCCATCCGCCTGACGTTATGTAGGATCTGGATTTGTTGGTGCTGAGCTGTCATCCTTGTGAGCGGTTACCAGCATTCCATCAAACCCTTAATCCGTCACCCGACTTAATACCTTGTGTAGTTTGTGATTTCAATTGTCCTATTTGGGGACTTATCTGATCTTTTTTAATGGCTTCTGATTTATTATTAAATGATCTGTTCAGGAAATCATTAAAATTTTATTTCCGAATAACGAAGCATGCCGGATGTCTTTGTCAGCAGGTATGAGCCTGCAGACCTCGGTGGAGTAGTTCCAGAGACCTGGCCCTCCCTCCTGATCCTGCACTCCTCCAAATCTGCCCTTTTTCCTATCCAGTCTCTGTGATCTATTACAATGGCATTTGTGATTTATCCCCTGTGGGGCAGAGTGAAATTGTGTCGCATTTTGTAAATGAAATAATAGGACACAACCTCAGGCTAAAGAGACGATCATTTAAAACAGAGATGAGGAGGAATTTCTTCACCCAGAGAGTGATGAACCTGTGGGACTCTTTGCCGCAGAAGGCTGTGGAGGCCAGGTCATTGAGTGTCTTTAAGACAAGGAGAGATAGGTTATGGATTAATAAGGGGATCAGGTGTTATGGGAAAAAGGCAGGAGAATGGGGATGAGAAAAAAATCAGCCATGATTGAATGGCAGAGCAGACTCGATGGGCTGAGAGGCCTAATTCTGCTCCTATGTCTTATGGTCTAATGGCAGGATTAGTTATATTGTGCTGCCCACAAACTTTCAACATTATGCTGGGCAGTTCCCTCTTAATGCTAGTAGATACTTTAATAACGGATAAATCTGGCACAGTGTCATCTACAGCATGTGGATTTATGTTCATTTGAATTTTCGCTGCTCCGAAAACAGCACAAATTAATTTCCAACTTAAATTAATGTTCTTTCCTTTTATATATGAATGACCCCATGATATGTGTAATTAGTCTTTGGAGGCAGAAGTCCCTTCACCAAAACTCTTTTATTTACAAACTCTAACAGCAGAACACAGGGTGCTATCAGTCAGCAGTCTACCTTCGGGAGTGCCAGAGGAACTGACACTCCCAGTTAAATACGAGGAAAAGACTCCCTGATTGGCCCATCAATTGACTCTTTAATCAGGGAGTTCATGCTCCAATAGGCCAACCTCAATGGCCTGACTGAAGTCATTAAAATATGATTGCACTATATTAATGGTTTAAAATGTAGGATGGCACTCCAGTGTTGTGCTGTTGGAGGTGCCTTCTTTCATATGAGATGTTAAACACGGGGCCCTGTCTCTTCATCAGATGGGCATAAAAGACCCCAGGTCACTATTTCAAAGAACAGTGGGGCCCGATTTTACCGGCACGCCGTGCCAGTCGATTAGCGTGGCAAGCCAGGGAGATAGAGTGTGAGGGCAAAAATTCGATTCAAGCCAGTTTTATTAACATAACAACATCGAGATTGAAAAGCACTTACCTGGTTCGGCACGGGTTCTTCTGCCCTCCCGGATGCTCCTGCCCTCTGCAGAAGCAGGAACCAGGCGCCATAGCCAGACTGAGGGGGCCGGAGGCCATTGAATCTCCCGGGAGGTTGGGTGCATGGCCATGTCAAATTGGCTGCAATGGCTTCTAATATATGACAGCGATTGCAATTAAAACAATCACTAATTGGCTGTAAAACATGTTCCGAAGTCCTGAAATTAGGAAGGGTGCTACATCAATGAAAGTTATTGTTAAATTGTGGCCCTGACTTATTTTCTTATTATTCTATTTTTAAAATAAATTTTTAAATGCAGTTGCCAGAAATGATTTCCCTTTTATTAAAATAAAACCTGTTTTACACTAGAAACACAAATACTGCTGGATGATGAAATAAAAGTGTCGAGAAATATGTTAATAAGTTTTTCCATTTGGTTCAAAATTGAAACTGGAACCTTGTTAATTTGAAAATCTTCCCATGTGTTGATGCCACCAGCATGTCAGAGCATTATCCCAGGACAAAGAATGAGCCTGGCAGTGTTTATCTCCTCCAAGAATGCTTGGCCCTACATCAAAGTGATAGTGAATCATTTGTACTGGAGTGGGAAGGCTGCTCGAGCAGCCCAACACCAGCTGCTCCGCTCTAAAGCACCAACAGTTCAAACCCCAGCCTCGGTTGAGTTTTATAATCACCTGCCTTCACTGTCTGAGTTTCACCACTTCCCAGCCAGGTCAATAGCTGGGGCACTCTGCTTCCTCAGACCCTTCACTGTTCAATCTTAAGAGAAGGAAAAATCTCAAAGAACATCACTCTGTCACCCAATTAAATAGCGACACTGACAGCAGCCACTGCCAATCCATTGACAAGGGCACCCTAAATTTCTGGAGGTGGAGGCTAACAGTTGGCATTCTAAAAGTAGAAACAAGAAAAAACACACACAATATTTTTAGCTTGCAATGGCACACGGATCGAAAGTTCTGACGCATTAAAATGCACTTCACTACTGCAAAGTTTCTGTTTTTTTAGAAATAAAAGACCCACAGACGGTATAATTACAATCTGTGTGCACCGAGCAGCAGCATTAAATTGGCTTAACAATCCACTGAAGAAATATCAGCCTGCCAGATATCTTCAAAGGGTTATACATCCAAAACTTTTGCACCCTGCCCCTGTCAGTTTGCATATTACATTATTTCTCTGCTTCTCTTTTATTGTTAGGGAAGAAGGGATTTGTTATTCACTCACAGGATGTGGGCACTGCTGCAACACCAGCATTTGTGACCCATTCCGATGAAAGGTGACAATCAGTCACCATCTTGAACTGTTACGAATGCAGTGAGCAGCTTGTAAATCCATTGCAAAGGGCAGTTAGGAAACAATGTTTCTCACTGGCAATGGTGGCTTAGCATGTTATTAACGAGTCCCGGGTGCTGTTTGTCCAGGCTCACTTCTCTTAACCACCCCACCAGTCGAAGTTCTCACCGGTGAAAATCACAGCTGATCTCCACCAGCGGAGACCGGACGCGATGGTCTCACCGGGGGTTCAGAGGCCATTGAAGCCGCCTCATGGTGTTTGGGGGCAGGGCTCGGGAGTCTGGCAGTGCCCACCTGGCACCCTTTGGCATCGCCGACTGGGCACCATAACTGTGATGCGGAGATGCCGGCGTTGGACTGGGGTAAGCGCAGTAAGAAGCCTCACAACAGCAGGTTAAAGTCCAACAGGTTTATTTGGCAGCACTAGCTGTCTCAGGCTCAGGCTCAGGCTCAGGCTCAGGCTCCTTCATCAGGTGGGTGAAGAGCTGTGTTCACAAACAGGGCACAGACAGACACAAACTCAATTTACAAGACTGTATCAAGGCAGTGCCAAAGGGTTGGGGACTGAGTGGGAACAGAGCTATGACATGGGGGGAGGGGGTAATGGGAACTCTTCTGGGGTAGGAATGAAAAGAGGAAACTCTGCGGGGTGGGGGGAATCAGGGTGGAATGGAGGGAGGAAACTCTACTAGGAGGATGATTGGGTGGGAGGGGGAGGAACTCTGCCGGATTATTGAACCCGTGGGTCTCAAAAGAAAAATGCAGCCCAAAATTTCCATTCCAGGAGGGAAAAAATGTTTGAGATTTGTTTGTGCTCTGTGCAATTTTGCTTCAATCACATCATGAAGATGAGCCTGAAAGGTTAATTTGTTTATCAAATCCAATTACTTTTCTATCTCCAAACGAAACAAATATTGCCTCACAGTTTTACTCTTATCCACGTCCACATAAAATATTGAATTTGCTTTTATATCAAAGGCAGAAAAGCACCTCTCAGTTAGCCCACGCGATCAAAGTTAATGTGAAACTGATAAAAAAAAACTCAGTTTCATTTGTCTTTTTGACAACCATGCTGCTCTGCGTACGTTCCCCTGGATTGAAACATTTATCAGCTATTACACTCTCTCTGCGCAAGAAATAGTTTTATTTTCCATATAATCAAACCACGGGCTCCCAAATAAAACAGGTAGAAGTGATTATGTCTGGTGCTCACAAATGACCTGTCTAAGATTGGAATATAAGCAACACTAAACATAAAAGTAATCCAATGCTTTACGAGAGACCTAACCTAAACCTCTCAGGAGAGAAAAAAAGATAGCCAAAAGAATACAATTAGAACAATGTCGGGTGTAATGTTTGATCAAGTTTTTTCTTAATTGCATTGTCATTTTCTTCTTTTTTTGCAAGTTTTTTACACAGAGGGTAGTGGGTGCCTGGAACTCGCTGCCGGGGGAGGTAGTGGAAGCAGATACGATAGTGACTTTTAAGGGGCGTCTTGACAAATACATGAATAGGATGGGAATAGAGGGATATGGTCCCCGGAAGGATGGGGGGGTTTCAGTTTAGTCAGGCAGCATGGTCAGTGCAGGCTTGGAGGGCCGAAGGGCCTGTTCCTGTGCTGTAATTTTCTTTGTTCTTTGTTATTTGTGGGACATGAGCGTCGCTGGCTGGGCCAGCATTTATTGTCCATCCCTAGTTTGTCTGGGGGCAGTTGAGAGTCAACCACATTGCTGTGTCTCTGGAGTCACATGTAGTCCAGACCAGGTAAGGACAGCAGATTTCCTTCCCTATAGCACATTAGTGAACCAGATGGACATTTCCTGCAATCGACAATGGTTTCATGGTCATCACTGGATTCTTAGTTCCGGACATTTTTTTATTGAGTAAAAGGTTTGACCACCTGCTGTGGTAGGAATCAATCCCGGGTCCCCCGGATATCCAGGGGAATGCTCTGGGGACCAGGGTTTGAATTCCACCATGGCAAATGGTAAAATTTGAATTCGATAAAAATCTGTAATTAAAATGACCGTGAAATCGTTATCGATTGTTGTAAAAACCCCTCTGGTTCACTAATGCCCCTGAGGGAAGGAAATCTGCCGTCCTTACCCGGTCTGGCCTACATGTAACTCCAGAGCCACAGCAATGTGATTGACTCTCAAATGCCCTCTGAAATGGAGAGCAGTTAGGGATGGGCAGTAAATGCTGGCACAGCCAACAACGCCCACATCCCATCAATGAATTTTTAAAAAATGACAGTGTAGCTTGTACATGGAACAGCAGGCTTGATGGGCTGAGTGATCTTCTGCTTGTCCCATGCATTCTAATGCTCTCAGAGGCACTAAAGGATTCCTAGCATAACAATCTGGCACTGTAGTTTCACTCCAACCTCAAAAATATCACCTCAGCATCTTTGGTCGTGGTGATACAGAGCAGTGAGATTGAACAATTGGTAACCTTTGGATTTAACTATAACTGTGCTTGTAATTATGTGAGAGCGAGGATTTCTCTGCAGCGCTGCTGCTGCTCTGTTTTGAAATATGGTAATTGAGAAAAGGATCAAGCAGCTTGTACATAATTTGTATCATCTCGTTGCTGTAAGGAGCAGTTTCATGAAAATTTAATAGCTTCTTGAAGGACTGTAATTCAGTTTTTGATTAGAAATCTGCCCCTCAACAGCGATGGCCTTCAGCCAGACTGGACTTCACATGTGGGTTCTTCTTTGAAATACTGCCAGGATATAGCCTGTCGCACAAAGGTGAGCGAGCACTCTAAAAGGAGCCTGTGTATTAAGTAGAGAATTTAAACACTGACAACATTCAGAGAATATGTTCAAAATAGGTTTCCTTCAATTTCTTCTTGTCACTGACCAATCTAATTCTGTCTGTTGACATTTTTGGAACAATGCTCTGACAGAATGGGTAGAAATAGATGTTTCGTTTAAATTTTTTTTACTGCATCCTTCAAGTTACAAAGCCAATGCTCAGAATAGACCGGACAAACCGAAATCCATTCCTTGCTTGCTCCAAAAACTAAATTCAAACTGAATCCGATTCATGGCCCCCACAAGACAGACAAACAAGATTCAAGCTGATTTGATTTATTATTGTCACATGTATTAATATACAGTGAAAAGTATTCTTTCTTGTGCACTACACAGACAAAGCATACCGTACATAGAGAAGGAAAGGACAGAATGGAGAATGTAGTGTTACAGTCATAGCTAGGGTGTAGAGAAAGATCAAATTAATGCGAGATACTTCCATTCAAAAGTCTGATGGCAGCAGGAAAGAAGTTGTTCTTGAGTCAGTTGGTGTGTGATCTCAGACTTTTGTATCCTTTTCTCAACGAAAGAAGATGGAAGAGAGTATGCCCGGGGTGTGTGGGGTACTTGATTATGCTGGCTGCTTTTCCGAGGCAGCAGGAAGTGTAGACAGAGTCAATGGATGGGAGGTTGGTTTGAGTGATGGACCGGGCTTCATTCACGACCCTTTTTAGTTTCTCGCGGCATTGCACCCCATCTTGGGCTTGATCTGACGCTTGATCTTGGCCAAAAGGCCGTGGAGCAGTGGCTTGGGAAGACAAATCTCCTATTGTCTCCAAATGGGCAGATATGGGCAAGTATCCATTAATAAGGTCATTTATATATTTAGTTGTGTTTTTCATACTATTGGCTGAGTCGCACCCGTGAATGTGATTTACTCCAAAGGTGGCAAATTGCTCCAGTCAGGTTTTCTATCATTTTTGTTGAACTTTTAACCTCCACCTTCATGTATTTACTGCAAGTGTTCATGTGCTGAGCATCAATGTTCCTTATCAGCTATCCTGTCAATCAGGAATATGCTGAAGACAGGAGTGACCGATTATTAAACCATGAGGAGTGGTTCTGAGATGGGAAAATGCCTGGTTTACATTCCAGAACAGATTGGATCAGAACGGATAAATCCACACATGCAAAATCATGCACTTTTGAAATGACCTGGAGTGCACTGTGTTTGAATCATAGAATCCCTACAGTGCAGAAGGAGGCCATTTGACCCATTGAGTCTGTACCGACAACAATCCCACCCAGGCCCTATCCCTGTAACCCTATGTATTTACCCTGCTAATCCCCCTGACACTCAGGGGCAATTTAGCATGGCCAATCCACCTAAATCGCACATCTTGAGGGTTAGGTTAATTGGCCATGCTAATTTGCTGGAGATTTCAATCAGCTGATGCCAATTTGAGCTTTTTGCAAAATTAGCAGTTATTTAAATCTGCTTTTGCCGGCACTGGAACACAAAGTGAATCGGCAGAACTCACCCACAGAGGAATCGTGTTGTTTATCTTACAATATTGGCTCTGATGGTGCGTTTGCTGTCAGCAGCCACCATGTAAAGAGAGTGGACAATAATGTCCCTGGCAGCACCAAGACTTTCCTACACTACCACAGTGATTACACTTCAAAAATATTTCATTGGTTGCAATGTTGCACTGAGACATCATTGGGTTGTGAAAAAGAGCTGTAAAAATTCAATTATTTTCTTCTTTTCCACAACTGCAGTAAAGCCGCTTTCATTTTCCGTGCTTTGTTGTTTCCACGTTAACTTTTAATCCCACGTCACAAAACTATCCAATAGACCAACCTGACATCTAAACATAGACGGGGGATTTAATCCCCCCAGTATTAACAAAGAACAAAGAACAAAGAAAATTACAGCACAGGAACAGGCTCTTTGGCCCTCCAAACCTGCACTGACCATTCTGCCCGACTGAACTAAAACCTTCCGGGGACCATATCCCTCTAGTCCCATCCTATTCATGTATTTGTCAAGACGCCCCTTAAAACTCACTATCGTATCTGCTTTTACTACCTCCCCTGGCAGCGAGTTCCAGGCACCAACCAGCCTCTGTGTAAAAAACTTGCCTTGTCCATCTCCTTTAAACCTTGACCCTCGCACCTTAAACCTATGCCCCTTAGTAATTGACTCTTCCACCCTGGGAAAAAGCTTCCGACTATCCACTCTGTCCATATTCTTGAGTTATTTTTGTTTGCTGGGTGCAGTTTGTATTCTATCAATTCATGACAAGTATCCATTAATTACTCGACTCCTTGAATGCCAAGTGTCACCTAAAATATTACCCTTTCTTCTTTCATCTTTCTCAGTGTCCTATGTGTACTTCCAGCATCTTTTTTTTCCTTTGCATTTCCTGCTCTTCTCTATTCTTTCACTGGGGCAATTTTAACCTGATTGTCTGGGCTATACTTTCTGGAGAAGACGGGGATCTCGCCTGCCAGCTGCAAAAGCCCGTGTCACCGCTTTCTAGAAAGACCTGGTGAATTAAGTGCGTCTTAGGCACTTAGTGGGCAGTTGTGGGTCTTCCCCAAGGATCAAAGCCCCTGGGGTTGGACAGAGACCGAGACACAGGAGAGTGATTGGTGATTGTGGAACAGGAATTGAGACACGAGAGGGCATGGGGGAGGGAGCATGTTGGCAGCAAAAACAGCGGATGAGTGCAGGGGGGTGGATGCAGGGTGGTGGGGGGGAGGTGCGTGACACTCAGTTCTCAGTTGGTTTCCCCTTCCTGATACGAGGTCCCTTGATCAGGCAATAGCTGCCTTTGAACAGGGTATCCCTTCCCTGACTAGAAGCACACCAGCAGCAAGGACAGAATTTGCTTGTCACACGGTGAACCCCACCCCCATTCCCCTCCTCCCACCCTGACCCGCCACGGGATGAATACCAGTGCTGGCAGATGAGGACTTTAATTGGGTCTTCTGCCACAGGACTCACTCAGGGTAGAGGCGGGAAGGTGACACCCTTTCACCTGATGAAATGCCCCCTCCCCCCTCTCCACCATCAAACTTGCCTTCGGGGAAGGAACTAAATCCCACGCTCTGAGCAGGAAACCCACAGACTTGTGAAATGTTGATTTGATACCTGCCCAATGGGCCCAATTTTAACCCATCCCATCCATCGGGACAGACTGACAGGATTGGTTTACTTTTTTCCCAACTTTACTCTCCATTGAATTCGATGAGTAACATTGAGCAGGTGTAAAATCAGCATTCCGGACTATTCCCTAAATTTCGCACCCAGGGCGTTACACTAAAATACCTCACGCTGTATCCATTTGCAGATACATCTCACCATTACCCATCCCATCAGTCACATAGCTGAAACTGTGTTGAAAACAGTGGGAATCTCAAACATCAACAGAATTACACTTGAGGAGAAGAATCATATTGCTGGTAGCTTTGTAATAATACAATTTCAACTCCATCAGGAAGAATTTATCTTCCCTGTTGCTACGCTTGCCTTGATTTTTGTAATTATTCTGATTCAGAAATTTCTTGGAAGAACTGTATCTCTGGAGCTGGTACAAAATGCGTGATATCAGATTGCCTGCACGTCATACACAAACCCTGATTTCTGTTCCACTGCAGTCAACTTGTGCCCAGAAGGAATTTTAAGCTCCTATTCTTGTAACCTGCATTATCAGTGACTTTTCAAGTGGTGCATTGTGGACAATCTATCAGCAAGCAACTTGAAGCTGAAAAATATGTGAGCAGTGTGAGTTTAGATCTATTTGAATGTTTAGAGAGGGAGATGCTTAATTCATTGCTCATACTTTTTAAACTGGGAGGATTTGATTTGATTTGATTTATTATTGTCACATGCATTAGTATACAGTGAAAAGTATTGTTTCTTGCACGTAATAGAGACAAAACATACTGTTCATAGAAAAGGAAAGGAGAGAGTGCAGAATGTAATGTTACAGTCATAGCTAGGGTGTAGAAAATTCAACTTAGTATAAGGTAGGTTCATTCAAAAGTCTGACAGCAGCAGGGAAGAAGCTGTTCTTGAGTCGGTTGGTACGTGATCTCATACATTTGTATCTTTTTCCAGACGGAAGAAGGTGGAAGAGAGAATGTCCGGGTTGTGTGGGGTCCTTGATTATGCTGGCTGCTTTTCCGAGGCAGCGGGAAGTGTAGACAGAGTCAATGGATGGTGTAGTCGGTCAAACCCAGGGAGTGGGGGCTGCAGCAGGAGAGGAGTGTATGGAAAGGGTTAAACAGACGGCACTGTAGCACCCACACTCACTGCAGGCAAACAGGACAAAATACAAATAACTACATCTCAAATGACACGAAAACAGTTACACCCCAGGTGGTATCACTCCAAGGTTACAACAACCACATGAGAATTGATATCAATTACCAAGGCTCCAAAAGGTCCAGAGGAACATTTGTGCCTCTGAAAACTTAATCAAGTATCCAGGAGCTGGGACAATTAACACCCCATCAAAATCAGTTTGACAAACACAATGCTTTGATATTGTAAACAGGTGGGCAGGAGATGTCCAGAAAAATTATTAAAGCTGAAGCACCCAAGACAATGGAACCATATAATGTAATCAAAAACAGAACTGTAACCAATTTGAAGTAACAATCTGATAACCTAATTGAAATGTAGCACTTTGCAATGTGAAGAAGTATAGAATGTGTAAGATCCAATGATCAGTAGAGTAGCTCGGAAGCAAGCTGTAATTACAGCCACAAGTTCGGCTCTCACTCATGCATGTTGAATAAAGCCGTTTTTGTTGAAGTTCTACACGGTTGCTGAAGATTCAGTTCATTCATTCCCTCCTAGAGATGGAGGGCTGGTTTATGTGATGGACTGGACTTTGTTCACAACACTTTGTAGTTTCTTACGGTCTTGGACAGAGCAGGAGCCATACCAAGCTATGATACAACCAGAAAGAATGCTTTCTATGGTGCATCTGTAAAAGTTGGTGAGAGTCATAGCTGACATGCCAAATTTCCTACGTCTTCTGAGAAAGTAGAGGTGTTGGTGGGCTTTCTTAACTATAGTATCGGCATGGGGGGACCAGGACAGGTTGTTGGTGATCTGGACACTGAAAAACTTAGAGCTCTCGACCCTTTCTACTTCATTCCCATTGATGTAGACAGGGGCATGTCCTCCACTATGCTTCCTCAAGTCAATGACTATTTCCTTCGTTTAGTTGACATTGAGAGAGAGATTATTGCCATTGCACCAGCCACCCAGATTCTCTATCTCTTTCCTGTATTCTGTCTCGTCATTGTTGGAGATCTGACCCACTATGGTGGTGTGATCAGCAAACTTGAAAATCGAGTTGGTGGGGAAGCAGCAATCTGAAATATGTTGTGGCAATCCAGTGCCTCCTGTCCCTAAAGGGTATTGTGAGCTTCATGCTTGAATAAATGTTGAATATTTTCATCCTCTTCTTTAAACCTCAAGAAAATATGTTTAGCAAACAGGTAAAATGAAACGACAGAAGCAGAATTTCCTCTGATCTTGTGCAGAGGAAACAAAATCAGCTGGTTGCAAGTTGTATCTTCAGGGACAATTACATAGGGATTTGTCTGTAGATTACCAGCTGGGCAGAAATACTGCATTATTTTAAGTCTCAAATCCGTTTTTTTCTTACCATTCCATTCGTAATGTTTGGATGGTAATGTTTGTCACATTTCAGTCACTACACTTCAGGCAAAACATTCTAATGTCACTGCTCTTGCATTGCCTCGATGTTGGTTTTGGCTTTAACCTCAGACTGGCATGGTGCGATTGCTCCATTAAATTAGCAACAGTTTTGGGCACTAATTAAATTTCTTGGTAAATTCCTCTGGGCTGTCCAACATTAGAAATATCTTTCCAAATCATTTCATTGTAGATGCATGTTCTCCAATCAGCCATTGTTAACTAACTGGATTCATGTAAATGTTCAAATAATCATAAAATCCCTACATTGCAGAAGAGGCCATTCGGCCCTGCCAATCTGCACTGACTCCCTGACAGACCATCTTAGCCAGCCCATCTCCCCTGTTCTGTGCCCATAACCCCACACATTTCCCATGACTAATCCATCTAACCCACACACCTTGAGACCCTAAGGGGAGATTTAGCATGGCCAATCCACCTGACCAATGCCAACTAATGCCAATAAGGGAATCTAAGTCGTCATCTCTGCTCTGGTGAGTAAAATGACCAATTTACTGCTCGATTACGGGTAGTTCAATGGGTCTGGACTTGTTCTCATAACTACCTTTCATTAATTAATCTCAAACTTTGTGGCCTGGGGCTTGGCGCCTCCCTTTGCAACTGGATCCTAGACTTTCTAACCCAAAAAAAACCGCAGGCAGTAAGGATAGGCAACAACACCTCCTCCAAAATCATCCTCAACACCGGTGCTCTGCAAGGCTGTGTTCTCAACCCCTTACTATACTGCTTACACACCTTTGACTATCTGGCAAATTCCTCTCCAACTCTATTTTCAAGTTTGCTGATAACACCACCATTGTGGGTCGATCTCAAACAATGACAAGACAGAGTACAGGATTGAGATAGAGAATCTGGAGAACTGGTGCGGCAACAATAATCTCTCCCTCAATGTCAACAAAATGAAGGAGATTGTCATTGACTTCAGGAAGCGTAGTGGTGGACGTGTCCCTGTCTACATCAATGGGGATGAAGTAGGATTGGTCGAGAGCTTCAGGTTTTAGGTGTCCAGATCACCAACAACATGTCCTGGTCCCTCCATGAGGATGCTATAGTTAAGCAAGCCCACCAACACCTCTACCTTCCCAGTAGACAAAAAAAATTTGGCATGTCAACTATGGCTCTCACCAACTTTTACAGATGCACCATAGAAAGCATCTTTTCTAATTCATCACAGCTTGGTATGGCTCCTGCTCTGCCCAAGACTGCAATAAATTACAAAAGGTCATGAATAAAGCCCAGTCCATCACTCAAACCAGCCTCCCATCCATTGACACTGTCTACACTTCCTGCTGCCTCGGAAAAACAACCAGCATAATCAAGGACCGCACGCACCCCAGACATTCACTCTTCCACCTTCTTCCATTGGGAAAAAGATACAAAAGTCTGAGGACACGTACCAACTGACTCAAGGACAGCTTCTTCCCTGTGGCCATCAGACCTTTGAATGGACCTACCTCGCATTAAGTTGATCTTTCTCTACACCCTAGCTATGACTGCAATACTACATTCTGCACTCTCTCCTTTCCTTCTCTATGAACGGTATGCTTTACCTGTATAGCGCGCAAGAAACAATACTTTTCACTGTATGTTAATACATGTGACAATAATAAATCAAATCAAATTTTAAAAAATGGAGCATCCAATCTCGATTTGCAATCGGTTTGGGCTGGATTTTAACCCAAACTCTAACAATGAGAAAGCTAGGACATCTCGTTTCCTGTGAGAAGCTTCAGTTGATTCCCAATGAAATATTCTATCAGGGAATAACTGATTGGAACATAATTTCATTGGATGCAATTTTTTGCTACACGGACATTCTTGGCCAATTCTATTAATGCATGCAGCAGACTCCAGTTGTGCAGTCAAGTCTCCCCATGATAGTAAATATTGGCTGCCTTCGCGTACAAATGTTCAAAGACAGCTGCTTCCTCACTTTGGAGATTCATTTCATTGCACCTGTTTTCATACCTGAACTGTTTCCAAAAGCATGCATCATGTAAGATTGAACAAATATTAAAGGCAAATCCAGATTATAATGAACAAGTGTTCTTGCATACAGGTGCATTCCCCCAGAACCAATTGAATGGAATAGGTCATGGTTTACCAATGTCAGGCTATCCGCTCCTTAGCAACAATGAGTAAAGGCACCAATTTGTGACAGGAGTGCTTATCCACAATTTGATTTCTGCTTGTCTCACAGCAGTTGTCATGAGGCGATGCCCTTTTATTTTTGAGAATGTGATTTTTCAACTTTCAGCTGAATGGAAATTTTATGATTTGAAATGAGACGGAATAAACTACCTCAAAATGCAAGACCACTCTAAAGATGCCCAACTGGTGAAAGATGCCCATTCATGAGTTAAGGGAAAACACAACTTGTTTACTTATAGATTAAAACTATACAGAAGCTCACAGCCTCATGACTGCAATCAGCGTCTGTGATGACTCTGAGAATAGAAGACGCACTTATCAGGGTGATCCACCCTTCCCTGCTCTTCGATTGGTTCCCTGGGTCATGTGACTCTTACCCTGTCCATTTAAGGATCAATCTGAAATCATCACATCCCTCCCCCTCAAAGTCCCTTGCTACAAATGTCAATACTCAGTTTACACAGTCCCAGATAATTAAACATTTGGCACATGGATTTAGTCAATTATAAATTCAGTCTTTCAGGGGGTTTCTGAATTCTTGAGGAGTGGCCTAACACCTCTGTCTGGGGTGCTGCCACAGGATTGCTGTTAGTCAAAACCACATGACAGGTGTCTCTTCAGGCACAGGCAGTTCAGTTCCATCTGTTTCCATGGAGATATCAGTTGTGCCTGACTCTTGCTCCATAGAGTATGAGGACTTGCTCCGTAAAGTATGATGCCATCCTGGCAACTCCATTAATCCTTGCAGGTAGCCAATGGTTTCATTTCTTCAGAATCTATCTCATTAGCCCAACCTGCAAGTATCCTGTGTCTCACTTTGGACAGAAGTCGATCCTGATTGGTCCAGTATCTGAGTTGCTTCACCAAGACTGGCAACGTGCCTGATAAATTCAACGCCGTGTCAATTATCTGCGGTATTGGAGCAGCTGTAACACTTTCTTGTGAAGGTAGGTCGCTGAGTGCATCCAGATTCCTTATGTATGTTCCACTACGGTGCTTGAATGTATATTCGTAGGCAGACAGAATTAACGTCCAATGCTGAATTCTTGCGAATGTGATTGGAGGAATAGCCTTGTCTTCTTTAAAAAGACCCAAGAGTGGCCTGTGGTCAGAAATGATGGGAAGATGCCTGCCGTATATCACTGATGGAATTTCCTGACACCAAAACTGTTGATAATCCTTCTCTCTCAATTTGTGACATAGCCTATTAGCCTATCAGATCTGTCATCCATCTCATGGGACAGCACCGCACCAATGCCACATGAAGGCATCGCAGGTCAATGGCAGTTCCTTGGACGGCTTGAAATGCATTAACAAGTTTGAAGAATGCAGCAATCGTTCCACTCTGTTGAAAGTTTCTTTCTGTGGAGTCTTCCAAGATCAGCACAGGTGTTTCTTTAACAGAATATTCAAGAGAGCCATAACATCAACAAGTTTGCCAATGACTTGAGCTCAGATGTGTTTTTGGGGGCAGGCACATCCTTTATCACCTTGACCTTGTCTTCCATGGGGTGGAATCCTTGCGCATCTACACAGTATTCCAGGTAGGTTACCACAGTGGCTTGAAAATAACATTTCTCCTTCTTGAGGTGAAGTCCAGCCTGTTGAAATCTCCTTAGCACCTTCTCTAAATTTGCTCGGCTTCTGTTGATCCAGTTATGAGGACATCATCAAGGTATACCACAACTCATGACAGATCCTGCAGCCAATCCTTCTCTGACCTCTGAGACATTGTACGTCTGAAGGTTCATGCATCGGAACAACGTTTTGTGTGTGTTTATAGTGGCGTAATCTCAGGAAGTGTCATCTAATTCAAGTTGATGATGTGTGTAACTCATTCACAGCTTTGTGTAAGATTGACCTCCAGCCAGCTTTGCATACAGGCCTTCAATCCTTAGGATTGGATATTTATTTAACCTGGCAGCCCGATTAACTGTTAACTTGTAATCACCAAAAAAGTGCACGGTTTCAATACGGAAATGATGGGTGTCAGAGCAGTGTCAGAGTCCCAAGAATGCAGTCTAAGTAGCAAATGTCACAGTACCTCAGCACACATTACGTCCTTTTGTGTGCAAGATTTGGCTTAAAAATGTAGAGTTGGCGCTTTGAGCTCAACCAATGACCTGGGAATATATCGCAGCCACATTTGCACAGGTTTTCTCAATCAATTTTCATACAGGAGCCAGTCTCTCACACACCTCGCCACGACTGCACTGCCAGCTAGAACAGCGAATTTGGCACTCAGCCAAATCAACATTCACAGCAGCGGGACTGGCGAATCCCAGCCATGGGTGAAGACGGACAATTCTGGCCCAGCTTTTGTACATTGTCAAACGTATATTGTCCAGAACCAGGGGTCGTAGTCTGAGGATATAGGGTAGACTATGAGGACAGAGATGAGGAGACATTTCTTCATCCAATGAGTGGTGAGCCTATGGAATTCATTACCGCAGGAAGTAGTTGATGCCAAAACATTGAATATATTCAAGATGTGACTAAATATAGCACTTTATTTTATATTAGTGTCACAAGTAGGCTTACATTAACACTGCAGTGCAGTTACTGTGAAAATCCCCTAGACTCCACACTCCAGCACCTGTTCGGTGATACTGAGTGAGAATTTAGCATGGCCAATGCACCTAACCAGCACATCTTTCAGACTGTGGGAGGAAACCGGAGCACCCGGAGGAAAGCCATGCAAACACAGGGAGAATGTGCAAACTCCATACAGACAGTGACCCAAGCCGGTAATCGAATCGGGGTCCCTGGCACTGTGAGGCAGCAATGCTAACCACTATGCCACCGTGCCACCCCGAATTGGACCAAAGGTTATGGGGGGAAGGCGGGATTAGGCTATTGAGTTGAATGATCAGCCACGATCGTGGTGAATGGCGGAGCGGGCTCAAAAGGCTGAATGGCCTCCTCCTGCTCCTATCTTCCACATTTTCTATGTAAATTCTTTGCTGAAGAAGTGCAGTTGAACAGTGCTTTTGAATAGTTTTCTCCACTTTATCATAATAGATAATACAGCTGAAAATGAACCATGGCAGAATAAAAAAGTAATCTTCCCTGCTCCTGCGGCAAAGCATCCTGTGCTGGGGATGCTCATTGGAAACTTGGGAAGACCCAATTTTCCATCCATTGAAATGAAAGGGAGAGTCTGAATTCCTAATACCATTGCCTGGCAAATGAGTGTTTGCATTGGGAGCACTGCATGTGACTTCATCCAGGCAGATTGTAATATTTTCTCTCTTCATGTAAATTACATTTGAAGTAAACCTGCTATTTTCCTTTTCTGAGAAGCTGGAGCTGCAATCTTGCTAATTGCATGTGCCAATACAGTGCATTTTGCATATGATATTTCCGTTCATTAACACATTGATGTTATGCTGACGTATTACAGATATATTCAGGTTTTACTTAAAGTTTTAAAGTCTTCTGGATTTTGTGGACTGAGTACACTTTGTTGTTGATGGTGCCGGAATCCCGATGAATGAACAATATGAAAACTGGAAACTCCTCATTAAATGTGGCAACACCTCACAGAGTGGGGGCAAGACTAATGGATCATTGTCTGTGTCTGTTTTGATCACCTGTTTGAATATAGGGACCTCATTTGCCTGCTTGCAATTTATTGGTACCTCACAGTCATGGAATTGTACAGCTTTGAAGGAGGCCTTTCAGTCCACCATGCAAATACTGGCCCTTTTAAAGTGCCCATCAATTCCATCATAATGGTTGACAGTGCTCCACAAGTCTCCTCCCAGGTGTTCTCTGAGGTAAGCATCGTTTATCCCTGGTGATTTATTTTACTTTTGAATTTAAATCAAAGTTGTTCATTTTAACTTGGTCCCACTCTATTTGGGGAAAGCATGCAGCATAGATGGGAAGGCAGTGATGTTGTGGTATTGTCGCTGGATTAGTAATCCAGAGAGCCAGAGTAATGATCTGGGGACCCAGGTTCTGAATCCCACCGCAGCAGATGGTGAAATCTGAGTCCAATAGAAATCTGGAATTGAAAGTCTGATGATGACCATGTAACCATTGTCGATTGTTGTAAAAACCCATCTGGTTCACTAATGTCCTGTCGGGAAGGAAATCTGCTGTCCTTACTTGATCTGGACTACATGTGACTCCAGACTCACAGCAGTGTGGTTGACTTTTAAAATACCCTCAGGAATGGACAATAAATGCTGGCCCAGCCAGCGACGCCCAAATCTCATGAACAAATTAAAAAAAGGTAGTCCCAAGATTGGAGAAAATAATCACTCAGAATATTTGCCATGCCAAACCCATTCCAATTTCAGTTCAACTTGCATACTTTATGGCACTCCATTTGTCCCCCATCGATGAAGCACTGAAACACTTCATTATTCCATTTGATCTCTGATACACCACATTTTTTTCAGTTTCCATGTTCTTTCTGTTTGCCCCCTGGTCATCGGTCAGCTGCTTTACATCAGCACGTATTGGAGATTCGCCAAAGTTACTGTTACAGCCTGAAAAGAGTTGGAGGCAAAGAAACTGAAAGACAAAGAAAGACTTGCATTTCTGTAGCACCTTTTGCAAACTTGGGATATCTCAAAGTATCATGCAGCCCGCGATCTGCTGCTGAAGCTTCGGCACTATTGTGAGATAGGAAATGTTGGAACTGATTTGCGTATTGCCATTCAGCACCCCCCTCCCTGCCCCATCCCCACCCAGCAAGGTGAGTGTCCTATCACCCCAAAAAACTTTCCTCAGATGCTACCCCGCCAACCTGATGTTCTGATAACAATGTGTAAGTGTGTTCAACATTTGCACTACACCTGAAATTGGGATATTTATCCTTCTCCAGGTAATATTTGTGGTTATCCCTAATAATGAGATGAACCCAAGAATAAATTTCAGTCAGTACTTTGAAGTATCTTGTATTAAAAACATAGATCTACGAATAAATTTCCTGTACAAATTCATCAATATTCGGATAGAATACACATAGGAACACCACCACCTGGAAGTTCCCCTCCAAGCCACTCACCATCCTTAGTCGGAAATATATCGCCGTTCCTTCACTGTCATTGAGTCGAAATCCTGGAACTTCCTCCCGAGCACATTGGATGTACTAACACCACACAGACTGCAGCAGTTCAAGAAGAAACTCACCACCAATTAGGGGTGGGTAACAAATGCTGGCCTAGCCAGCGATGCTCACATCCCAAGAATGAAGGAAAACAATTCCAAGAAGCTGAAAGTTCCAAAGCCTCGGTCGATCAGTTGAAATATCTCCTTGCTTTGTGCATTGCGGCACAGTTTGAAAGCCCATTTGTTGCTTGCAATGATCAACAAAGGGAAAGAAAAAATTCAAAGTAGTCTCGCAGAGATGAAATAACTCACTTAAGTATGTGTCTGAAAAAATAGAGAGCACATTCCATTCTATCGTGAATTTTGTATTCACTGAATATATCGCTTTGTACAATGCTGCCTGAAATACTTTTTGTGCAAACTGACTAATTCCGCTGTGATACAGCTGTATCTTGATGTAAACTGATAAAAGAATAAAGGCATCTATTATACAGACCAACCCAAGTATCACAAAAGAGTCTTCTGTCTCAGCCTCCATCCACATTTCTATAAACCTTCAAAAGTAACAGATTGTGTTCTGTAATAAAAACAGACCTTGACATCCAGTTTCTTGATCCAGCTTTGGCCTTTAATAAAATAAACTAAAGCTATGTGATTGTAGAAAGGAGCAGAAATAGATGAATCACTGAGAGACTGACCAAGGCTAGATGGTAGTTATACCAACCTTCAGGATGGCGGATGAAAAGCAGATCGCAGTTGTTTAACCATGTAGCAAAGTGATATTTTTAAAATTCATTAGCGGAATGTGGGTGTCGCTGGCTAGACCAGTATCTATTGCCCATCTGTGGTTGCCCCTGAGAAGGTGGTGGTGAGCATCTTTCTTGAACCGCTGCAGCCCATGTAAGCACCCACAGTGCTGTTAGGATGGTGAGTAACTTGGACCTGAACCTTCAAGTAGTGAAGTTCGCAAGCATCTGCTGCCCTTGTCATAATAAATGATAAGAACATAAGAAATAGGAGCAGGAGTAGGCCATCTAGCCCCTCGAGCCTGCCCCGCCATTCAACAAGATCATGGCTGATCTGAAGCGAATCAGTTCCACTTACCCGTCTGCTCTCCATATCCCTTAATTCCCTTAGCGATCAGAAATCTATCTACCCATGATTTAAACATATTCAACGAGGTAGCCTCCACCACTTCAATGGGCAGAGAATTCCAGAGATTCATTACCCTCTGAGAGAAGAAGTTCCCCCTCAACTCTGTTCTGAACCGGCCCCCACTTATTTTGAGGCTGTGCCCTCTAGTTCTGGTTTCCCTTCTAAGTGGAAAGAATCTCTCTACCTCTACCCTATCCAACCCCTTCATTATCTTATATGTCTCTATGAGATCACCCCTCAGCCTTCTAAACTCTAACGAGTACAGACCCAATCTGTTCAATCTCTCCTCATAAGCTACACCCCTCATCTCCAGTATCAACCTGGTGAACCTTCTCTGTACTCCCTCCAAGGCCAATATATCCTTTCGCAAATAAGGGGACCAAAACTGCACACAGTACTCCAGTTGCGGCCTCACCAATGCCTTGTATAGTTGCAGCAAGACCTCCCTGCTTTTATATTCTATCCCCCTCGCGATAAAGGCCAACATTCCATTTGCCTTCTTGATCACCTGCCGCACCTGCAGACTGAGTTTTTGCGATTCATGCACAAGGACCCCCAGGTCCCTCTGCACAGTAGCATGATGTAATTTTTCTCCATTTAAATAATATTCCAATTTACTATTATTTCTTCCAAAGTGGATAACCTCACATTTGCCAACGTTATATTCCATCTGCCAGATCCTCGCCCACTCGCTCAGCCTATCCAAATCTCTCTGCAGACTTTCCGCGTCCTCCATGCAATTCGCTTTCCCACTCATTTTCGTGTCATCAGCAAACTTTGATACCCTACACTCAGTCCCCTCCTCCAGATCATCTATGGAAATGGATGTAAATGATAGTAGTCAGAGATTTGGAAGGTGCTGCTTAAGGAACATTGGTGTGTGTCTGCAGTGCATTTTGTAGATGGTACACACAGCTGTCACTGTTCATCAGTGGTGGAGGGATTGAATATTTGTGGGAGGGGTAGCAATTAAGTGGGCTGCTTTGTCCTGGATGGTGTTGGACTTCCTGAATGTTGCTGGAGCTGCACTCGTCCAGGCAAGTGGAGAATATTCCATCACACTCCTGCCTTGTGCTGTGTAGATGATAGACAGGCATTGGGAAGTCAGGAGGTGAGTTACTTGCTGCAGGCTTCCTGGCGTTTGACTGCTCTGGTAGCCACAGTATTTATATGGCTAGTTTTGTTCAGTTTCTGGTCAATGGTAACGTCCAGGATTTTGATAGTGGGAGGATTCAGCAATGGTAACGCAATTGAATGTCAAGTGGCAATGGTTAGACCCTCTGTTGTTGGAGATGGTCATTGTCTGGTGCTTGTGTGGCACAAATGTTATTTGCCACTTGTCAGCCAAGCCTGGATATTGTACCATTCTTGCTACATTTGGGCATAGACGGCTTCAGTATCTGAGGAGTCGCGAATCATACTGAACATTGTGCAATCATCAGTGAACATCCCCCACTTCAGGTCTTATGATGGAAGGCAGGTCATTGATGAAGCAGCTGAAGGTGGTTGGGCCTAGGACACGAACCCTGAGGAACTCCTGCAGTGATGTCCTGGGACCGAGATATTGACCTCCAACCACCACAACCATCTTCTTTTGTGCCAGATATGACTCCAACCAACAGAGAGTTTTCTTCCCGATTCTCATTGACTCCAGTTTAGCTAGGGCTCCTTAATGTCATGTTTGGACTAATGTGGCCTTAATGTTAGGGGCAGGCACTCTCAGCTCACCTCTGGCACTTAGCTCTTTTATACATGTTTGAACCAAGGCTGTAATGAGGTCAGGAACTGACTGACCCTGGTGGAACCTAAACTGGATGTCACTGAGCAGGTTATTCATAGAAACCCTACAGTGCAGAAGGAGGCCATTCGGCCCATCGAGTCTGCACCGACCACAATCCCACCCAGGCCCTACCCCCACATAATTTACCCGCTAATCCCTCTAACCTACGCATCCCATGGGCTCCTCCATTATTGCTGAGTAAGTGCTGCTTGATAGCACCATTGATGACTCCTCCCATCACTTCACTGATGATCAGGAGCAGACCTTTGGGGGCGGTAACTGGCTGGATTTGGTTAATAATGTTTCTTGTGTAAAGGACATATCTGGGCAATTTCCCACATTGCCGGGTTGATGCCAGTGATGTAGCTATACTGGAACAGCTTGGCTAGGGGCGTGGCAAGTTCTGGAGCACAAGTCTTCAGTACAGTTGCTGGAATGTTATCAGGGCCTATGGCCTTTACAACATCCAATGCCTTCAGTCGATTCTTGATATCACATGGAGTGAACCAAATTGGCTGAAGACTGACATCTGTGATGCTGGGACGCCTGGAGGGGGCCGAGATGGATCATCCACTCAGCACTTCTGGCTGAAAATTGTTACAATTACTTCAGCCTTACCTTTTGCACTGATCATAGAATCCATAGAATCCATACAGTGCAGATGAAGGCCATTTGGCCCATCGGTTCGGCACCGACTCTTTGACAGAGCATTCAATCCTGGCCCTATCCCCGTAACTCCACGTATTTACCCGGCTAATCCCCCGAAGCCATACATCCTGGCACAGTAAGGGTCAATCCACCTAACCTTCACATCCTTGGACTGTGCCTCCGGAGCACCTGGAGGAAACCCACACAGACACAAGGAGAACATGCAAACTCCACACAGACAGTCACCCAAGGCCAAAATTGAACCTGGGCCCCTGGCGCTGTGAGACAACAGTGCTAACCACTGTGCCACTGTGCTGCTGGGCTCCTCCATTATTGAGAATGGGGATGTTTGTGGAACCTTCTCCTCCAGTGAGTTGTTTAATTGTCCACCACCATTCACGACTGGATGTGGCAGAACTGCAGATCTTAGATCTGATCCGTTGATTGTGGGGTCGCTTAGCTCTATTTATTGCTTGCTGCTTACGCTGTTTTACATGCAAGTAGTCCTATTTTGTCGCTTCACCGGTTTGATAGCTGATTTTGGGTTTGCCTGGTGCTGCTCCTGGCATACCCTCCTGCACTCTTCATTGAGCCAGATTGATTCCCTGGCTTAGTGCTGATGATAGAGTGGGGGATATGCCGGGTCATGAGGATACAGATTGTGGTTGAGTACAATCCTGCTGCTGCTAATGGTTGCTTCATGGATGCCCAGTTCTGATTTGCTGGCTCTGTTTGAAATCTAACCCATTTAGCACGGTGGTACGACCACATATATTAACCTATTGGCCAATGGTCATGCCCATGTGACCAGCTGACGAAGCATCGCTTGGTACCAAACTAAGCTGAACATTGTCGTGAACTTCCTGCTGAAGTGGATTCTAGTTTATCTTGGTTTTGGAGAAAGATGTGGAGCGGGATTTCCCGGCCACGTGTGCCCCTAGACTAGAAATAGGAGATGATCTTATTCAACGATCCTGATGGGACTACAGTTTAAGAACACAAGGTCTCACTTTAAAGAATGAGATGAGGAGATTTACTTAATCTCTCCGAGGGCAGTTAGAGTGGAGCCCGAGTCTTCTTACAAATTGATGACAGATAAGGATCTCCGGTGTTTTGAATGTTACACAGGAAAGTGGAGCTCAGACCACAACAAGATCAGCCATGATATTATAGAATGGTGCAGCAGGCTCCAGGAGGGGCCAAGGTCATCCTTCAGCTTTCTCTTATCTAGAGACAGGTTCCCCAGACTGTTCAACCTTTCTGAGGGTTAATTGCTTTTAGCTGTGGCGAATTGTTGCTGTGCCTTCTCCAGTGCAGCAGGGTGGCATGGTGGCATGGTGGCACTGCTGCCTCACAGCACCAGGGACCTGAGTTCGATTCCCGGCTTGGATCACTGTCGTTCTCCCCGTGTTTGCGTGGGTTTCCTCTGGGTGTTCTGGTTTCCTCCCACAGTCCGAAAGACGTGCTGGTTAGGTGCATTGGCCATGCTAAATTCTCCCTCAGTGTAGCCGAACAGGCACCGGAGTGTGGTGACTAGGGGATTTTCACAGTAGCTTCACTGCAGTGTTAATGTAAGCCGATTAATAAATAAATAAAATTCCCACCCGAGTTCAACGGAACTCTAAATGGTCCGCCAGATTTTCTGTCTCACCTGCTACAATTCCCACAGAAAACTTTTGTCCGTAGTCTGGAACTGCTGTAACACAAGCATTGGAATTATCCTGATTGAGGCAATCTGTGCGTGGCACTGTGTATATCCCATCTGTACCTTGCAATGCTACATTCCATTTCATCATCAACCTTCATATTATATATATTACAGCTCCTCTCAATGTGTGTTTTAATTCTGACAGATCAGGATGAGGATGAGGTCCCAAAGCACAGGAAAGTCTGACTTTTTTTTGGAACAGTAAGAAGTCTCACAACACCAGGTTAAAGTCCAACAGGTTTATTTGGAATCACGAGCATTTGGAGCGCTGCTTCTTCATCAGGTGAGATTTTTGGAAGGAATGGGTAAGGAAGCTTGTGGTCCTGGATGGTAGGGGGTTGTGGTTGGTGGATGAGAATAATTACATATTGATTCTGGATTGATGAGCCGAATTATATTAATTTGCTCTAGATTTTCCAATCTTCTTGTCTTTATTTTATGGACTGTTTTTTCCCAGGAGGCTCCATGATAAACCCTGGCCCAGGGACTCTCTGCTTTGTCACGGCTGTCTGTACAGCTGCCAATACCATTGACAGCTTGCTTTTCTCTAACTCTTGCAAGCTCCTAAAAAAGTGTTTCCAGTTCTGGTTGAAAAAATTGCCCTCCAATTGTTTCCATAAGATCCCTACAGTGCAGAATGAGACCATTTGGCCCATCAAGTCTACACTGACTCTTTCTGACAGAGCATCCCACCGAGTCTCAATCCCAGTAATGCCATATATTTACCCCGCTAACCCTCCTAACCTACAGATCTTGGGGCACTAAGAGGCAGTGTGGTATTGCCAATCCACCCAACCTGTACATCTTTGGACTGTGGGAGGAAACTGGAGCACCCAGAGAAAACCCACGCAGACACGGGGAGAATGTGCAGACTCCACATAGTCACCCAAGGCCAGAATTAAACCCGGGTCCCTGGCGCTGTGAGGTGGCAGTGCTAACCACTGTGCTGCCGTGTCGTTATTTTCTGTTGTTACAACAGGGGCAACTCTCCCCTGCCTCTCAAGATGTCACACAAAAAAATAGCGATTGATATTAAAATAGTTTAAAAATCGATAAAGGTCCAAGAAGCATATGTGCTCTCCCACACAGTGTTGATAATCATTCTTCCACATATAATTAATCCAACCCTTGACCCTGGTTGTCATTCGTTACCTTGTTCCATTTTTGATTTTCCTTCTGTTTTATGTTATTTTATTTTGTTTCTTGCCACGATGGATTATTGACGTTAATGAAAATGGAGGTCAGATAAGAGACGCAACACAATCACTTAACATATCTTTGAGTTTTTATTAATATGCCAGCAATAATATACAATGGGCCTCTGATCCATGGGTAAACAGCAAGACACTGGAAATCTGCCTGTCACTAAACATTTGACTTCATTTGCATAGATAGCAGGGAAATAAAATTGTATCTTAATGGCTGAAACTTCATTGAGCGCTATAATATGGTGCTGTCACCTTTCGTTAATGTGACAACGTTCAAGGAACATTTTGCATCCATAGTCCTTCCACCTCATTATTCAAAGTCATTTTCCTCACCATACTATTAACAACAGAGAAAATAACTGGGGCATTTTTTTGAATTTTATTGCATCTCCTCTGAAATGGCTTACGCAGTAGAACCTCTTTGTGAGGAGTCATAATTCATATTTTTGAAAAAACTTGTTAATGGGGTGTTTTATGTGATTTCTTGATTCATAAAGGAGCCATAAACTGTAATTGTTATTAAAGGGTGTTTTATATGGCTTCCATTGACCTTCAGGCATACTTCACAAGCACTTCCTTTCATTGTTTCCATCCATAAACTGGTGGGAATTGTACCGATATTCTATTGCAATCCATTCTGCTCAGATTTCTTCCGAGCACGAAGGAACCTACACAAAGAGCCAACGTCTGAACAGGGAGCCATAAACAGTGAAGTTCCAAAGTTTAAGAGTTCTTGAGAAAGAACTCCCTGCAATCAAATACCCTTCAAAAGCCTAATTTCATAACACACATTATTCACCCTTCCTTTGTGAAAATATACCATTAATAAGCTTCCCTCCTCACCAGATTCACATGCATCATGTGTGACCAAGGGATCTTTACAAAAGACTTGTGTAGAAGTGGATTGCAAAAAGACATTAATCAACTGGGGAAATTGTTACAGATCCTTTATGCCGTAGGGCGGCACAGTGTCACAGTGGTTAGCACTGCTGCCTCACAGCGCCAGGGACCCAGGTTCAATTCCGGCCTCAGGTCACTGTCTGTGTGGAGTTTGCACGTTCTCCCCCTGTCTGTGTGTGTTTCCTCCGGGTGCTCCAGTTTCCTCCCACAGTCCAAAGATGTGTGGGTTAGGTTGATCGGCCATGCTTAATTGAACCTTAGTGTGAGGAGGATTGGCAAGGTAAACGTGTGGGGTTACTCGATGGGCCAAATGGCCTCCTTCTGTGCTATAGGGATTCTATGCCATGGTTAGGCTGAGAATATAAACAAAAGACAAATGGAACAAGGGAAATGCCAATGCTATTTCGCAAGGAGTAATTGCAATTGAACTTAGCTTAAGAAACTTCCAGTTGAAATCTGATAAGAAGTTAAAATCATATTGTGTATGTTTTCTGAGTTTTATATTTAGCAATGAGTTATAGCAATGTGAGGTGTATCAAAGGATATGGCCGATCAGAAATAATAATGTAGATGCACTTGTTCGCTGCAGAAGGGATACTGAGGAAAATGGCAGATTTGAAAACATGGATATTCCACCCATTGTCAACATAGGTAGACCATTCAAAATAAAAAGATGATTAAATGGAACAACTAGCTGTGATCACGCAGATCTTTGCAATGTTACTACCAACATATTATCCTTTTCCAATGATGGAGGAGTGAAAAATATGTACAGAAAAATAGTTTATTTATTAGTCACAAGTAAGGCTGCAATGAAGTTACTGTGAAAATCCCCTAGTCACCACACTCCAGCGTCTGTTCAGGTCAATGCACCAAATCAGCACATCTTTCAGACTATGGGAGGAAACAGGAGCACCTGGAGGAAACCCACGCAGACACAGAGAGAATGCGCAAACTCCACATAGACTCAAAGCGTGCTTAATATGATCGCATTGCCAGTTGGGTTCAGATGGTCCTCAGTGAGAGAACCAGGTTCTGCACCAAACAACTTCAAGAACCGACAAATGTTATGAAAGAAGTTCTTTTTTAATTCATTGATGAAGCATGTGCATCGCTGGCAAGGCCAACATTTATTGCCCTTCTCTAATTGTTCTCATGAAAGCAAAGGTGAACCATCGTATTGAACCCCCTCTGTTCATGTGGTGTAGATATGCCCAGAGTGCTGTTAGCGAGGGAATTCCTGCATTTTGATGCAGCAACAGTGAAGGAACGAACAAAGGGTTCCAAATTAGGATGGTGTGTGACTTGGAGGGAAATTACAGGTGGTGACATTGCCATGAATCTGTTGTGTCTTCTAGGCAATAGTTCGCAACTACAGTAAATATAAGATGATAAGTACTTCCAAACATGGCACTCTGAGATGCAAAACAAACTTTAAACTGCCTATTTGAGGAATTTATCAGTATTCAGCGACATATTTAAATTTGTGTCTCTAAACAGAACCCAGGGCAAAAAAAAGATATAATATTCATAATAATGGCACATCCAGTACAGTTTCATTTTGTGAAATAAATTGGACTAATTGTTTTGTAGGAACATCCATGCATTCTTCTGTTCCCATTAACACTTCCTCCAGCACTCTGACTGAATGGAATTACTAAACAGCTATTAATAGCTGGTAAAATTACACTGAACACATATCTTTTATTTAATATCGAAGATACTATGAGCATTCGCCCTTGGAGTATTCCAGGCACAGTTATTCCATTTACTGTCTGATCAACCAAGTGTATGTTGTATTCTGCACATTTCAAAATGCTAATGGTGTAGTTTACAGTTAAATGTAATGTGTTCTGTTCTGCCTTCGAGATGGTATGTATCATTTTTCTGGCAACATAAACATAGATTGATTGGAGGAATACTACATTATTATTTCCCATTTGCATTGATTGTGACCAATTGAATAAATACTTATATAGTCTTCACAGTAGTTTTTCCTGTTAACATTAGTGTCCTTGCTTGTCAGCAAATTTAAAAATGTAACCGGAATACAGAACAGATTGAGGAATAATGCATTGCTAAGTACTGCCAATGTTTTATTCAGTTAAAGAAGAAACAAATGTTGTAAGTCTCTTTCTCATAGAAACATAGAAAATAGGAGCAGGAGAAGGCCATTCGGCCCTTCGAGTCTGCTCCGCCATTCATTATAACCATGGCTGATCATCCAACTTAACAGCCTGATCCCGCCTTCCCTCCGTATGCTTAGATCCCCTTTGCCCCAAGTGCCATATCTAACTGCCTCTTGAAAACATTCAATGTTTTGGCCTCAACTGCTTATTGTGGTAGCGAATTCCATCGGCTGACCACTCACTGAATTAATAAATTTCTCCTCAATTCTGTCCTGAACAGAGGCGGCACGGTGGCACAGTGGTTAGCACTGCTGCTTCACAGCGCCAGAGACCCAGGTTCAATTCCTGGCTTGGGTCACTGTCTGTGTGGCTGTCTGTGTAAGAAATTTATTCATTCAGTGAGTGGTCAGCCGATGGAATTCGCTACCACAGTAAGCAGTTGAGGCCAAAACATTCTCCCCATGTCTGCGTGCGTTTCCTCCGGGTGCTCTGGTTTCCTCCCACAGTCTGAAAAATGTGCTGGTTAAGTGAGTTGATCTGAACAGGCGCTGGACTGTGGTGAACAGGGGAATTTCACAGTAACTTCATTGCAGTATTAATGTAAGCCTTACTTGTTACTAATAAATAAACTTTAACTTTTTAAAAACGGTCTATCCTCAGACTGTGATCCTTGGTTCTGGACACCACCACCATCGGGAACTTTCTTTTTGCATCTACTCTCTCTAGTCCTGTTAGGATTTTATAGGTTTCTATGAGATTCTCCCCTCATTCTCTCCATCTACCTGAGCATTTTTCATCCAGCGTATTACATCCACAGCTGCATTGGAAACATTTTGATATGCCTTCAAGCATTGGCCATATTAATTGGGTCAAACGGTAATCACAATGATTTCCCAATTAGTGGGCCGTGTTCCAGACCTTCACACCTCAGGCCACATTCTGAGCAACCTCAGAACCAGGGAACACAATCTCAGAATAAGTAGTCATTTCGAACTAACATGAGGAGGAATTTCTTCACTCAGAGGGTGTTGAATCTTTGGAATTTTTTACCCCAGAGGGCTGAGAAGGCTCAATCATTGAGAAGTTGATAGATTTCTAGACGTTAAAGACACCAAAGAATATGAGGGTGGTGTGGGAAAATGCCATTCAGATAAAAAATTAGCCATGATCTATTCTAACTGAATAATGAGACAGATTCGAGAGGACGAATGGCTTACCTCTGCTACTATTTCCTATGTTTCTATGATCAAAATGTGTTTCGAAAAACTTCCAACAATTTTTTAAAATTCAGAATACAGAAATTGTAAAATTATGACAGTAATTATCCCGCCTTCACATTGAGAATAACCTCCGTCGTGTTGTGTGGCACTATCACTGTGCTAAATGGGACAGACTTCGAACCGATCTAGCAACTCAAGACTGGGCATCCATGAGGCGCTGTGGGCCATCAACAGCAGCGGAATTGTACTCCAGCAAATCTGCAACCTCATGGCCCGGCATATCCCCCACTCAACCATTACCATCAAGCCAGGGGATCAACCCTGGTTCAATGGAGAGTGCAGGAGGGCATGCCAGGAGCAGCACCAGGCATACCTAAAAATGAGGTGCCAACCTGGTGAAGCTACTAAACAGGACTACTGCATGCCAAATGGCAAAAACAGCAAGTGAAAGACAGAGCTAAGCGAGCCCACAACCAACAGATCAGATCTAAGCTCTGCAGTCCTTCCACATCCCGTTGAGAATGGTGGTGGACAATTAAACAACTCACTGGAGGAAGAGGCTCCACAAATATCCCCATCCTCAATGATGGAGGAGCCCAGCACATCAGTGCAAAAGATAAGGCTGAAGTGTTCGCAGCAATCTTCAGCCAGAAGTACCGAGTGGATGATCCATCTCCTCGAGTGGTCCCCAGCATCTCAGATGCCAGTCTCCAGCCAATTCGATTCACTCCACGTGAAATCAAGAAACGGTTGGAAGCATTGCATACTGCAAAGGCAATGGGCCCTGATAACATTCCAGCAATAGTACCGGTGCTCCAGAACTTGCCGTTCCCCTGGCCAAGCTCTTCCAGTACAGTTACAACACTGGCGTCTAGACAACAATGTGGAAAATTGCCCAGGTATGTCCTGGACACAAAAAGCGGGATAAATCCAACCCAACCAATTACCGCCCAAACATTCTACTCTCGGTCATTAGTAAAGTAATGGAAGGGGTCATCAACAGTGCTATCAAGCAGCACCTGCTCAGCAATAACCTGCTCAGTGACGCCCAGTTTGGGTTTCGCCAGGATCACTCAGCTCCTGACCTCATTATAGGCTTGGTTCAAACATGGACAAAAGAGCTGAATTCCAAAGGTGAGGCGAGAGTGACAGCCCTTGACATCAAGGCCACATTTGACCGAGTGTGGCATCAAGGTGTCCGAGCCAAACTGGAATCAATGGGTATCAGGGGGCAAACTCTCCACTGGTTGGAGTCATACCTGGTACATAGGAAGATACTTGTGGTTTGGAGAGTCAGTCATCTCAGCTCCAGGACATCTCTGCAGGAGTCCCTCAGGGTAGTGTTCTAGGCCCAACAATCTTCAGCTTATTCATCAATGACCTTTCCTCTGTCATAAGCTCAGACGTGGGGATGTTCACCGATGATTGCACAATGTTCAGCATCATTCGCAGCTCCTCAGATACTGAGGCAGTTCATGTTCAAATGCAGCAAGATCTGGACAATATCCAGGCTTGGGCTGACAAGTGGCAAGTAACATTCGCGCCACACAAATGCAATAATCACCACCAATAAGAGACACTCTACCCACTGCCCCTTGAGATTCAATGGTGTAACCAACTCTGAATCCCCCATTGTCAACATCCTTGGGGTTACCATTGACCAGAAATCCAACTGGACTCACCACATAAACACAGTGACTACAAGAGCAGGTCAGAGGCTAGGAATACTGCGGCGAGTAACTCACCTCCTGACTCCCCAAAGCCGATCCACCACCAACAAGGCACAAGTCAGGTGTGTGATGGAATACTCCCCACTTGCCTGGATGGGTGCAGCTCCAACAACACTCAAGAAGCTCAACACCATCCAGGACAAAGCAGCCCCACCTGATTGGCAAATCTACAAACATTCAATCCCTCCACCACCGACGCTCAGTAGCAGCAGTGTGTACTATCTACAAGATGCACTGCAGCAATTCACCAAAGATCCTTAGACAGCACAGATTGTTCTCTTCCTGTTGGGGAACACTTCAGCAGTCACGGGCATTCAGCCTCTGATCTTCGGTTAAGCGTTCTCCAAGGCAGCCTTCATGACACATGACAACGCAGAATCGCTGAGCAGAGACTGATAGCCAAGTTCCGCACACATGAGGACGGCCTCAACCGGGATCTTGGGTTCATGTCACACTATCTGTAACCCCCACGACTTGCCTGGGCTTGCAAAATCTCACTAACTGTCCTGGCTGGAGACAATACACATCTCTTTAACCTGTGCTTAACCCTCTCTCCACTCACATTGTCTGTACCTTTAAGACTTGATTACCTGTAAAGACTCGCATTCCAACCATTATCTTGTAAATTGAGTTTGTGTCTTTATATGCCCTGTTTGTGAACAGAACTCCCACTCACCTGATGAAGGGGCAGTGCTCCGAAAGCTTGTGGCTTGTGCTACCAAATAAACCTGTTGGACTTTAACCTGGTGTTGTGAAACATCTTACTGTGCTTACCCCAGTCCAACGCCGGCATCTCCACTACATTGGAAGAATCATAGAACGATGCAACAGACAAAGAGACCATTCGGCCCATCACATATCTGCTGATGATAGAAAAGTCATTTGGTTGTCAGTGCATCTAATGTCCCATCTATTGTAGAATGGGAGGAAAAGAACTGAACAGGATTTAATACTGATGATTGCAATATGTAATCGGACGGAATTAATAACAATAACATTTACACCAACTCTCTATGAGAATGCTCAAATGCTTTAAATATATATTAGTTGTCCCACATAGAATCATAGAATCCGACAGTGCAGAAGGAGGCCATTCAGCCCATCGAGACTGCACCAACCACAATCCCATCCAGGCCCTATCCTCATAACCCCATGTATTTACCCTAGCTAGTGCCCCTGATACTAAGGGGCAATTTAGCATGGCCAATCCACCTAACCCGCACATCCTTGGACTATGGGAGGAAACCGGAGCACCCGGAGGAAACCCATGCAAGCACGGGGAGAATGTACAAACTCCATACAGACAGTGACCCAAGCCGGGAATCGAACCCAGGTCCGTGGCAATGTGAGGCAGCAGTGCTAACCACTGTGCCACCGTGCCGCCCCACCACTATGCCTCTGTGCCGTCCCTTTACTTTAAATTCTTTATGTTCTCCACAGGTTGCAGCAGTTTGGGGGAGATCTTCGGCAAGAAAAGCAATTTGCACTTATGTGCTGCCTTTAATGTGGCAGAAAAAAGTCTCAGTGCTTCTCATGGATGGAAATAGGTATGGATTCAAATGCCAAGCCATAAGGGGAAAGATTAAGACAGTTGAGCAAAAGCCTGGTCCGAAAGATTCAATCACTGCAAAGTGGTCATAACACCAATGCAGTGCAGTATATGCAAAGAGAAGGTGGTTTGGGACGGTTAGGTTATGTATTTTGGAGATGGTGTTTTAAAAAAAATCTTGGTTGTGAACTTTATCATTGGATTAATTTAATCAGAAAAGGCATAAAGATAAAGACCACAGTTCAAGATCTGAAAGTATTCTCTGCTGCAAGGCTAACGTGAGGAACAAATAGTACTTTCTGCTCCCTGAGAAAGTTTGCGATATCATAGAATCCCTACAGTGCAGAAGGAGGCTATTCAGCCCATCGAGTCTGCACCGAGAACAATCCCACCCAGGCCCCATCCCCGTAACCCCATGCATTTACCCTGCCAGCCACCCCGACACTAAGGGGCAATTTAGCTTGGCCAATCCACCTGTCCCGCACACCTTTGGACTGTGGAAGGAAACCGGAGCACCCGGAGGAAACCCACGCAGACACGGAGAGAATGTACAAACTCCACACAGACGGTCACCCCGAGGCCGGAATTGAACCTGGGTCCCTAGCGCTGTGAGGCAGCAGTGCTAACCACTGTGCCACCAAAAATCGAAATCGGTTTGTATTCCATCAATATCAATAATTCAAAGATAAAAATATCATTAATCGCCAATTTAAATTGAGTCTGTCATTCAGCTGAGACCTTACATGCCTTTTCAGGATACGTGACTTTTAATTTGCATATTGTCCAATACTGCCTTGATGCTGTATTGCATCTGTTGTGATTAATACAATAATAGCAAATCTTGCAATGCAATTCTATTTTTTATTTATGGCACAGGGGTATCACTGGCTGGGCCAGCATTTATTGCCCATCTCTAGTTGCCCTCCATTTCAGAGGGCAATTGAGAGCCAACCACATTGCTGTGGCTCTAGAGTCACATGTAGGCCAGACCGGTAAGGACAGCAGATTTCCTTCCCTAAAGGACATTAGTGAACCAGATGGGATTTTCATGGTCATCAGTAGATTCTTAATTCCAGATTCTTTTATTGAATTCAAATTCCACCATCTGACATGTCGGGATTTGAACTCAGGTCCCTAGAATATTATAAAAGCAAAATACAGCTGCTGCTGGAATCTGAAACAAAAACAGAAAATGCTGGAAAATCTCAGCAGGTCTGACAGCATCGATGGGAGAGAGGGTGGCGGCGGGGGGGGGGGGGGGGGGGGGGTCACCTAGACTCGAAACATTGCCTCCGTTCTGTCCCCACAGATGATGTCAGACCTGCTGAGATTTTCCAGCATTTTCTGTTTCTGTTCCCCAGAATATTAGTGGTGTTTCTGGATTGTTAGTCGAGTCGACAATACCACTGGGCCATCGCCTCCCCAGGCTTAGCCTGGAAGCAAAGACCAAATACTGATTAAAGCAAGACGAATAGTTGAAATCTTTAATGTACTCAAGATTCCCCCTTTCAATGTACAGTACCCAAATATTGATTATTATTCTGCGTGGCTACCTCAAATATGTCGATACATTTTACAGAACTTTCCTCTACTGAACACAGGTTTCTCATTATTAGATTTACTGTGTCTGCTCTTTTCATGCACAGAAGCAACATCACATTTACAGAGCTGACATCAGGAACAAGAATGCAAAATTAGTCACTTCATGAATGAGAGCTTTTTTATCATGAATGCCGTTCATCAGTTTTGCTTATTCCGCACACGAATGGCTGAAAAATGCATCAGGAAATTTTTATTTTTATTTAAATTCTGATTATTTACAGTCACCAAAGCCTTACGAAAATCAGGTAGAAGGTTTAATGCTATTGAAGTGCAGAACAAGTAATATTTATACTGTAGAGGCTTGTCTATAGGTAGCTTCTGTGGATGGACTAAAATCATCTCTATTTGCAGTCTATTTTCATGTATCTCTTTGAATATTGTAATCGCAATGATGCGTGAGTTCACCATCTCGCCAATCACTACACACTATATTTCATTTTGACCTTCAGATGACAAGAGAACAAATAAAACTGGCAAGAAAATAAATAAACTACAGACAGGGTGTGTGTTTTGAAAATTAATTTCAGTATAAGTAAGCGCACAATGGTATCTCTGGTCGGATGGATTGCTGAGGTTCCAGCTCATAGTACTCTTGGACAAGTCCGATCCCAGAGTGAAAGCTGGCTTGATAGGTCCTAACCCAAAAGAGAAAATGCTGGAAATTCTCAGCAGGTCTGTCAGCATCTGTAAGGAGAGAAAAGAGCTGATGTTTCGGGTCCAAATGACCCTTTGTTAAAGCTGATAGATCCTAACCTTTTTGTAGAAACAGTAGAGAAACATTACTGAACCAATTCACAGGAGGCCGCACCTTTCAACGCACAGAATAAAACATTTATTAAACAAGAAAAAATTTAATTATGGTACACCAGACAAAAAAGTTGGAAGGATCTCGATATAAACACAAAAAATGATTCAAATATTCACTGTTACTCCACCCCAGCAGTTTCTATACAGACATAAGCAAATTCAGAAAGATAAAAACAATTTACCATATCTGTCTTATACTCTTAATATTTAGGGTAAGTCTGCAGTACATACGAACTGATTGGCAAACTGAACAAACACATCAGACATCAAAGTAAATTACAGATGTGACCAAAGCAGAATCTATGGATTTCTCAACAATCCACTCAGATGCCTGTCACATCATGTGCCAACTGGTCTCATTGAAACCCTGACCATGGGTTTCCAGCATCCTGGAAGATCCCGCCGGCAGGAAGGGTCAGAAAATCCTGTCCTCTGTCCTTCTCATCAGGGTTTCCAATCTCCACATTGGAAGAACTTGACTTGAGATTCTCCCCAAACATTGCTCGCACTTGGATCAACAAGGATCCACCTCCAAGATTTCAAATTTTATATTTTTAATGAAAAAAAAGGAAAACAATAAGTGGATGATTTGTTCTGTTTATTATATGAATATACCATGCAGAAACAGGCCATCAAACCCAACTGGTCTAGGCTGGTGCTTATGTGTCACACAAAAACCTGAAGGGAAAAATCTTTCAGGGCCATGGGGAGGGGGGCTAGCTAAATTGCCCTTGCAGAGTGTTGCTCTTTGGACACCAGGGGCTGAATGGCCTATTTCTTTGCTTTTCACATTATTCAATCAGTGATTTTGAAAAGGATATGTGACAAAGAATATCAGGAGAGAAATTTCACAGGGAGACATTTACAGGATTGCTTTCGGTCAAAGTTGCCTCCAGCGATTCTTTACAGTGAGGATTAAGCACAAAACTCTTCACATTAACCTTTGGGCCTGGTCTGGGCTCAATAATGATAAGAGAAACCTTTCTACAGGCGTACCCAGCACATCTTTTGTCACAGCTTTCAAACTCCATAGTCCTCTTATTTAATCCTGTCATACAAAGGTCCAAATAAGTAACATTCCAATTACTTTTAAAGCAATATATGTGCCTTCATAGTTCAAATTTGCGCTCATATATATTTGCCAAGAGCGAGAAGACAGTTTGATCTGAGTTAAGTCAAGTGGAAATGGTTCACTGTGAAATCAGATTGATAGTGCCCTCAAGAATGCGTATAATGAAGAAAGGCTATTGAACCCAGTTAGCTTAATCCCTTCAAAAGTCCCATCCAATTTCCCTTTCATTGAATTAGCCAAAGCACATCTGAGGGGACACCAAATGAGAAAAAGAAAAGCACAATTGCCAAGGTACAGGAACACTTCAAAATTTGTTCATGACCAATCAAACAAAGTTAGCCAAGTGAAACTCAAAAGTTATTGATAGAAAATGTTGGCAATGCTCAGCATTCATGGAGTACTTGCGGACGAGAGAAACAGGGCAGATTGAGGAACTGCACCTCATCTTTCAGTTAGGCACTTTACAACCTTTCTGACTCAACAATCAATTCAATAACTTCAGATCACAACAACTGCTCGAAGATTTTTGATAGCAAGCGCTCGTAATAATTCTGCTGTTGACATTTACAGTTCCTCTAGACAAATCTTTTGTTCATACACACTCCATAACCATCCTCTTTAGTCACTTAATCTTTCCTACTTTCCACAGTGTCATAAACCTTCCATTCTGTTCAATCCCTACCACCATTCTTGAATCATGGATGACGTACAGAGATCAGAAAAAGGAAGTTCAGCAATTTGCATCTTTAATATCTGCAGCACATTATCTGTGTCGTATTGAAAGAAAATAAATCATGAATACAACAGGTACATTTCCCAAGTGTGTTGGCATGTATCAAGCAGAAGTTATTTCCCTGGCTCACACCCATTCACAGGGTGGGAGCGTTTCCAAGGATTTCCTGGATGGTGGGGCAGCCACGTCAGAAGACCTGTTGGGAGGGGTAGTTTCAGGATTTTGACCAGGGGACAGTGAAGGAACTTCCAAGTCAGGGTGGTGAGTGAGTTGGAGGGGGAACCTCGAGGCGGTGGTGTTCCCCTAACTATGCTGCATGGTGGCACAACGGTTAGCACTGCTGCCTCACAGCGCCAGGTATCCGGGGTCGATTCCCGGCTTGGGTCACCGTCTGTGTGGAGTTTGCACATTCTCCCTGTGTCTGCGTGGGTTTTCTCCGGATGCTTCAGTTTCCTCCCACATTCTTGGCAGGTTTCCTCACACATTCTTGGCAGGCCTTGGCAGGTAGGATTACGGAAAACCCTAAGGCGTTCTATAAATATGTGAAGAGTAAAAGGATGAGACGTGAAGGAATAGGGCCTATAAAAGGTGAAGGCGGGAAAATCTGTACGGAACCAGTAGAAATGGCAGAGGTGCTTAATGAGTATTTTGCCTTGGTTTTCACAGAGGAGAAGGACTTGGGTGGATGTACTGCGGGCTTGTGGTGGACTGAAAAGATTGAGTATGTGGACTTTAACAAAGAGGTTGTGCTGGAATCTTTGAATGGCATCAAGATAGATAAGTCGCCGGGTCCGGATGGGATGTACCCCAGGTTACTGTGGGAGGCGAGGGAAGAGATTGCAGAGCCTCTGGCGATGATCTTTGCGTCGTCGATGGAGACGGGGGAGGTGCCGGAGGATTGGAGGATTGTGGATGTGGTTCCTATTTTCAAGAAGGGGAATAGGGATAGCCCAGGTAAAGGAGGCAGAGAGTGGGTATAGATAGGTCTTTTTCTAAATGGAGGTCGGTCACCAGTGGTGTGCCCCAGTGATCTGTTCTGGGACCCTTGCTGTTTGTCATTTTCATAAATGACCTGGATGAGGAAGCGGAGGGATGGGTTGGTAAGTTTGCCGACGACACGAAGGTTGGTGGGGTTGTGGATAGTCTGGAGGGATGTCAGAAGTTACAGAGGGACATAGATAGGATACAAGACTGGGCGGAGAAGTGGCAGATGGACTTCAACTCAGATAAATGCGTAGTGGTCCATTTTGGCAGGTCAAATGGGATGAAGGAGTACAATATAAAGGGAAAGACTCTTAGTACTGTAGAGGATTAGAAGGACCTTGGGGTCCGGGTCCATAGGACTCTAAAATTGGCCCCGCAGGTGGAGGAGGTGGTTAAGAAGGCGTATGGTATGCTGGCCTTTATCAATCGAGGGATTGAGTTTAGGAGTCCGGGGATAATGATGCAGCTATATAAGACCCTCGTCAGGCCCCACTTGGAGTACTGTGCTCAGTTCTGGTTGCCTCATTACAGGAAGGATGTGGAAAAGATTGAAAAGGGTGCAGAGGAGATTTACAAGGATGTTGCCTGGATTGAGTGGCATGCCTTATGAGGATAGGCTGAGTGAGCTCGGTCTTTTCTCCTTGGAGAGACGTAGGATGAGAGGAGACCTAATAGAGGTATATAAGATGTTGAGAGGCATAGATCGGGTGGACTCTCAGAGGCTTTTTCCCAGGGTGGAAATGGCTGCTACGAGAGGACACAGGTTTAAGGTGCTGGGGTGTAGGTACAGGGGAAATGTTAGGGGGAAGTTTTTCACACAGAGGATGGTGGGCGAGTGGAATCGGCTGCCGTCAGTGGTGGTGGAGGCAAACTCAATTGAGTCTTTTAAGAGACTCCTGGATGAGTACATGGGACTTAATAGGATGGAGGGTTATTGGTAGGCCTAAAAGGTAGGGATATGTTCGGCACAACTTGTGGGGCCGAAGGGCCTGTTTTGTGCTGTAGTTTTTCTATGTTTCTATGTTTCTATTCCAAATATGCAGGTTAGGTGGATTGGTCATGCTAAATTGCCCCTTAGTGTCAGGTGGATTAGTGACATAGGTATATGGGGTTACGGGGATAGGGCCTGGGTGGGATTGTTGGTGCAGGCCTGATGGGCCAAATGGCCTCCTTCTGCACTGTAGGAATTTGATGATTCTAAATATTTGTTCTTCCAGGTGGTAGAGGTGGGGGGTTTGGAAGGTGCTGTTGAAGGAACATTGATGAGCTGCTGCAGTGCACCTTGTAGCTGTCACACACTGCTTCCACTGTCTCAGTGATGGAGGAAGTGTATGTTTAAGGTTATGAATAATAAACTGTTGCATTCATAGATGGCATTTCCCTGGTTTCAACAGCACAGGAGCTAGTGTTCTGAGGAAGATATCATCAAGTGGGTGTATTCATATCCTTATTTTTTTTTGCTGTCCTCAACTTATTGGCTTCCTTTTAATAAAGCTAGCAGAAAGTGTATTAACTCTTTCTGTTAGATATTTACATATTTAGTGCTTATAGAAATCTTAGAAATCATAGAAACCCAGTCTACAGAAAGAGGCCATTCGGCCCATCGAGTCTGCACCGACCACAATCCCACCCAGGCCCTACCCCCATATCCCCACATATTTTACCCACTAATCCCTCTAATCTACGCATCCCAGGACACTAAGGGGCAATTTTAGCATGGCCAATCAACCTAACCCGCACATCTTTGGACTGTGGGAGGAAACCGGAGAACCCGGAGGAAACCCACGCAGACACGAGGAGAATGTGCAAACTCCACACAGACAGTGGCCCGAGCCGGGAATCGAACCCGGGACCCTGGAGCTGTGAAGCAGCAGTGCTAACCACTGTGCTACCATACCGTGCAACAAAGCTGTACCCAACATTATAACTGTATAGTTAATGTCCTCTCTCAATCTTCTTTGGCTCAATGAAAATTAGTTAATTTCTAAAAAGTCTTCCTGAGAGCTTCAAGCTATAAGTTGTGCAGTTGCCCAGCGAGAAGCAATGTTTACATGGACCACGTGACGACCGGAATTTTACCACCTCGCCCGCCCCAGAATCGGGTGGGATTTTACGAGCCTCGCCCGAGCGAGTTTGTAAAATCCCGGCCCATATGTCTGACGCGCACACAATCTGGATTGTTTATCCACTCGTGGACAGCACCCACGGACAGTTGGCTGACTTAGTTCTCGATCTGTTCTCCCTAACTGGAAATTTCCAAATCTGCTCTTACAAACTGAACTGCACGTTTTTCAGTAAAAGCAAAACACCGTGGGTGCTGGAAACCTGAAATAAAATACATTTTTCAACATTTTTTGTAACTTGTAACTCAAGGTTCAAAGGTTGGATTCTGAATCACAGAATTGTGACAGTGCAGAAGAAGGCCACTCAACCCATCGAGCGGGATTTTCTCTCCCTCCACAGTGAACTTTGCGACATTGGCCAGCTGTGGAATATCCCAGTTCCACCACTGTCAACAGGGTTTCCAGTTGTTCGCACTCTCACTTCCAGAGAGCCTACGGTGGTGGCTTGCCATTGGTGGGGCCAGATGAGATTGCATTTGCATCGGATCTCCAAACAAGCGTTATGATTTAGTGCCATTCTCCTTTCTTTTCCCCATACCTCTGCACACATCTTCTATTCAAATAATCATCTAATGCCCTCTTGAATGCTTCAATTGAACCTACCTCCAGGCAGTGCATTTCAGATCCAAACCGTTATGAAAATCCCATTTGTTTGAATACTTTAAATCTGTGCTCTCTCGTGCCCAATCCCTTTATGAACAGTTTCTCCCTGTCTACTCTATCCAGCCCCCTCATGATTCTGAACACCTCTGTCAAATCTCCTCTCAGACTTCTTCTCTTCAAAGAGAACAGACCCAACCTCTCCAATCTATTCTCATAACTGAAGTTTCTCACCTCTGAAACAACTCTTGTAAACCTTTTCTTACAGTGGTTAGCGCTGCGGTCTCACAGCGCCAGGGACCCGGGTTCGATTCCCGGCTTGGGTCACTGTCTGTGTGGAGTTTGCATGTTCTCCTCGTGTCTGCATGGGTTTCCTCCGGGTGCTCCGGTTTCCTCCCACAGTCTGAAAAATGTGCTGGTTAGGGTGCATTGACCCGAACAGATGCCAGAGTGTGGCGACTCGAGGAATTTCACAGTAACTTCATTGCAGTGTTAATGTAAGCCTTACTTGTGACTAATAAATAAAATAAATAAAAATTTGCTCCAATATGTTCACATCCTTCCTATAGTGTGGCATCCAGAACTGTGCACAATATTCCAGCTGAGGTCTAACTAGTATCTTGTGTAAATTCAGCATAACCGCCTTGCTCTTGTATGCTATGCCACTATTATAAAAACCCAGGACACTGCTTTCTTAACTACTCTCTCCACCTGCCCTGCCACCTTTACTGATTAAAGTTTAAAGTTTATTTATTAGTGTCACGAGTAGGCTTGCATTAACACTACAATGAAGTTACTGTGAAAATCCCCCAGTCGCCACACTCCGGCACCTGTTCAGATACACTGAGGGAGAATTTAACATGGCCAATTGGGAAACCGGAGCACCTGGAGGAAACCCATGCAGACACAGAGAAGATGTGCAAACTCCACACAGACAGTGACGCAAGCTGGTCCCTGGCACTGTGAGGCAGCACTGTGCCAAAGTGCCACCCACTAATGATCTATGCCCATTTACACCTTGGTGATTGTCCCTTTAAGGATCCATCTGCAAAGTAAGGGTCACATTACCTGGAGAACCAATCAAGGAGCAGGGTGGGGGTTCACTCTGGGTAAGCAGGGCTTGCTGTTCCAGAACCATCTCGAGAACTGGCTGCAGCCATGAGGCTGCAAACCTCCACATTCGCATTTCTGACCCACTATTCCTTCAAAATGTGGTTGTTCTTAACATATCGTTTGCTTGGCTTTATCGGTTAAAAATCTCAATTATGGTGACAATATTTTTCTGCATTACCCTTTAAACTCCTCATGCTCGCTTTCCTGAGAGAACACTCCCATGAGAAAATGTTTAGTTTAAATTTGTAGTTGATTATAGATTTGTATATTATGGCAAAGAAGGAGGCTATTCAGCCCATCGTGCTTGTGCTAGCTTTTTACTACGGCTATTCAATAAGTTTCGGTCCCTTGCTCTTTTCCTCTAAGATTCCTTTCAAGTATTTATCTAATTTCTTTCTGGAAGTTGCAATTGAATCCAGATCACAACAACTCAATTCTTTTTTTGTGCCAATCACCTCAAATCTAGTTACTAACTTTCTGCAAGTGGGAACAGCACTTTAGGCGGCAGCTTTTTAATTAACCATTTTGATATATAAACTCACTCGACCTTTCACTAACAAGTCAATTAACTGGAGCACAGTCAATAGAGCTCAGCATCAATCAAAGGAATACAACACTCAGAGTAAACTGATATGAAGCAGCAGTCTCAGTTGTCGTAAATATCTATCTTATTTTATTTGTATAAACCAGAACACTTGCTTCACAGACATATCAACAAGGCGGCACGGTGGCACAGTGGGTTAGTATACTGTTGCCTCACAGCTCCAGGAACCCCGGTTCGATTCCCGGCTTGGGTTACTGTTTGTGTGGAGTTTGCACGTTCTCCCTGTGTCTGTGTGGTTTTCCTCCAAATGCTCGGGTTTCCTCCCACACTCCAAAGATGTGCAGGTTAAGTGAATTGGCCATGTTAAATTGTCCCTTAGTGTTAGGGTGATGAGCAGGATAACTACGTGGGGTTAAGGGGTTAGAGCAGGTTTGATGGGCCGAATAGCCTCCTTTTGCATTGCAGGGATTCTATGATTCCAACCCAATAGCTTGTACAGTCCTGCAGAGATTATAATTAATTCAAAGACAGGATGATCCAACTGGACACAATTATACAGAAGGCAGCATCCTCTTCCCCCTTCCCCCACCACCACCTTTTTTGCCCACTACATCCCCAAAGAATCAGGGTGGTTGCCAGGTGGAATTGATTTTTTGATTTTGATTTGATTTATTATTGTCACATGTATTAACATACAGTGAAAAGTATTGTTTCTTGTGCGCTGTACAGACAAAGCATACCGTTCATAGAGAAGGAAAGGAGAGAGTGCAAAATGTAGCGTTACAGTCATAGCGAGGGGTAGAGAAAGATCAACTTAATGCGAGGTAGGTCCATTCAAAAGTCTGACAGCAGCAGGGAAGAAGCTGTTCTTGAGTCGGTTGGTACGTGACCTCAGACTTTTGTATCTTTTTCCCGACGGAAGAAGGTGGAAGAGAATGTCCGGGGTGCGTGGGGTACTTGATTATGCTGGCTGCTTTTCCAAGGCAGCGGGAAGTGTAGACAGAGTCAATGGATGAGAATTGCAAAGTGAGGGCACTCTTTGGGGTTTTTCTCAGTTTAAACCAGGAAAAGGATTTACGGAAGGTATGTATACCAGAGCCAAAACAGTTCTGAGGCAAAAAGAGTTTGGGATTTGATGTGAGTTTGTGTGTAATTCAGATCATTCTAATTTTTAGCGATCTTGCTGTTAATTCCACATGTTCCACAGGTAAGCAGAAAAAAAAAGAGTGGGAATGTTTTCTGTTATCCCTATAGTGAAGATGGTAACATAAAAGTGTATGATATTTAACAAGAGTACAATTAATGAAGTTAATCCCGTGATGAGGGATGATCAATTCTCAATCAAAGGATCCAATCTCACACAATGAAAATACATTTACAAATCAACGCTTGCACTGGGAGTCAGCATCATGAAGTCAAGGCAATGTCATTCACATCTTTCTATCTATCTGTGAAGCTCTAACAATTTGTGAGATTAGCGCTAGCTGATGAGCAGCACAGCCACACAAGGCAGAGAATTGCCAGGCTTGATGCTAAGTTAGTGGATGAAACCATGGCAAGGGGCAAAGGTTCTGTACTTGATGTCACTGCCCCGGGTTAAGGAGGGAGTTTATCAGACAAAGCTGCTGCTCCTACCCTCAGTCACGGTGCTGCAGGTTACTCTGAGTGGACATCAAGGCGAGAGCAAGATTGGACTTGACTGCAACGCCACTGTCGTCAGAGATCTTACTGAGATGTCTCACAATCAGTAATGGCCACTTGAGACAGATCCATAAACATGCCCAGAAAGGAGTAATGTTCAGAGAAACTCACCATTGCAGTCTGCAAAACAAGCCATTGTTTTATTTCTCAGAAGCACAATTCACTCACCTCCCAGTTCAAGCAGCCATTCCAGGAAACATGCTCACTGAAGCAATATCAATGTTAAAAGAACAAACTATTTGCCCTGTAGTTTTAATACAGCAAATATGATTGGAAAGATTATAAAATGACAAGACATTTAATCTCTAAAGTCGTCGTAGAGTCATAGAGGTTTACAGCATGGAAACAGGCCCTTCAGCCCAACTTGTCCATGCTGCCCTTATTTTTTTTAAAAATGCCTAAGCTAATCCCAATTGCCCGCATTTGGTCCATATCCCTCATACCCATCGTACTCATGTAACTATCTAAATGCTTTTTAAAAGATAAAATTGTACCCGCCTCTACTACTACCTCTGACAGCTTGTTCCAGACACTCACCACCCTCTGTGTGAACAAATTGCCCCTCTGGACACTTTTGTATCTCTCCCCTCTCACCTTAAACCTATGCCCTCTAGTTTTAGACTCCCCTACCTTTGGGAAAAGATATTGACTATCTACCTTGTCTATGCCCCTCATTATTTTATAGACCTCTATAAGGTCGCCTCCTACGCTCCAGAGGAAAAATGTCCCAGTCTATTCAGCCTCTCCTTATAACTCAATCCATCAAGTCTCGGTAGCATCCTAGTAAATCTTTTCTGCACTCTTTCTAGTTTAATAATATCCTTTCTATAATAGGGTGACCAGAATTGCACACAGTATTTCAAGTGTGGCCTTACCAATGTCTTGTACAACTTCAACAAGACGTCCCAACTCCTGTATTCAATGTTCTGACTGATGAAACCAAGCATGCCGAATGCCTTCTGCACCACTCTGTCCACCTGTGGCTCCACTTTCAAGGAGCTATGAACATGTACCCCTAGATCTCTTTGTTCTGTAAGTCTCCCCAATGCCCTACCATTAACTGAGTAAGCCCTGCCCTGGTTCAATCTACCAAAATGCATTACCTCGCATTTGTCTAAATTAAACTCCATCTGCCATTCGTCAGCCCACTGGCCCAATTGATCAAGATCCCGCTGCAATTGGAGATAACCTTCCTCACCGTCCACCATGCCACCAATCTTGGTGTCATCTGCAAACTAACTAACCATGCCCCCTATATTTTCATTCGAATCATTAATATAAATGACAAATAACAGTGGACCCAGCACTGATCCCTGAGGCACACCGCTGGTCACAGGCCCCCAGTTTGAAAAACAACTCTCTACAACCACCCTCTGGCTTCTGTCAAGAAGCCAATTTTTTATCCATTTAGATACCTCACCCTGGATCCTGTGAGATTTAACTTTATGCAACAACCTACCATGCGTTACCTCCTGTAACTGCGAGAAAGAAAGAATGTTTAATTATAATTTTATTTATATAAGAGCCAGAATTCTCCAGCCATTCATGTCCCACTGCCACTGCAAGCAAGGACAGAGAATTTGAAGCTCAGCCAAAACTCCGTTCACTGCAGCAGGACCAGAAAATCCTGCTGGTGTGAAGAGTCACAAAATTCCCCCCAAGGTCTTTCATAAACTCAGGACAGTCAAGTGCTACGCAGCCAATGAGATGTAACAAGTGTGTAGTCACCTTTGTAATGCAGAGAATGTGGCAACCAATGAATTCCTTGGAGAATGAGTGGTGTGTTTATTGAGGTGTATAAAATCATGCAGGACATAGATAGGCTGAATGAACATACACCAGAATTCTACCACCCTGCCCACCACAGAATCGGAACGGGCGAAGGGTGGAGAACGGAAATGCCCATTGACCTTGGGCAGGATTTTCCGGTCTCGCTCGAGCGAGGTTGTAAAATCCTGCCCATAGTCTTTTTCCCAAGGAAGGGGAATTGAAAACTCAAGGGCATAGGATTAAGGTGAGAGGTGAAAGATTTAAAAGAGACCTGAGGGGCAACTTCTTCACGCCGAGGGTGGCACGTATATGGAATGAGCTGCCAGAGGAAGTGGTTGAGGCAATAGTAACATTTAAAAAGCATTTGGATAAGTACATGGATGGGAAAGGATTAGAGAGATATGGGCCAAATACAGGCAATTGGGACTAGCTGGGAGGGCACCATGGTCGGCATGGACCAGTTGAGCCGAAGGGCCTGTTTCCGTGCTGTATTGCTCTGTCACTCTACAGGTGGGATTTTACGGCCTCACTCACCCTGAAACCATAAAATCCTTCCCGAGGTCAACAGACTTTTCCGTCGTCTGCCCCTCGCTCACTCCGATTCCTGCGACGGATGGGATGGTGAAATTCTGGCCTCTGACTCCATGTACAGGGAGTTCCCCAAATGAAAATGTGGCCAGGTTATCTGATGTTTAGTGATGAAGAAAGTTCCTTTGGTCTTCATAGGGCTGTGGGATCTTTTACATCCATGGGAGGACATGGGGCCACAGTCAAATGCCTCACCTTCATTTAGTACTTCACTGGAATTTGGAGCTGGATTTTACACTCAAGTCTCAGGAGTGGGACGTGAACTCACAACCTTTTGACTCAAAGGTAAGAGAGCGAGCAAAACTGAGCCAGGATTGATACCATTTGGAGTTGTTGGTAATGACTTCACAACATATGCTGTTAGACTTTTTCCTGTACCCTTTAGCTCAAAGGTTTTTGTGATAAAACCTGCTGGAAGTGTGGGCTACAGCAGAATGGTAGGAGCGGTGGGACACCTGGGATCTTAGTGAAGGATGGAACTGACAGCTTATCTTTCTAACCAACAAGATTTTAGGACTGAAAATGAAATGCAGAAATGACATTAAGGAAGCAGAGTGAATTAGAGGAACAAAGAGCAGGAAAGAAAAATTGGATCCAGGGAGGGGGAGGCAGAAAGGACAAAAATATAAAATTTTTGGAATGTCCAATAATTAAACTACCTGAGGGAATGAGATGTTACAATTCAATTTTGAGCAAGTGAGTATTTGGTGCTGATTAATATTAGCTTGTCATTAAAAGGACACTTACAGTGTTGGTCCTGGCTGTGTGAATGGTGCAGACAGTTTTTTTTAAAGTTTATTTTATTAGTGTCACACAGAGGCTTACATTAACACTGCAAGAACGAGGCCACTGCCAGCATAATTAAAGACCCCACGCACCTCGGACATTCTCTCTTCCACCATCTTCCGTCGGGAAAAAGATACAAAAGTCTGAGGTCACGTACCAACCAACTCAAGAACAGCTTCTTCCCTGCTGCTGTCAGACTTTTGAATGGACCTACCTCACATTAAGTTGATCTTTCTCTGCACCCTAGCTATGACTGTAACACTACATTCTGCACTCTCTCATTTCCTTCTCTATGAACGGTATGTTTTGTCTGTATTGCACGCAAGAAACAATACTTTTCACTGTATGTTAATACATGTGACAATAATAAATCAAATCAAATCAATGAAGTTACTGTGAAAATCCCCCAGTTGCCACACTCCGGCGCCTGTTCGGGTCTACTGAGTAGAATTTAGCACGGCCAATGTACCTAACCAGCATGTTCAGACTGTGGAACGAAACTGGAGCATCCGGAGGAAACCCACGCTGAGAAAGTGGAATACAAATAACATTCTCAAGATGGATTAAAATTTTAGCAACCGTTAGCGCGTCTGCTTTTCAGGTTGCAAAAGCTTCTATCCATCTTGAGAAAGTATCGACTGTTATATATTCAATCCATTTACTTTTCACGATTGTACAAAATCAGCTTGTATATTTACAAATGGATCTTCAGCCTGTGGTAACTGCATCTGTGGTCTTTGTTGCTTTTGCAACATTCCATTTCTGACATGTTTTGCATCCTGCGCAATATTTTGTAGCCATTCTGCGAATCCAGGTGCATACTAATATTTCTTAATGATGTCTATCATCCCTCCTTTGCTCATGTGGGTAACACTGTGAGTAATATTTGCCCAATATGAGAGTATTTGCAGGGACGCTACAAGGTGACCATCAGAGGACGCCAGACAGTTTGTGAGTCTGGGTGCAACCAACTGTTTTCCATTTAGCCTGTTAAGGTTTTAGAACGGAATTTTGCACTAGGGCTAATACTTGTAATTTTATTAGGGGCTCACTAACAGGTGCCGAGGTTATAATGGGGCACAAGGATAGTTGGGGGGGCGGGGGGGGGGGGCGTGGAGATAAATGACACCTGTTTGGCTGCCTGGTCTGCAAAGGCATTTCCATCGGAGACATAATCGGAGCCAGACGTGTGAGCCTGACATTTTACAATCACAATCTGAGAGGGTAGTTGTACGGCGTTTAACAGGGCTTGAACCATGGGACCATCCTTAATGGGAGTGGCTGCAGAGGTTAAATAGCCCCTCAATTTCCACAGGGTACCATAATCATGAGCTACTCCAAATGCATAACGGGGGTCATTAAAAATATTAACAGATTGTCCCTCCATGAGGGTGCATGCCCTAGTTAGAGCATGTAACTCGGCCATTTGTGCTGAATAATGCGGTGGTAAGGAGCCTCGCTCTTTGACCTCAAATTCTGTACATACTGTATAACCCACCTGCATTTTCCCTTGGTCAGAATGGGAGGCTGACCCATCCATAAAAATGTTGCTCACCACATTGGGAAAAGGTGTCTCTTGTAGGTCAGTTCTAGGTTCTGTAGAATACCTGTCATGTGGTTCGCTGTTTACTAGAGAAAAGAATAACACATTCTGTTGGAGAAAATAAATTGTACAAGAACTCTTAAGAGCAAGACTAGAAAGACATGCCTGTACTGGCCAAGGATGGGATGCTTTATTTAACTTCATTAATCCTCAATTACAAATTGAACCAGGCTTAAAATACACTAGATTTGCTACCTCAGGATGTAATTTTACTGTGCAAGTTGTGAAAGTTACAAAAGCTCACGCATGGTGTGAATTTGTCGTTCTACCTCACTTGTTTGAAGGAATCTTTTGGACTTCTAATTTTAAAAGAAACTGGATTGATGAGAAAAGTAATCCTCGCATGGAGAAAGACTGCGTGAAATGGCCTAACTGTATGTTGTGTCCTGTACTTTCTCCTGTATATGAACCATGTAGTTTTAATCACTCTGAAGGAAATTGTTTGTGAATGAGGGTAATATACCCCCTGGCCACTGTCCATGAAATTGGACAAAATAAAGCTACATCACCAGCTCACATGAAGTATACACGGATGGACAACGACGAGAACCACCCATAGATGAATGTTGTGACGATATTTCTGACACCATTGATGATCAGGCTTGCCGGCTCGGTAGGTGGAGGAATGTTGAGCTCTATCACAAAGTGGCTCAGATTGAAATGTTACCACCAATGGTTAACCTAGAAAGACTGCAGACATTTCTCAAGAACAATGCAAAGATCAATGAAGCCTAGCAACAAAGAGGAAAACAATTAAGTGAAGCCAGAGCTATAATCATCGACTCACAAAATGAACTTGTATGCTTGCCTGATGAAATATCCTCACTGACAGTACATCACTGGTAGGACATTTTTTGGGGGATGGTTGCCAAAGGCCGCTGCTGTATTATCTTTGCTCGTACATCCTAATGATGATAGTGACTGGATTATTGCTAATTTTTATCTTAACCTTATGGTGTAAAGTTCGACACCTTGTAAGCTTAGTAATGATATTAAGTGCTTGAGAAAGGATGTTATTAAGGGACTAAGTAAGTAAAGTTGTGCTTGTAAAGCACAAAAGGAAGGACTGAGAAATTAGAATATAAAACAATGTGCTGACTCAGAAAATATGGGTTAGCATGGCTTGACAGGGGTTACAGAGGATAGCATGACTCAAATAACATGAAGGCATACAAAGAATGAAATGCTCTGGGGGAAAAGAAGCTACAACCACACTAGTAATTTAGTTATGGGTGTAATTGTATTCTGGTAATGATCTATTGGGTAAACAAGGTAGGAAATCCATTGTATTGAGGAATGTGATTAGATCTGTACAGAATTGAATATATAGTTGTATGATCTGTATAAAAGGTGGCTGTAATAGAACAACTCTGAGCAGCTCCTTCTGATCACTCCCAATGGCCATTGTAAGTGCAAAATAAAGTAATACTGTGTGGATTTGCCGCGATGTAGGTTGTTCTTTAAAAACTTTCTTTAACAATGCAGACACAGGGAGAACGTGTAGACTCCGCAAAGACAGTGACACAAGCCAGGGATTGAATCCAGGTCCCTGACGCAGTGAGGCAGCAGTGCTAACCACTGTGCCACCATTATTAAAGCCTAAAGCAATCTATGGCAAGGACCAGAGACCCTGTGATTGACAAATCACCACAAGTCACAAGTTACCATCCACATTTCTTGGGCCCAACCATTGTGACTTGTGATTCTGAAGAAGAGTCATCCAGACTCAAAACATCGACTCTGTTTCTCTCTCCACATATGCTGCACCTTCTGCTACTTTTATTTTGTTTTTATTTCCAATTTCCAGCATCTGCAGTATTTAGCTTTTACACGATATATGACTTGTGACTCTCTTCTGGTGCAGACTGGGTTTGCATGCTCCAAACCGTACACTGGACCCCACAGTGCACATTTCCCCCTCCAAAAAAACAGACGCAGTGCGCTCCAATTCCTTAACCAGCGTTCCTTACAAAAAATCTGTTCTAAACATTCAATTACAGAGGTTGCTAGTGCGTACAAGACCTGGAGGGAAAATTGGGCTTTTGTCACATTACAGTGAGTGATTCTTCTCAAGTACTATACATCCACAGCTGGATTAACAAAGGATTCAATATTTAGGCCTGTTGAGTATCTCATTAACTGCTTGACAAGCGCGAAGAGGAATGTCTATTATGGGTTTATCATGGATGGCTACTATTTTCTCATTACCTATAATGCAATTCCACTCTCACAAATCATGCTTAAAAACTACACATTCTCAAGATGCCATTAACAAGTTGCAAATTTTAATTAAGAACCACTTCCCTTGCTTTTACTACTCCATCGCCATTGTTTCCCAATGCAATGCTTTCCAAAAACTGACGGGCTAACATTTCTTACACACAAGAATATAATCCAGTAATATCATTGTCGCAAGAATGCATCTTATGTATCACTTGATTAAAATACAGACCAACACATTTTTGGCTGGAAGGGTTTATTAAACACATATTAATGCTGTTTATTATTTCTTTAGATATCTCTTCAATTATTCATTGAAGATGTCACCAAGTAACATGTGGTTCCACTCATAGAATCTACGGCATGGAGACAGGCCCTTCAGCCCAAACTGGTCCATGCTGACCAAAAAGCCCATCTAAACAAACCCCATTTGCCTGCATTATGCCCATATCCCTCTAAACCTTTCCTACCCACGTATCTGTCCAAATGCCTTTTAAATGTTGTCAATGTCCCTGCTTCAACCACTTCTTCCAGCAGCTCATTCCACACACACACCACCCTCTGTGTAAAAAAAGTTGCTCCTCAGGTTCCCATTAATTCTTTCCCCTCTTAACTTAAACCTATGCCATCTAGTTCTCAATTAGCAAACCCTGGGAAAAAGATTTTATGCATTCACCCTATTCATGCCTCTCAGGATCTTATACACCTCTATGAGATCACCCCTCAGTCTCCAAAGAAAAAAGTCTGAAACATTTGTAGAAAATCCTGACTGTGGGTGTAATGATTGATTTTATTTCTAGTACCTCTACTCATCTGCAGATGTTCAACACACATCTGCTTAAAAAAATCATTCTGTTTGTTTCCACCACTTTAATAAACTAAGACATGCAGAGTGCAGTGTCAAAATACTGATAATTACTGCTCAATGGTGGAGAGGTAAGTTGCGAGAAGGATACAAACAGTTTGAAAGGAGATATTGATAGGTTAAGTGAGTGGACAAAAAGTTGGCAAATGAAATATAACATGGGAAAATGTGAAGTTGTTCATTTTGGAAGTGAGAACAAAAGGACAGAGTATTATTTAAAAGCTGAAAAAACTGTAGCAAGCTGCAGCACAAAGGAACTTGGGGGTAATTATGCACACAACATCAGGGAGGCAATGGCCCAGTGGTATTATTGCTAGACTACTAATCCAGAAACTCAGCTAATGTTCTGGGGACCTGGGTTCGAATCCCACCACGGTAGATGGTGGAATTTGAATCCAATAAAAAAAACCTGGAATTAAATTTATGATGATAACCATGAAACCATTGCCGATTGTCAGAAAAACCCATCTGGTTCACTAATGTCCTTTCGGGAAGGAAATCTGCCATCCTTACCTTGTCTGGCCTACATGTGACATCAGAGCCACAGCGAGGTGGTTGACTCTCAACTTCCTTCTGAATGGGGGCAACTAGGGGTGGGCAATAAATGCAGGGCAGCCAGTGATGCCCATGTCCCATGAATGAATAAAACACAGAAAGCTGGCACACAGGTGCAGCAGGTAATCAGGGAGGCTAATGGAATGTTGGCCCTTATTTCGGGGGTGTTGGAGTTTAAGGGTAGGGAGGTCTTGCTGCAATTCTACAAGAGAGTGATAAGACTACATCTGGAATACTGTGAGCAGTACTTATTTAAGTACTCCTTATTTAAGGAAAGATATTTCATTGGAGGCAGTTCAGAAAAGGTTCACTAGGGTGATCGCCAGTTTGGACAGATTGTCTTATGAGGAAAGGTCAATCAGGTTAGGACTTTGCTCATTGGAATTTAAAAGAACGAGAGGTGATCTCATTGAACATGTAGATTTCTTAAGGGGCTTGACTGGGTAAATGTTGAAAGGATGTTTCCCCTCATGGGAGAGTCTAGGACCAGAAGGCTCAGAATAAAGGGGCGCCAATTTAAAACTGAGATGAGGAGGAATTTCTTCTCTCAGAGAGTTGTGAGTGTTTGGAACTCCTTGCCACAGAGAGTTGTGAGGGCAGAGTCTTTGTGTATATTTAAGGCTGAGATAGATTCTTGATCAGTAAGGGAATCAAGGGTTACAGAGAAAGGGCAGTGTAGTAAAGTCGATGGCAACTTGTGACTTCAACAACAAATTAATATAACTTTACAAGATAAGGTTCTGACAGAACTAATCCGCAAGTCTACTCTCTTCTCCTCCCTGGCTCCAGCGCAGGCTCCTCCCAGTGTCAGGACACATGCCCACGCTCCCGATTGGCTCGCCTTCCGGCACAGCCTCTCCATTGGGTGCAGCCCGATCACATGGCCCCTCAAAGGATTGCCCCTTTAAATGGGACACGTTACCCTGTGCAAGAAAGTGGACATGAGGAATTTTGGATCAGCCATGAGCCTATTGAATGGCAGAGCAGGCTCAAAGGACCGAATGACCTACTCCTGTTCCTAATTTTTATGGTCTTATGGTCTTAAATATAGATACGTGTGCAAATACACCATAACAGAATGCTTTAAATTTGATATTTTAGGAATTCAAAGCTCCAACAAAAATGCAACTTTGGGCAGGATTTGTTTTAATGGTCGGGTTTCCGTTGTTGAAACTTTGGAAAATGCATCTCCTGCCAATGACAGCAACCTTGCTGCTATTTAATGTTTCTCTGCCGGTGGCCCGCTCTGTTTTAAAAAAACTCTCCCCTCCCAGGCTACCTCCAGGAGCAAACGCTCCCCCCCCCCCCACCCCCATTTAACTAGCAGCCAATTGGGGGACATGGTGGTTGAGTGAAAGGTCAATCCACCATCAGCAAAACACTGACTGCTGGGAAAAATCACCCTTCATAGGGTCGGACCCGAGGACCAAGCAGTGGGAGTGGCTTTGGAGCATGTTTGGAGGAACTGAGTTTGAGAAAAAGTGGAAAAAAATGCACAATGGATAATGTCAAAGGAAAATTGCTGCTGCTGAGTAATGCTGAGCAATGCTGAGTAATGCTGCTCTGGTTCCAAATTTAAGGACCAAGACTATGCAGTTGGGAGATTAAACACATTACTAATTTCAAGTTAAGCATTCAATTAATTGCCCAGTAATTAAATGACCTCAAGGGAAGTGAGCAGCTGGTGAGTTTTTGTTTAATTGATGAGGTTTATTAATGTTAGTAAGGTTTATTATCTAGTAGACAGAGGAATGGTCGGACTGGTCCGACCTTGCGCGTGCATGCCATGTGCTCTGGACAATGTTGGACTCCAGGACAATGTTGCATCCGTGAGGTTGAAAACTTTGTGGATAGTATGTTTATAGATGTGGTCATCCCGTATCTTCAGAGCATACAGGATTAGGGGGAATGGGTGATCCCCAGATTTTCAAGGATAAACAGGTAGATAATGCAGGAATTCCCTGAGTGAAACTTACTGTCCAACTAACATTCAGTTCTGAGTGATTGTCCCTCTGGGGAGTGCAGCCAGAGTCAAACCCATGGCAGCACATGTGGCTGATCTGGGCGATGAGGCACAGAAAGGACTGGAAGGGAGTGTGTGATTCGATATGTGGCCTCCCAGGTGACAGGCTCAAGGGTGTCACTGAAAGACTGCAGATCACCCTCGGGGGGGGGGGGGGGGGGGGGGGGGGTGAACAGCCAGCAGTCATCGTGCACATTGGTACCAGCTACATAGCCAGAAAGAGGGATGTGGGCCTGCAGCCAAAAGTTAGGGAGCTAGGTAGAAAATTAGAAAACAGGACTTCAAAATATTAATCGCTGGATTACCCTGGTACCACATGCAAACAAGTCTAGATATAGAATACTGTGTGACTTGAAAGAGAACATGCAAGTTGTTGCGTTCCTATATGTCTCCTGCCCTTATCCTGCTAGGTGGTAGATCCCATAGGTTTGGAAGGTGCTGTTGAAGGAACCTAGAAGTGTTGCTGGGTTAGATGATATACACACTGCTGCCACTGCGCACTGCTGGTGGAGGGAGCAGATGTTTAAGGTAGTGGATGGGGTGTCAATCAAGCGGGCTGCTTTGTCCCGGAACAGCATTAAATGGAGAGTAACCTGCTCCTTGTTTGTGGCAGAGAGGCTTGAGCGAGGTGGGGAATTCCCTGCTGCCTCCTGTCTCCTCGGAACAGAAGCCCAGGTGAGAGAGAAGCTGTCAAAGAAGCTTTGAGGAGTTACTGGTGTACATTCTGTGCGGTGAGTGGAGGAGTACCAGGTGTCAATGTCTAATGTCTTCAAAGGTGCAGCTGTGGAATTGTTCTTCCACCGTTTCAGACGAACAATTAAAATACATCAGGAGCTGTAATTTCCTGGAGGAGCTCTGTGTTTTGAAGAACTGCCTCCCAGGAATACAGAGGCCCCTCGCTAGCCCACTCACATCTCACCGCAGAGAGACTGACAACAAGAAGACAATAGGAATGGATCGGACAATGCATTACTGCGTGGCTGTGCCGCGTATTGAACTACAAGTTGTTTTTTTTTACCATCGCTTTAATATGCCCTTGCAATGATGCATATATTTTATCACCATCTGGTGAATTACTCGCAAAATCCACTTAGGGTGATTTACACATGCTGGGAAACAGCTGGTGTAAATATCCTCATAATCCATGTCAGTCCTTTAAACCTTCCCTTTTCTGCTGAGCAGCAACTCTTACAGTCCCTTGTCTCACAATACTGGCAGTGAGAGAATTACAATAAATGTTGCAGCTGATGCAAAAAGACCTGTTTTACAGTTCTTCGCATGGGAAAATTGATGGCTCAGTCACAGCAGCCGTATATTTTACACGTGACCGTGTGTGCTCATGGCGAACCATGCATGGCACGTTACGGTTGACAGACACGTATGAAAGCCTGCGGGAGCCACTGATATTACTTCGCAAACTTTAGCCACAAACTTTGATTAAAATGGCGAGTTATTCTCTTTTAACAAAAAAAAATTGAAATGAGCGCAAAAGACTCTTCCAGTCCCTGCTTTATATGGAAAAATCCAAGCATTGAATCAGGGCTGCACATTGCAATAAAATTGAGCATTGCTGATTTAAGCACCACATTACGATTTCTGTTTACTCCAGCTGTGCAGTGCCACCGAGTTTCCAATATATTTACTCAGAGCCGCTAACCCGAAGTCAAAGTGCAGAACAATTTTTATTTTAATAAGGTTTCTCATTCGGGTTTTATTTCGAAAATCGAGCAGGACATCTGTACCAATAACTATTAAATTCAGAACAATGTTTATGCTCGATGGGAAATAGATTATCAGCAGATGCCAATCGGCCGTATCTGCACAGATGTAAGATTAAATCAGTGAGTAATTTATTAATGATGTGAATATATTCTAAAATGCAAAACGCAGGTAAGGAATTTGAATTTTACTTGTAAATGAGTGATTTTCAAGAAATGTGTGTGGCCATGACACAGGTCAATGTCTCCTTGAAAACAGCACGCCAATATGCGTCCTCAGACTTCCTTCAAGGTGAAATCGTGTAGGCTGTGAGATTTCCATTCTGTTATTAATTCTGCTTCATTGTCAAAAAGCACAAATAACAATTCAACTGGACCAATATCAAGAAACATCAGTTGGATATTTGATGAGGTTATATTTTGCACAAGACTGTACAAGGGGCATTTGGCAAAGTGAGGAGGGATGATAATGTATTGGTGTGAATCATAGCATCCCTACGGAGCAGAAAGAGGCCATTTGGCCCATCAAGCCTACACCAACAACAATCCCACCCAGACGTGTAATGGCTTCGATCAGGCCATTGAGGTTGGCTGGTTGTGGTAAGAACTCCCTGATTAAGGATCCAATTGATGGGCCAGTCAGGGAGTCTTTGCCTTGTACTTAACCGGGCGTGTCAGTTCCTCTGACTCGCCTGGCGGTTGACTGCTGACTGATAGCACTCTGTGTACTGCTGTTAAGTTTGTAATTAAAGGAATTTTGAAGACTTATTACAGGCCCTATCCCCACAATGCTATGTATTTACCCTACTAATCCCCCTGACATTAAGGGGCAATTTAGCATGGACAATCCACCTAACCCGTACATCTTTGGACCACTGGAGGAAACTGGAGCACCCGGAGAAAACCAATGCAGACACAGGGAGAATGTGCTAAATCCACACAGACAGTTACCCAGACTGGGGGCAGCATGGTGGCACAGTGGTTAGCATTGCTGCCTCACAGCACCAGGGACCCGGGTTCGATTCCTGGCTTGGGTCACTGTCTGTGTGGAGTTTGCACGTTCTCCCTGTGTCTGCATGGGTTTCCTCCAGATGCTCCACTTTCCTCCCACAATCTGAAAAATGTGCTGGTCAGATGGATTGACCATGCTAAAATTCTCCCTCAGTGTACCCGAACAGGCGCCGGAGTCTGACAACTGGGGGATTTTCACAGTAACATCATTGCGTTGTTAATGTAGGCCTACTTGTGACCAATAAATAAACTTTATCCAAGGCCGGAGTTGAACCCGGGTCCCTGGTGCTGTGAGGCAGCAGTGTTAACCACTGTGCCATTGGCCACCCAGGGGACCGATATCAGGGAATCTTTATTGAGAAAACTCATTGATTTTAACAATGACTATTAATTATGGTGTAAATAAAAACGAAACAAGAGAGAATGTAAGTTGCAATGAAAATATGAAAAACTGGTCAGAATTTTTTTCTGTTTATTTTACAGAGGAGGAAAGATAAGCAGCCAGGGGAGTTAGGAGATCTCCAACAGTCTGTGGAGATGTTCTTTGTACAAAACACTAAAACCTTGCATTTGTGTTTAACAATGCAATGGAAAAAGATACCTCTTTTAAAATAAATCCATGGGCTTCTCCCCAAGATAAGAGATGTATAGAATACTTTTAACCTCAGTTTATGCATAAAATCTACACTAACCAATGATTTTTCTAAAATGTATTATTGATGGCTGGATTGTAAAAAATCAAAGAAGTCTGCTTTGCCAAAAATATTTAATCGCAGTGCGTTAAAAATAACAGCTCATGTAAAGAGAGATATTTCTGAACTTAGGAAGAAAGCAAGAATTTGTGATGAGTTTCATCGTATGGAACACAAACAGAAAATCCTGCTCCTTGCATGAATATTGCACTGCAGTTTTAAAAAAGTGAGTGGTGCAACCATCTATCAAAGATTAGATTAGATGGTGTAATGCGCTCATGATTATTTTTGCCTTTCATTTCTTCTTTCAGTTTTGTTCATTCTTTTTCAGTTTCAGCCACCTCCTCTATAGGTTTCACCCGAAGCTGAATCAATAAGGAATTAGGTGTTAATCCCTCAGAAATCGTCACCTTCAGCTGATCAAGGCTCGTGGGAACACTTCTACCTTTGATATGTTTGCTTAAGGAGTTTTTGCACAGAAGGCAACAAAGGATATGACTCTGCAACAGGAAAAACAACAACCGGATTGTACCTTTATCTATAAGAGTATTATAAACCATCAAAAGTAACCATCATAGTCAATCCTATGCCTAACATTTTTTGCGAGGGAATCTGTCTGTAGCTCGCAGTTACAGTGTATAAAAGCATCCAGATGGTTTGACAGAAGTTTAGTGGGAAATCTTATCACAGTGATTTGTTTTATGTGACTGAATCTCATCAGGTTCACAGAGAAATCAAAGCAGAATGGCATTAATATTTCTGTATTTATTATAGATGCATCCGTTTTCATGTCCCAGGACACCTTTGAAGAACTAGAGTGACAAGTTTTTTTTTCAATTATGGAATGTTAAGCAACCAACATAGACTTGCAGGATCTACTTACATCTGCCACAGGCTCAAAACTGAGTGAGTCCCTAACTGCTTTCCTTACTCAACAATTACAATCCATATTTATAGAGTATCATTAATGCAATAACACATCACAAGGTACCGCACAGAAATGTACTTCATTGAAAATCCACCTCCAGCCATGAACAGTGATATTAAGGTAGATGGTCAAAAGCTAAGTCAAAGAGATAAGTCTTAAGAAACAGAAACAGCAAGTGCTGGAAAAACCTCAGCAGGTCTGACAGCATCTGTTGAGGGAGAATAGAGCCAACGTTTAGAGTCAGGATGACCCTTCATCAGAGCTTATTAATAAACGTCTTGAAGGTGGGAAGAGAGGTAGTGAGGAGGGAAGGTTTAGGAAGGGAATTCCAGAATTTAGGTCCCAGACAACTGAAGACACGGCCACCAGCGGTGGAGTGGTTGAAATTGGGGATAGTGCGAGAGTCCAGAATTCTGGTCACCCTATTATAGAAAGGATATTAATAAGCTAGAAAGAGTGCAAAAAAGATTTACTGGGATGCTACCGGGACTTGGTAGTTTGAGTTATAAGGAGAGACTGGATAGACTGGGACTTTTTTCTCTGGAGCATAGAAGGCTGAGGGGTGATCTTATAGAGGTCTATAAAATAATGAGGGGCACAGATCAGCTAGATAGTCAATATCTTTTCCCCAAAGGTAGGGGAGTCTAAAACTAGAGGACATAGGTTGAAGGTGAGAGGGGAGAGATACAAAAGGGTCCAGAGGTGCAATTTTTTCACACAGAGGGTGATGAGTGTCTGGAACAAGCTGCCAGAGATAGTAGTAGAGGCGGGTACAATTTTGTCTTTTAAAAAGCATTTAGACAGTTACATGGGTAAGATGGGTAGAGAGGGATATGGGCCAAATCTGGGCAATTGGGACTAGCTTCAGGGTTTAAAAAAAAAAGGGCGGCATGGACAAGTTGGGCCGAAGGGCCTGTTTCCATGCTGTAAACCTCTATGACTATGACTCAATTAATCTAAATGAGCGCAGGTATCTTGGAAGGTCGTGGGCTGGAGGAAATTACCATGATAAGGAGGGGAAGAGAGGTAAGGAGGGATTTGTTAACAAGAATGAGAATTTAAAAATTGAGGCTTCACTTAATCACTTCTTTTGGTAGCTTGTAACTGCTAACAATGAAACTAGTTTCTTGCTTTCGTTGGATTGTTTTTGATCTTTTTACTTGATTACAAATCTACTATTCCAAATCACAAAACCAAATCTAATCAACATTCAATCAGAATTCAGCTTTATTTAACAAATCCAATCTGAATTGTGCACCAGACTGACAAAATTATATTTCATAGAAACCCTACAGTGCAGAAGGAGGCCATTCAGTCGATTGAGTCTGCACCGCCAAAAATCCCACTCAGGCCTTATCCCCGTAACCCCACATATTTACCCTGCTAACACTCTAACCTATACATCCCGGGACACTAAGAGGGAATTTAGCATGGGCACATCTGCACATCTTTGGAGTGTGGAAGGAAATCAAAGCACCGGCGGCATGGTGGCACAGTGGTTAGCACTGCTGCCTCACAGCACCAGGGACCCAGGTTCAATTCCGGCCTCAGGTCACTGTCTGTGTGCAGTTTGCACACTCTCCCCGTGTCTGCGTGGGTTTCCTCCGGGTGCTCTGGTTTCCTCCCACACTCCAAAGGTGTGCGGGTTAGGTTGACTGGCCATGATAAATTGATCCTAGTGTCAGGATAAGCAGGATAAATATGTGGGGTTACAGGAATAGGGCCTGGGTGGGATTGTGGTCGGTGCAGACTTGACGGACTGAATGGCTTCCTTCTGTACTGTGCGGATTCTATAATTCACCTGGAGGAAACCCACGCAGACACGGGGAGAACGTGCAAACTCCACACAGACAGTGACCCGAGATGGGCATTGAACCCAGGTCCCTGGAGCTGTGAGGCAGCAGTGCTACCCATTGTGCCACCATGCCGCCCCTTGTTCCTTTGGGTTGAACGATACTTACCAAACTATTGAGGTATTAATTGTCGGTTTTATCTTGTCAATTCATGTCCTTTGTTAAATTAAAAGTGAATTCACATCCCAAGTGTTCCTATTTCTTTGCTCCTCTCTTTCTCTGTTGGAGATTCAGCGTATGTGTCTGCATTGAGATTATACAAAACATAATCCTCAATGGCAGAGTTCACCACTCGGATTTTCTCCCTGTTTCCATGGTTTTAAACTCTCTCGGTGGAATTCTCTGAAAAAATTCCAAGTGTCAAATTTGCATAAAAACTGAAGTAAATCCCGTTGCTTTTTTCAGCGGGGTTTTCAAAATGAATCTTGCACACTCTGCACTGCAGAGCGCAGCAGAGTGAATCACGCTGAAAGTGTGGGGGGGGGGGGCGGGGGGGGCGGGGGGGGCTGTTCCCGCTGGAGAGGCCGGCAGCATAGCGCTGAGCGGGCCACTGCACATGCACCGATCTGTCAGAGCGGAGAACAGCACATGCGCAATTGCCCCACACTGCCAGTCTCCCGGTCGCTGGCCAACCCCACGACTCCTCATCGCTGGCTATATGACCCCCCCCCACCCGCCGATTACTGGCCTCCAGGGTCAGTCCCTCCTCCCCGCAATCCCGATCTCCCAATCCCAATCTCCCAATTCCGACTGCAGAGTAGCAACAGGCCCCCCCCCACCCCCCCACACTCACCGATCTCCCCCCATAGCCCCCCTCCCCCAATAGGCCACGCCCCTCCCCACTTTGGCCCAGTTCCCTTAGTGCAGCCCGATGCCTGCTGGGCAGTGCCAAGCTGCCCCATGGGCATTGCCACTTTGGCCCTTGGGCGGTGCAAGGGGGCCAGGCTGGCAGTGCCCAGGGGACACTCCTCCCTTACACCCAACCTCCTGGGGGGCCTCCATGGCCCCCCCTTTACTCCAGCAGGGTCGGGCCGCCAGCTCCCCGTTTGTGCTGAGCTGTTGTAAACCCCACTGGAGTGAAACACTCCTGGCGGCGAGCGGAGAGGCTAGTGGGCCTGGAGATTTCAGTCCCGGGCCCGCCAATAAGACTTAAATTCAAATTTTCATATTTTAATCAGCTCTGCGCCAATTTCCAGTGTGGAGATGATGATGCTGGGATTCCAGCAGCCGGAGGCGGCGGAAGCTGTGGCGCCCATCGGGAAGCCTGCTACACGGCCTCTGCCTGAGTGTCCCAGCCCGCTGCACTGCTTGAGCAGCACAGCGAGTTGGGAGAATCACCCCCTCTGAGTTTGATGATTCTGCTGTATCTTTATTCTCCATCAAAAACACCTGATTAAATAAAGCAAGCTGTGATCTCTCCTCCCATGTAACCAGTACGACTGGGACTTTTTTCTCTGGAGCGTAGGAAGCTGAGGGGTGATCTTATAGAGGTCTATAAAATAATGAGGGGCACAGATCAGCTCGATAGTCAATACCCTTTCCCAAAGGTAGGGGTGTCTAAAACCAGAGGGCATAGGGTTAAGGTGAGAGGGGAGAGATACAAAAGGGTCCAAAGGGGAAATTTCTTCACACACAAGGTGCTGAGTGTCTGGAACAAGCTGCCAGAGGTAGTAGTAGAGGCGGGTACAATTTTGTCTTTTAAAAAGCATTTAGATAGTTACATGTGTAGGATGGGTATAGAGGGATACGGAGCAAACGCAGACAATTGGGTCTCGGTTAGTGGTTAAAAAAAGAGGCGGCATGGAGAAGTTGGGCCGAAGGGCCTGTTTCCATGCTGTAAAACTCTATGACTCTATGACTACTTGAAGGGGCAAAATATTATTTTTCCATTTATGGAATGCGGACTTGCTGCAAGACCAGCATTTGTTGCCCATCCCTAATTATCCTTGAGAAGATGGCGATGAGCTGCATTCTTTAACCGCTGGTGAAGGTGCAGTTATGGAGGGATGTGTTCCTGGACAATGAAGGAATATTTCCAAGTCAGGATGATGTGTGACAATAAGGGGAAATCTCAGGTGCTGATGCTCCCATCCATCTACTGCCCTCAAGGTGGCAGAGGTCACAGGTTTGCAAGGACCTGTCAAAAAGCATTGGTAAGTTGCTGCAGTGCATCTTATAGGTTTCCCTAGACGCCACACTCTGGCACCTGCTTGGATACACTGAGGGAGAATTTAGCATGGCCAATGCAGCCAACCAGCACACGTCTTTTGGCTAAGTGAATGTTGAAAGTTGTGGATGAGGTGCTCGTCATGTTGACTGCTCTGGATGGTGTTAAATTTCTTTAGTTTGTATATCACACACGGTTCCTTTTTTTAACATTATTGAACACATGTCACTTGCAATGTAACTTAGTGCAATAATTCTACTAACTCCAGACAAAATAGATTTTTCCTTTTGTTCACTGAGCGGGGCGGGGGGGGGGGGGGGGGGCGGGGGGGTGTGGTGGTGGGGGGTTGGGGGGAGGAGGGGGGGGAGGGGGTGGGGGGGTGTACTTTTCATTCCCTACCTGAATAAAACAGCAATGAAGAAATTGGAATTTCTGATGAAAGGTCATGGGTTTGAAGTGATAACCCTGCTTTACACTTCCCAGACCTGCTGAATATTTCCAACACTTCCTGGAGATATTGTATCTATTAAACACATCACCAACAGTAGATTCTACCTGTGGCCTCCATCAATCTCCAGCTGATGAGTAAGTATCTCTAGATCCAGAATTTAAGGTAGAACAATTTTTTTCATAATAATCAGGTGTTTCTGTAAATACCACAGCCTTAAATTATTTGAAGATTTCAAGGTGGGAAAACATAAAATTCCCGCAAATATCTCATTCTGCAAGAATCATTGGATGTTATTTGTTAGAAATATTAGAAGCAAGCAGACAAGGAGTGCATTTATGATCCCATTCTAAGCAAATAGATCACTGAGTGTGGCTCACCTTCTGATCCCACAAATCCTCTCCATTTTGGTCAGAAAAATGGGAAGATGACTTATTGTCTAAATGGGGAGAGACTTCGGGGTGCTCCAGTGCAGAGGGATCTGGGTGTCCTCGTTCATGAGTCACAGAAAACTAGCATGCAGGTAGAGCAGATAATAAAGAAAGTGAATGGAATGCTGGCATTTATAGCTAAAGGAATAGAATGTAAAGGTAAGGCAGTATTGTTGCAACTATACAAGGCATTGGTGAGGCCGCACCTGGAGTATTGTGCACAGTTTTGGTCCCCTCATTTGAGGAAAGCTGTAGTGGCATTGGAGGCAGTTCAGAGGAGGTTCACTAGATTGATTCCAGAGATGAGGGGTTTGTCGTATGAAGAGAGATTGAACAGTTTAGGCCGACACTCTCTGGAATTTAGAAGAATGAGGGGAGATCAAATTGAGGTATTCAAGATGATAAAAGGTACGGATAAAGTAGACGTGGAGCGGATGCTTCCTCTTGTGGGGCATTCTAGGATGAGAGGTCATAGTCTTAGGATAAGGGGTAGCAAATTTAAAACAGAGTTGAGGAGAAACTACTTCTCCCAAAGAGTTGTGAATCTGTGGAATTCACTACCCCAGAGCGCAGTGGATGCTGTGACAGTGTGTAAATTTAAGGAGGAGTTAGACAGATTTTTAATTGGTAATGGGTTGAAGGGTTATGGGGAGAAGGCAGGAGAATGGGGATGAGGAGCATTTCAGCCATGATCAAATGGCGGAGCGGACTCGATGGGCTGAATGGCCTAATTCTGCTCCTATAATCTTATGAACTTATAAATCAGAGCTGCGATGGAACGTTTACTACTTTTAGGCGCAACAACACGCACAAGAGTGAACACCATCTAGGACAGAGCTGTTTGCTTTATTGGTGCCCCTGCCACTGACTTCATTAAGAAAGCTCTACATCGCCTGTGTACTGTGGGTGTGTAATGCTCTATCTACAGGATACAGCTCGAAAGGCTGACTTACACAACTCTTCCCTTTCCTGTGAACTCTACCACCAAGAAGAAGGACAATAATGTCACCCCCGGGTTCCCCAACATGAATGTGCATCGCATTTCCTGAATCAACACAGGGTCATCAGCCTGGCAATCCCCATGTCACTCCAATGTTGGATCACAATCCCTGCAAGATTACAATGGTTCAAGGAAAGGAACTCTCTGTGATCTATGGATGAGCAGTAAGTGTGGTTTTACCCATATTGCCTACTTCCCAAGAACAGTTTTTAAAAAAATCACTTTCTATCTTTTCAAAAACAGCATTATCCTCCCTGCTGCATCAAACACTGGTTGAACAAAGGGTATTTCAGATAGAGTAAGCTCGGAGAGACAAGTGAGACCAATATGTGGCTTATAATTCTCTCTTCTCTGTTAAAAATGAACAATTGTTGGATTGATGCTTCAAGAAAACTGCACGAGGCTCTGAGACAGAGACATTGGTCTAGATTTCCCTTTTCCTCCTCTGGAATATCAGGAGGACCTGTGGCCTCCTCTCCAAACTGATTGTGGTTTGACCCATCTCCCTTGATCAGAGGTCATCAGAACGCAAGGTGGACTTGGAGTGGGATCGCGCCAGCCAATAGAAGTAACCGTTACCATCATAGGATATCCTTAAGATGCTGTAATAAACCACTGTTAATTGCCCCTGAATTAATCATAGATTGATACAGCACAGAAGGAGGCCATTTGATCCATTGTTCCTGTGATGGCCCCCGAAAAAGCTGTCTAATTATTCCCACTCCCCTGTCGAACTCTGTAAGCTTTTTCCCCTTTCAAGTATTTATCCAGTTTTCTTTCAGAAGTTATATGATTGAGGCAGCTTCCGTCACCCTCTCGTGCAGTGCATTCCAGAACACATCAACACAGTGTGTGTAAAAGAAAATCCCCTTCTCACCCTCTTCTGGTTTCTTTGCCAGTTAACTTACCCTTTGCTAGTTACCTTTGCTCACCAACACGCCTGTCACAGTGGGGATTTTCACATGTAACTGCATTGCAGTGTTAATGTCAGCCTCCTTGTGAGACTAATAAATGAACTTCAACTTTGCTGCATCAAAACTCTGAATACTTCTGTCAAATCTCTTATTAAACTCGGGTGCCAATTTAAAGGAGAAACAAGAAGCTGCAGATCAGATGGGCAGGTTGTGGTGTTAGATTTTTGAATTAGCTGAAGTCTAACAAAGTTGAACAAAGCATGTGGTCCAAATAAATTGGATGCTGCCCTTTCCAATCAGGATCCCTTCTTTCAGTCTGAGATCAACCCATAATTGGACCAGTGGAAATGCAGTCGTTTGCTCAATCCAACCACTCCAGCATCTGTCATATGACTTAAAAATGCAGCTTAATTCATCATTCACTTAAATAGGGTTTGTGCGTATTTGATACAATTTGTGGATAGTTGGGATAATATCATTCCATTAATGTCGTTCAGTTGCTGGATCAAGTTTACTAACCCAGGTAATGCATAACTTTACAATGGCTGCAAAGCCTGGAAATTGTCACAGACCGGTTCATTTGCTTTTAAAATAATTATGCACTTGTATCATATTTCACTGTTTTGAATTAATTCTGAAACTAAAATCTAGTTTGTCTTCGCTACTCTCCATATTGGCGGCACGGTGGCACAGTGGTTAGAACTGTTGCCTCACAGTGCCAGAGACCTGAGTTAGTTCCCGGCTTGGGTCGCTGTCTGTGTGGCGTCTACACGTTCTCCCCGTGTCTGCGTGGGTTTCCTCCGGGAGCTCCGGTTTCCTCTCACAGTCCAAAAGATGTGCTGGTTAGGGTGCATTGTCCATGCTAAATTCTCCCTCAGTGTCCCCGAACAGGCGTCGGAGTGTGGCGACTAGGGGATTTTCACAGTAACTTCAGTGCAGTGTTAATGTAAGCCTACCTGTGACATTAATTAATAAATAAACTTTTAAATAATAAAAGAAATGCTGGGAGTAATGAATCAATCTGAAAATAGTTTCCATTTTTAAACAATATTCATACCTTTTCTAAGTGATTGGACATGTGATACAACAACAGCTTGTCTGATGTGCCGAAGGTTTCCCTGTGTGTGTATGCATGGAAAGAATGGGTGGAGCTTTCCATTCCTGCCAGTGTTGGGAATCATGGTTGGAAGGGGCACTATATTTGGCATGATCGAAAAAGAAAGTTTCTCACAGGGAAAAAAATCCTGGTTGGAATTTTATTCTCCCAACTTTGATGATGGGTTAAAGGCAGGTTGACCTATACTGGGAGCGACAATTGGTGAGATGGAGGCAGATCTGGGGACTGGGGGAGAACAATAAGGAAAGAGTGAGACAGAGACAGGGCTAGTGGTGGGGGAACATGAGAGAGGAGGGGTGAGATGGAGACAGGGTTAGGGAGTGGTCAAGGAACTGAGTGGAATAGCAAAAGAGTATTCGGGAGCAACAGTTATAAGACTGTCCATGGAAGATTCTGGAACTGAGGCCTCACTGTTGTGGGAATATTGAAGAGATTGTCTTGGGGCAGAGGCCACACTGTCCAGGGCAGATTGAAGAGTTTCTCCTGGGGCTGTATGAGCTCACTAGTTAGTGGGCTCTGCATTCGGGTCTTTGACAGGGGAAGGCCTTTCTGGTCAGTGATGGTCATGCAGACTATGGTGTGTAGGGAGGGCATGGGCAGTAACACAAGGCAATTGGCCCCGGGATTCGAGTCATGGTATTGTGAGACAGGGGGCACAGTAAAGTTCAGGGGTGGCATGTGGATCCTGTATGTTGGCAATTGAAACATTGTGGCGGTGTGGGGGGGGGGGTGGGGGGGCGGTGGGGGGGCGGGGGGGGGGGGGAGTTTGGATAGTCTTAGGGGGTGGGAGAGTTGGGCTGGATGGGATGATCGGGGTGGTCCTGCAAAGTCAAGGTGCATTTGGCCTCAAGAAGTGAAAGGACAGTGACTTGGGCACGTCAACTGTAAAAGGTTGAGGAGGAGAACAGGAATATCCACATCAACAATGTTGGGGGTCAAGGATAGTGTGGGGGGGGGGGGGGGGCGGCTGGATAGTGACAAGAGGCACAGGAATTAGGAGCTGGTGAGTAACATAGAAGTAAAGAATCCCTACAGTGCAGAAGGAGGCCATTTGGCCCATCGAGCCTGCACCAACAACAATCCCACCCACGACCTATCTACATAACCATGTGCTTACCCTGCGAGTCCCCCTGACACTAAGGGGCAATTTTTTGAATGGCCAATCCACCTAACCTGCACTTCTTTTGGACTGTGGGAGGAAACCGGAGCACTTGGAGGAAACCCATGCAGACAGGGGAAAACATGCAAACTCCGCTCAGACAGTCACCCAAGTCGGGAATTGAACCCGGCTCCCTAGCGCTGTGAGGCAGCAGCGCTAACCACTGTGCCACCGTGCCACCCATGGTGGAGGGAAATGGGGGGAATTTGATGAGTGTAAAGGGTGGTATGTGGGAGGAGTTCAGCAAAACAATTTTGGGCCAATTGAAGGACTCTCCATCAGTGTCCTGTCCATGGAGTTTGCGGTGTGTAGAAAGTTGATGTCAGTGTCGATATGCGCGATCTTCTTGGAGATCCTCTCCACTTAGATCCGGCAGTAAACTGCTGGCTCCAAGTGGATAGGATCTCCAAGAAGATCATGCATTTTGACACAAACCATGGAGAGCATAGTTGAGCTGAATGCTGGTGTGGAGGGTCTAATGCACAATGAAAGGGTTGGCTTCTTTACTAATGGTGAGCATACAGGTGAGAATCCATTCAGTCAGGGTGCCATGGTGAATGTGATCTTAACTGGTATGTGACCCTTACACAGGCTTGTGAGAATTGATGGAGGGTCAAACAGTCAAAGGCCATGAAGCAGCATGGACCCTACAAACCTCAATGTTCCCAGTGTACTGGCGATGACATTCAAGGCATCATGCTTGCAGTTATGACATAAGTGCATTTGTCTTCACTGGGAGTGTTTACCAGGACCATGGTGTGATTATTTACATACAATCAGAACTCTGCATTAGTTGAAAGCCTGCCAAGTTAATGTCCTGGATGACCTTTGCATTAGGGAGAGACGTGGCCCAGTCAGTATTGATGCAACAATGACAACTTCTTCCCTTCACAGATCCTGCCGAGGACTCTGGAGATTTGCAAATGCATCGCTTTCGGAGCACGACAATCCTTGACATTGTCCAGCTTACAAAGGCCAATCCTTTCTATAAAACCCAGATCAATGAGTGCAAAGTCATGCAATGAATTCCATTGTGACTTGTGTGCTGTACCTTGATAGAAGGATCCCGTTAAGCATCACTGAGCAGACGTTTAAGAGCAAAGTAAGATTCTCACGGCTAAGGAGATGGCCTCATCTTGGAGGGGAGGGTTGGAATCTTCCAGACGCCATTGAGAACCTGAACGACACCCGGCCTGCAGGGAACGAATTGTCTGCCGGTAACATTTAATCATGGCCCCAGAATCTTCAATGAGGTAAAAGTGGGGCAGATGAACCTCTGTCTTCCCTGTCACAAGTTTCTACAAGGTCCTCACTGATGCTAAGAAGTGGAAAAACGCATGGGTTCATCCAACCCACTGCCTGGTGGGAATCACGGTGACTTACCTGCCCACCACCTGTAGCGGGACCCCCTTTTTAACTCCACTGGGCTTATTTTAGGTTTGGTTCTCCGTTACCCAAACCCCACCAATGCCCGAGTGATTCTCTCTCTCGCCGATGGAACAACGGCCACCTTGCGTCTACTTCACTAGAGTAGCGCTCCCAAGAGAGAGAAAAGGAAACTGCTGCCTATCCACTACCTGGCAGCCTTTCCTGAGTGGGCGGTTTCGAAGCGCCCATGGTACCCTCAGTTCTAGACTCCGGAATTATGGTAAGGGATATTTAATATTGTGACTTGGTCAGAGATCGTTGGTGAGAAATTGAAAAGATCAAAACGGACTCCAACGGAAGTCAAAGATATATATATATATATTTGTTAAAACATCAAGGTCAATCACCAAACACCAGGAAAACAACACACAATGCCTTATGCTCTATAAGACTATAGCTATGGAAGGAATACTGAAACGGGCACAACGGAATGCTTATTTTACACAAGTTTACCAGTGTCTTAAACTATGAAAGATGCATGCAAAAGGCCCCCCCTTTCCCCAAAGCCTCATCCACTATGATGATCTCGGGAACTTCGCGAATTACCGGAGGGTACTCACAATCCTAGTTTAAATTGCTCAGTGGGCTTCGGGCTGCGTGCTGGAGACGAACGAGAGGCAGGAACAGGAGAAGAGAGTGGAGAGTGCTGCCATGCTAGTCCGAAGAGAAAAGAGAGAGAGCCCAGAGCTTGCTTGTCCCTTTTTAAAACCTGAACCAGTGATTTTCTCACACAAAAACAGTTTCTGATCATTGATAGTTTCGATTGACTGGGACAAAATGGCTGGAACTGTCGGGACCGCCCTTAATTGACATTTTAATGTATTTTAAATGTTCTCTGAGTCATCCTGATTGGAATCCCATCAGTGAGCTGAGTCATTGATGTTGTCTGTGGATGGAATGATCTCTGTTTTCATTGTCTTGCTGCTGGGCTATTTACTTCTTGTCTGCTGGTCATGGTTTCTCCTTTGTTTCCTGTTGATTAGATTATCCCTGTCTCGACCTTCTCGTTATTCCCAGCCTCTTGCATATTCATGTGGCCTGACAACCAGTCGGCCATTTTCCTTATCTCTGGGTTCTTTAATCATGGAGGATTTGCCCTAAAACTTACACACCACACTTATTTTCCTGAATGGATAATTCCACCCAATGATTTCAGAACTGCATGCTTATACCCAACAGGAAAATTTAAAATAGAAATGAGAAGACTGAGGGATGACCTGATAAAGACCTTTACAATCATGTGCTATAAATGTGCTATAAAGACCTGGTAATAGATATATGTTAAATAGCTTGTACTGACAGGTTAGAATGAATCTTAACTCTCTGCATTAGTCGAAAGTAGTTGAAATGAGAGTTAATGTCCATTCCCTGCTTATTTCCCAACTCATGCTTATTTTCACACTGCTGTTTACACCAGGTTTGGGGTGAACTGTTTTGTTGAAAGGGGAAAAAGTTGTATCTATGGTCTGCTAGATCAACAATCCTCCTTCATTTCATATTAAAACAGTTGAATAGGTCATTTCCTCTCTACACAACTATAACATGTACCAATTACCAGTCAACAATGGTTTGTCAGCTAGTTTGAGAAGCCCTGATGCCCCTTCCTGGTGACCTTGAATAGATGGTGGTGAGTTGCCTTCTTGAAATGCTGAGGAAGGTATGCCCATAGCTATTAGGAAGGGCACCTCAGGACGATGAACCAGCACCAGTGAAGGAATGTCTTTCCAATATATGTCCAATTCAGATAATGTTCTGTGATAAAATCCATTTTTCAGTGTCCACGTGTGTTGTCTAAATTGGCATCCTGTTGGGAATGTAACATGTAAAGTTTAGGATGCTCCAATGCTTGATATATTTATTCATGCCTAGGGAGACTCTTTCAACTCTATGGGATAGTTTTGCTGGATCACCCAGGACAGTTTAAGGGTCAGTGAATTATTTTTTAGTGAGTCAGTTTCACACAGAGAGAGAACCAGGGATGGAGCCACCAAGAGGAGGAGACAACTGATAGGAACCACAGGGGAGAGGAGCAAAGAAAAAGGCTCCAGGCAGTAAAAGCGCAGTGACTGGCAGGCTTCAATTAATGCGGGCTCAGTAGAAGCCCGGGAGATCTGAGAGGACAGGAGAGGTTGGTGATTCTGTGCTGTCGGTCCCTGGGACAAAGGTCATCCTGGTGTTTCGCCCAGCGTGGCTGAAGAGCTGAAGATGTGCCTGTGAGTTGTTGCTGGAGGGGCACACTCGGGAATCCAGGGAACGGCGTCTCAAGAGGTGAGATTGAAAAACTATTAGATGAAGTTGTTGTGTCAGAGTTACTTTGGAGGAATTTCCAAGGCCAGATCTTTAAAGGGAAGAGTGAAAACGTGCAATTCCTCATAAGAGGAAGAGAGTTTTAATAAGATTGGATGACTCACAGGGCGGGAGTTTCCAGCCACGCTCGCTCCAAGGCTGGAAAATCCTGCCCGAGGCTAACAGACTTTTGCATAGTCTGTGTCCTGCCCGCTATGATTCCCGTGACAGGCAGGACGGGAAAATTGCACCCACAGTTTTTACTGATGTCTGGGTGAGCTGCTCAGAAATCCATGGAATCTGTGTTAGTCGCATTTACCTTTTATTGTGCAGTGTGTTGTGATCAACCACAATTTTCTTATTAATTATTATTAAGAGGACCCAGAGGCAATAAGCACCTAGAAGAGCTATCCAATCCAGTCCAGCCAGTGGCTCCAGAGCGGTTGTGTTCTAAATGAAATCAAAGTCACCTTTAGAGAAGGAATTCTGCCATCCTTACCTAGTCTGGCCTATAGCAATGTGGTTGACTCTCAACTGCCCTCCAAGGGTAATGAGGGATGGATGATAAATTCTGGCCAACCAGTGACACCCATGTCCCACGAATAAATTTAAAAAAAAGAAATCAGAGAAAAACAGGTAACCAATTGGTCAGTGACTTTTGTTTGTTTATCTTCAAAACTTGTGCAATGTATTGGTAATTGTAAGATTTTATTGGTTGTAGTAAAGTTTTTACTAACAGTCATCAAGGTTTGCTTAAATGGCAATTTGCAGGAAATTGTGAATCTTTGGAATTCTCTACCCCAGAGCACGGTTGAGGATGAGTCAATGAACATTTTTAAGGCAGAGATAGATTCTTGACTAACAAGAGAGTCAAAGGATATTGAAGTTAGATGGGAATGTGGGGTTGAGGTTACAATCAGATCAGCCACGATCTTACTGAATGGTGGAGCAGGCTCAAGGGGACCAATGGAATGCCTCTACTCATAATTTGTATGTTTCTATGCACCTGATATTACCTCTGAATGGTAAAGTATAAAATAGATATTATAAGTGGTTGTACTTTTCTAACTTTGTATGGTAAAGTTTATCGTGTTTGTTCAAAAACTGGAATCTTATAGGTTTAATCTCTTAATGAGTACCTTGGACCTCAAACATTGTCGACGTTGAGCAAAGATTTCTGGCCCTTGATTGGATTGTAACAAGAATTTGGGCAGGAATCTGGTCCCGGATCTTTCATTTGGGTTAGTCGTTCATTTGGGTTTACAGAAGTTACTGACTTGAGAGGTGTTGTTGAAGGAAGGTTGGGAGTTGCTGTGCAGAAGGAATGAATCTTTAATGTACAGTACAATGGGCTGCTGATCAAGTGGGCTGCTTTGTCTTGGATGGTGCTGAGCCAGTTTGGGCTTTGTTGCCCAACTGGCAAGTGTCGTGAATTCTATCTGACTTGTGCCTTGTAGGTGGTGGCAGGCTTTGAGGAATCAGGAGATGAGTGGGTCACTGCAGAATTCCCAACCTCTGACCTCTCTGGTAGCCATGGTATTTATGTGCCTGGTCAGGTTCGGTTTCTGGTCAACTGGAACCCCCAACATGTTGGAGGGTGTGAGATTCAGCAATGTCGATGCCATTGAATGTCAAGGAAAAGTGGTTAGGCAATCTTTGCTTCGAGATGATCATTGCCTGGCACTTGTGCAATACAAATGTTACTTGGCACTTATCAGCTCAAATCTGAATGCTGTCCATGTCTTGCTGGAGGCTGGCAGGAACTGCTTCAGTATCTGAGCAATTTCTCATCTGCTCCTCTTAAATTTTCACTTTTGGTGTATATTTGAGCTTTCAAATGCATCATCCGACATTTATCAACAGGAAATTTCATCCACAATTTTGTTATCATAAATGAATTAATTTATGCCAAATGTCTGGCAAAATGTTGCAGCCTTCTGGTCCATTTAATCTGAGGAGGAATAAAGTCTGAAATTCAGTAATGAGCGGAGTCAGAAACACTATTAATAAACACAGGGTAATTTACCATATTTTCAGAGCAGTGCCATCTCCACTGCTTTACATTTTATCCAATATGGCACTTTTAGCAGCGCAGAATCAGCGATATGACAATGTGCATGGTGGACACTGACCTGCCAGAAAAGGACGTCTTGCCATTTGAAGAATTGTGACCTGATGCTAACGATGTTTCTCCAAGAAGGGGGACGGCCAGGATGTCGCCCAATTGCCCTTTCAATCTTACTGACATCACTGTGGGCAGCACGATGGCACAGTGGTTAGCATGGCTGCCTCACAGCACCAGGGACCCAGGTTTGATCCCCGGCTTGGGTCACTGTCTGTGTGGAGTTTGCATATTCGCCCCGTGTCTGCATGGGTTTCCTCCGGGTGCTCCGCTTTCCTCCCACATGGTAAATTATCCATTAGTGTCAGGGAAATTAGCAGGGTAAATATATGGGCTTACAGGGATAGGGCCGAGGTGGGATCATTGTTGGGGCAGGCTTGAAGGGCCAAATGGCCTCCTTCTGCACTGTAGGGATTCTATGATTCTGTCAATTCTGGTTTTGGAATGCGAAAGTCCCCCATTCCGGTGCAACCTCTTTTATATATTTATCCTAGAAAACATTTTAGTGCTATTTATTTTTCATGGTGAGGGGGCAATGCAGTCCATAGAAAACATTTCCTGGTATTTCTTCCAAATTCCATCTTGAAGGTTGAATCCTGGATTGTTTGTGAGTCGTTCCTGTTACCATAGCTGATGCTAGCACCGATGGAAGCTGATTAAAGTTGTTTTTTAAAAGTTAATTTATTAGTCACAAGTAGGGCCTATATTAACACTGCATTGAAGTTACTGTGAAATTCCCCTTGTCGCCACTCCGCCACCTGTTCGGGTCAATCCACCTAGACAGCACGTCTTTCAGACAGTGGGCAGTAGCCAAAGCACCCTGAGGATACCCACGCAAACACGGGGAGAACATGCCAACCCCGCTTAGACAGTCACCCGAGCCGGGAATCGAACCTGGGTCCCTGGTGCTGTGAGGCAGCAGTGCTAGCCACTGTGCCATCATGCCGCCCTTTAGATGAGAATTTAGTATGGCTGCTTAAATTGTGCCGGAACATGGCCTTCCATCGAGGAGATCTAAAACAGTAGCAGGATTCGAGGATATTTCTACTAACCCCAATATGCATTGTCCTTGCTCCTGCTCACTACTTACCACTGCAGCACTGCGGGTTGGAGCTTACAGTTGATTGTCAATCTCTATACTTATGGGATATTTTATTCCTTTTATGCGTACTGACTTCCTCACCACAAGATTGTAGAATGTAAAGGCACAATTTTCTGATCAACCTTTTGGTAAAATAGTAATAAAAGTAACGTTTCAAAAATTGGATTGATCGAGCTACTTTTACATCTTCAGGGGCGGAGAGAGGATGGCCTAGTGGTATTATTATCACTGGACTGTTAATCCAGAAACTCAGCTAATGTGCTGGGGACCCAGGTTCGAATCCCACTCTGGCAGATGGAATTTGAATTTAATAACAAATATCTGGAATTAAGAATCTACTGATGACCATGAAACGATTGTCTAAAAAACCCATCTGGTTCACTAATGCCCTTTAGGGAAGAAAACCTGTCATCCTTATCTCCTGGTCTGGTCTACATGTGACTCCAGAGCCACAGCAATGTGGCTGACTCTCAACTGCCTTTCAAGGACAACTAGGGATGGACAATAAATGCTGCCCAGCCAGCGACGCCCATGTCCCACGAATGAATTTTTAAAAAACACACAGAAGTGCATTCCAAGCTGTATGCTCACGATGGATTACAGTTAGCTTGCCAACATGGGGAATTGGGAAATTTAATAATTTGGCTTCTGGTCTACTGAAAATCAACTGAATTATTCACCAGACCAAATAAGAGATTCATTGCATGGATCAGAATACTCAATCCTAATCTGGTATACCTACATCATGACTTCATCATAGAAAGAAATTCTTGCATTTTTATGTCGCCTTTCATGACCTTAAAAGATGCCTCGAAGCACTTTACAGCCAGTGAAGTGTTTTTTGAGCTGTTATAATGTCGGAAACATGGCAGCCAGTCAAAGCACAGTAATCTCCCATGAACAGCAATGGGTTATCCATTTACCTGCACTACACTGACAGTGAATGGAATTGGATACAACCTACCTTCAATTTATCTGTCCAACCCAGTTGTAATTCAGTATGCTGCCTTGTTTCATTATACTGCATCCACTTTCCCACTCATCCTGATCTGACTCTGTTTCATCTTATCCACAACTCGTCTTAATGTTTTCAGACACTTACCCTGATCTGGAACACTTTTCCACTTTCATACTTATTTTACTGATTTTATTTTAACTGAAGTAGATTATCTGCCGTGAGTTAGGGAAAGAACCTTGGAAAGAAATACAGTGTAGCTTTGAGTAACGCTTTCGGGAACTTATAAAATTTGGGGCTAACAAGGCCAGCGACTGGGGCCGGGATTCTCCAACCTCGCCTGGGGCTGGGATTCTCCAACCTCACCTGGGGCTGGGATTCTCCGACCTCACCTGGGGCTGGGATTCTCCGACCTCGCCTGGGGCTGGGATTCTCCAAGCTCGACTGGGGCCGGGATTCTCCAACCTCGCCTGGGGCTGGGATTCTCCAACCTCACCTGGGGCTGGGATTCTCCGACCTCGCCTGGGGCTGGGATTCCCTGACCTCGCCTGGGGCTGGGATTCTCCGACCTCGCCTGGGGCTGGGATTCTCCAAGCTCGCCTGGGGCCGGGATTCTCCGACCTCGCCTGGGGCTGGGATTCTCCGACCCTGCTACCGTGAATGGAGATTCGGCTGAGTGTTAAATTCTCCGTTTCTGCTGGCCATGGCAGTGGGTTGTACCGGAGAATTCTGACCTGGAAGCATGGTTGCTGAGAAGAGACAGACGCCGGAATTCTACCGCCTCGTCCACCACGGAATCGGAGCAGGTGAGGGGCGGACAACGGATGTGTCCGTTGACCTCAGGTGGGAATTTCCGGTCCCACTCGAGCGAGGCCGTAAAGTCCTGCCCAGAATGTGCGACAGGTAAAGAACAGGTGATCCGGAAATGGAGAAAAATCAGGAGATTTGAAGGTTAGCATTGAAAAAAGAGGCAGAAATAGATCACGGAGAGGCAGAGTGAGGTAGGAGGGGAATTGTGGAGAGCCAGACCCTGGCATTAACCTATTAGAGCTAATCGGCCTTTCCTATGCTGCAAGATTGAATATAATTAGCACTGGTACCTGGTGGAAGCCAGAATATAGATTCAGCACAAACGTCAATCCTAATTGCAATTCAAGTGAGGCAATGCTTTTAAACTGGGCTGCATAACAAATGCCAGTGTGCTCTCCTCCAATAATAATGCACATTGATTGGAAGAAAAATATTCAGCAGAGGTAATTGAAGATGAAAATGAATTCATACTGGATCTTATGATGATGTCAGGTCTAATTTCAAATTGCTGTGTTTACACAATTGATATGATACACTGGGGGAAAAGGGGGCTTTGCCAGAACTTCACAAGTTCATGCAATGTATCGATTTTGCAGAGTTGTTTTAAAATGCACATGAATTCTGATGGTTGAAAGCTGAGAGAGGGAGAGAAAAACAAATTGCCTCTCTTCCTTTCAACACAGTGAGTTATGTACAGTGAGTTAAAAACAGTGGGCGGGATTCTCTGATCTTGATGCACACCCCGCTGCCACCGAGAATGGAGAACTTGGCGTTCCAGCCCAAACTCCGTTCACTTTCAACAACACCGGAGAATCCCAGCCACAGGCAAGGAAGGTGGCTTACGGCAAATCTTTCAGGATTGATGTATTTTAGCAAAATGTTGAGTAAGAAAAACAACCAGGATGTAAGAGTTCAACACTGTCACCATCAAATGTGGCTTTGTTAGAGCCTGCTTTAGTCCCATAAGTCTCAAACATGAAGAACAGGGGAGAGTTAACTGTTGAAATCTCTTGGGAAAGCGCAGAAAAGGAGAAGTCATTCAGTCCGATGGGCGGACTGTAACGATGGGCTCCTCTTCCATAGATCCTCAGCTTGTTTCTGGGTGGGGTTTTCCGGCCACACTCGCCCCAAGGCCACAAAATCCCGCCCAAAGTCAACGGGCATTTGCACGGTCCGTGTCCTGCCCGCTACGATTCCTGTGGCAGGCGGGACGGGAAATTGTCGCCCTCAGTCCCAGTCTCAGTTTTACAGCGTAATGGCATTGTGTCAATACGTTTTTCTGATATAGATTCTGCCCAACCCATTTCATTACCCAAGTGCAAGGGGGGAACTAACTTTCTCCTTTGCTGTAAGATAATTCGAGTGAAACTCCATAATGTGGAGTTTCACCAGAGCTGGTGCAGGGGGCAGGGATTTAGATTTTTGGATCATTGGGACCTTTTCTGGGGAAGGGCTGACCTGTTCAAGAGGGATGGGTTACATCTGAACTGGAGGGGGACTAACATTCTGGTGGAGAGATTTTCTAGAGCCACTCGGGAGGGTTTAAACTAGTTTGGCAGGGGGGTGGGATCCAAAACAGTAGGAAGACAGAAGAGAAGTTTGAGGACAGCACAGAAGTTAAGGAGAGCACATTAAGTGCTCTCCTTAAGTGTGTGGCACCGTAGCACAGTGGTTAGCACTGCTGCTTCACAGCTCCAGGAACCTGGGTTCGATTCCCGGCTTGGGTCACTGTCTGTGTGGAGTTTGCACATTCTCCTCGTGTCTGCGTGGGTTTCCTCCGGGTGCTCCAGTTTCCTCCCACAGTCCAAAGATGTGTGGGTTAGGTTGATTAGCCATGCTAAAATTGCCCCTTAGTGTCCTGAGATGCGTGGATTAGAGGGTAAATATGGAGGAATATGGGGATAGGGCCTGGGTGGGATTGTGGTCGGTGCAGACTCGATGGGCCAAATGGCCTCTTTCTGCACTGTCGGGTTTCTATGATTCTATGAAGTAGTAAAGGGAGTGTCAGTAATCCTCGTACCAGACCGATCAGGCAAAAGCAGGACAGAGATCAAAGGAAGTCCGGATTAAACTGCATTTATTTCAATGCAAGCGGCCTGATGGGCAAGGCAGATGAACTCAGGGCATGGATGAGTACATGGGACTGGGATATTATAGCAATTACTGGAACATGGCTAAGGGAGCTCAATGTTCCAGGATACAGATGCTATAGGAAAGATAGAACAGGAGATAAGAGAGGAGGGTGAGTTGCACTTTTGATCAGGGAACGCATCACAGCCGTACTGAGAGGGGATATATCCGAGGGTTCAGTCACTGAGTCTATATGGGTAGAACTGAGAAATAAGAAGGGGGAAATCATTTTGATAGGGTTGTACTATAGGTGCCCAAATAGTCGGTGGGAAATTGAGGAGCAAATATGTAAGGAGATTACAGATAGCTCCAAGAAAAATAGGGTGGTAATCGTCGGAGATTTTAACTTTCTCAACATTGACTGGGACAGCCATAGTATTAGATGGTTGGATGGAGAGAAATTTGTTGAGTGTATTCAGGAGGAATTTCTCATTCAGTGTGTTGATGGCCCGACTAGAGAGGGGGAAAAACTTGACCTCCTCTTGGGAAATACGAAAGGGCAGGTGACAGAAGAGTTAGTGAGGGATCATTTTGGGACCAGTGACCATAATTCTATTGGTTTTAAGATAGCTATGGAGAATGATAGGTCTGTCCCAAAAGTTAAAATTCTAAATTTGGGCAAGGTCAATTTTGATGGTATCAGGCAGGAACTTTCAAAAGTTAATTGGGGGAGTCTGTGGGAAGACAAAGGGACGTCTGGTAAGTGGCACGTTTTCAAAAGTGTGTTATCCAGGGTTCAGGATAAACACATTTCTCTTAGAGTGAAGGGCAAGGCTGGCAGAAGTAGGGAACCCTGGATGACTCGGGATATAGAAGCCCTGGTCAAGAAGAAGAAAGAGGCACAAGACATGCATAGGCAGCTGGGATCAAGTGAATCCCTTGAAGAGTATAGGCGGTGTAGGAGTAGAGTTAAGAGAGAAATCAGGAGGGCAAAAAGGGGACACAGGATTGTTTTGGCAGATAAGGCAAAGGAGAATCCAAAGAGTTTCGACAAATACATAAAGGGCAAAAGAGTAACAAGGGAGAGAGTAGGGCCACTTGAGAATCAAAAAGGTCATCTATGTGCAGATCCACAAGAGATGGGTGAGATCCTAAATGAATATTTCTCATCAGTATTTAATGTTGAGAAAAGCATGGATGTTAGGGAACTTGGGGAAATAAATAGTGATGTCTTGAAGAGTGTACCTAATAACAGAGAAGGAGGTGCTGGAAACCTTAAAGCGCATCAAGGTAGATAAATCCCTGGGACCTGATGAAGTGTATCCCAGGACATTGTGGGAGGCTAGGGAGGGAATTGCAGGTCCCCTAGCCGAGATATTTGAATCATCGATAGTCACGGGTGAGGTGCCTGAAGATTGGAGAGTGGCAAATGTTGTGCCTTTGTTTAAAAAGGGCTCATGGAAAAGCCTGGGAACCACAGGCCAGTGAGCCTCACATCTGTGTTGGGTAAATTGTTGGAAGGTATTTTGAGAGACAGGATCTACAGGCATTTAGAGATGCAAGGACTGATTAGAGACAGTCAGCATGGCTTTGTGAGTGGAAAATCACGTCTCACAAATGAGTTTTTTGAAGGGGTAACCAAGAAGGTAGATGAGGGCAGTGCAGTTGATCTTGTCTACATGGGCTTTAGCAAGGCCTTTGACAAGTTACCGCATGGTAGGTTGTTGTATAAGGTTAAATCTCACGGGATCCAGGGTGAGGTACCTAAATGGATACAAAATTGGCTTCTTGACAGAAGCCAGAGGGTGGTTGTAGAGAATTGTTTCTCAAACTGGAGGCCTGTGACCAGCGGTGTGCCTCAGGGATCAGTGCTGGGTCCACTGTTATTTGTCATTTATATTAATGATTTGGATGAGAATATAGGAGGCATGGTTAGTAAGTTTGCAGATGACACGAAGAAAGTTATCTCTAATTGCAACGGGATCTTGATCAATTGTGTCAGTGGGCTGACGAATGGCAGATGGAGTTTAATTTAGACAAATGCGAGGCGATGCATTTTGGTAGATTGAACCAGGGCAGGACTTACTCAGTTAATGGTAGGGCATTGGGAAGAGTTACAGAACAAAGAGATCTAGGGGTACATGTTCATAGCTCCTTGAAAGTGGAATCACAGGTGGACAGAGTGGTGAAGAAGGCATTCGGCATGCTTGGTTTCATCGGTCAGAACATTGAGTACAGGAGTTGGAATGTCTTGTTGAAGTTGTACAAGACATTGGTAAGGCCACACTTGGAATACTGTGTGCAATTCTGGTCACCCTATTATAGAAAGGATATTATTAAACGAGAAAGAGTGCAGAAAAGATTTACTAGGATGTTACTAGGACTTGAGTGGATTGAGTTATAAAGAGAGGTTGGATAGACTGGGACTTTTTTCTCTGGAGCGTAGGAGGCTGAGAGGTGATCTTATAGAGGTCTATAAAATAATGAGGGGCATAGATCAGATAGATAGTCATTATCTTTTCCCAAAGGTAGGGGAGTCTAAAACTAGAGGGCATAGGTTTAAGGTGAGAGGGGAGAGATACAAAAGTGTCCAGAGGGGCAATTTTTTCACACAGTCGGTGATGAGCGTCTGGAACAAGCTGTCAGAGGTAGTAGTAGAGGCAGATACAATTTTGTCTTTTGAAAAGCATTTAGATAGTTACATGGGTATGATGGGTATAGAGGGATATGGGCCAAATGCAGGCAATTGGGATTAGCTTAGGGGTTTTAAAAATAAAAGGGCAGCATGGACAAGTTGGGTCGAAGGGCCTGTTTCCATGCTGTAAACCTCTATGACTCAATGGCTCTATAATGTGTATCAAAACATGACACACTGTTCATCTTTGAATGGTGGCTTTGCTCTGGCTGACAATTGCAGGTTATCAGCAGTACAGGAGCAATTTGATCATCTTTACTGCTCATTTTTCTGAAAGTCTATTTCTCTCATCCATTATTCCTGGGGGAGGAAATAGTCCTTCAAGTGTTGTTGAGGCTTTTTAACATTATAATCATGTCCGCTCCTTCTTTTCTTACAGTCAATGCTCAATAGCCTGTTTCCACCTTTATTATCTATTCCTTTCAGCATCCTTACAGATACTGTGCTGTTGTTTCCTTTCAATTTCCACTGCGGCTCCGTGAGTTTCTCTAATAAAAGCTTCAATTTTACTCTGAACACTAAAGCAAAAACTCTCATTTTCTATTTAAGTGCAATCATTTTGTTATTTAGCTTTAAAAGAACAGGCAGCGACCTTTTCTAATGTTCGTGAAATTGTTTCTGGGGGCAAGTCGGCATCACACCAACCCACCATAAACCTTTCATCTTATTTAATCGGCAGTTGTCTTGAGATGGATAGAAAGCTGGTTGGCAGATAGTAATCAAAGGATTGGCATAAACGAGTTTTTTTCTGATTGGCAATCAGTGACTAGTGGGGTTCCGCAGGGATCTGTGCTAGGACCCCAACTGTTCACATTATATATTAATGATTTGGAAGAGGGAAATGAATGTATTATCTCCAAATTTGCAGATGATTCAAGTTTGGGTGGGAGGGTGAGCTGTGAGGAGGATGCAGAGATGCTTCACTGTGATTTGGACAGGCTGAATGAGTGGGCATATTCATGGCAGATGCAGTATAGTGAGGATAAATGTGGGGGTATCCACCTTGGTAGCAATAATAAGAGGACAGAGGACTTGAATGGGTGTAAGTTGAGAGAGGTGGATACTCAGCGAGTCTTTGGAGTCTTCATGCATCAGTCACTGAAAGTAAGCGCACAGGTACAGCAGACAGTAAAGAAGGCAAATGGTATGTTGGTCTTCATAGCGAGAGGATTTGAATATAGGAATAGGAATGTTTTACTGCAATTGTATCCGGCGTTGGTGAGGCCACACCTGGGGCCCGATTTTACCAACAATTTGCGCCCATTTTCGGGCGCAAAATCGCGGTAAAGTCGGGTGTGAGGCCTTTATCACGATCTGCACCCGTGTCCGCGCAGATCACCACTTTATCGAGACCCGCGAATGGCGGGGATCTGTTCCACGCCCAAATCAGGCGCAACGGTGATTTAAATGCATTTGCATGCATTTAAATTGAATTAAAGTAGCTGAGGGCAAAACATTGTCTGATTTTAAGAAGAAATTAGATATAGCTCTTGGGGCTAAAGGGATCAAGGGATAATGGGGGGAGGGGGGATCAGGATATTGAATTTGAAGATCAGCCATGAACAAAATGAATGGCGGAGCAGTCTCGAAGGGCCGAATGGCCTACTCCTGTTTCTAGTTTCGATGTTTCTATGTTAAAATGTGCAAATTTTATTTGCACACCACTTTCAAGATATTATGAAATTCCATTAAGATGTAAACCAGGAAATGAGAGTAATATTCATTTTGGAATGAGTGATATTGGATTGCCAACCCAATTGATTTCAATGTATGAATGAAGGTGCCTCTGACCAGTTGGCTCAGGAGGGAGTGGGTGGTTAGATATGGGAGTATTGGATCAGTATACTGGAGAAGAAATGATGTTGGAAGCTCAATTCAACACGAAATGGGACATCATGATGGGAGAATGGACTCAATGGGCCAATTAACCTCCTTCTATGTGGTATGACACTTATTATTCAGGTTGAGGCAATAGCTAAGATGGAGGAAAATATTGACAGCATGGCTAATGGTTGAAGGTTTTGGTCCTCCAAAAGTTTGCTGGAGGAAATTATGATTTATTTGAGACTGGATAGCAGATAAGTCATCTCAGAAGATAGAAGCAGTGGAGGGGAGAATCATAGAATCCATAGGATCTCTACACTGCAGAAGGAGGCCATTCAGTGCATCAAGTCTGCACTGACTGCAGTCCCACCCAGGCCCTATTCCCGCAACCTCATACATTTACCCTGCTAATTCCTCCGACAGTAAGGTCAATTTAACATGGCCAATCAACCTAACCCACACATCTTTGGACTGTGGGAGGAAATCGGAGCGCCCGAAGGGAACCCATGCTGACACGGGGAGAATGTGCAAACTCCACACAGACGGTGACCTGAGGCCGGAATTGAACCCGGGTCCCTGGCACTGTGAGGCAGCAGTGCTAACCACTGTGCCACCATGCCATAGGAGGGATGAGATGAATAACTAACACTCGGGGCGGAATTTTCCTATCCCTTCCGATGCGATTCGTAGTGGGCGGGACAGGGACCTTGCAAAGGTCCATTGACTTTGGACGGGAGTTTCCGGACTTGGGGCGAGCGTGGCTGGAAAATCCTGCCCAAATTGTCCTCTGCAGTGAATATTGGGCACAGCAGTTTAAGCGACAGTCAGTAAATCTAGGGTCAGAGGCATTATCCACAATTAATGGATTGTTGATGTTTACTTTAGAACTCCTGGGAGAAGCATTTCTCATTCTTGGCCCTGAGTATTTGAAAGCTGACAAAAGGTCAGAGATTGACTTTGTATTATGGATTTTAAACATGCGCTCGAGCATTCTGGTACACGTATTGGAATATCTGCTGATGGACTAACTAACTCAATTCAATAAAAAGCATTAGTACTGTGCTAAGAGAAGAAAGTAGCACAGCTTTAATAACAATAATCAATTATTGTGGCACCACTGGTGCTCTTGGTCCAAAGGGAATTGACATTCTTGGAAAAAAATGCAGCCTTATTGATCATAAATTTGCCATACATATTCTCTGCTCCCCCATGACCAATAGAGGAACTCAACAGTTTGACCTAATTTAGTGCTCAAATTTAATGTTTCTTGATTCACTAGTTGCACCATTACTTCTGAGTTTGAAGATTGCCTCAATCCAGAGAGATATGGACACCCGATTCAAGTTGACACTGCAGCATGGTGATGCGGGAGTCTGAGATGTAAATCGTTGGCTCATTCCGCCCTTCCAGGTAGGCATAATGGTCCCCTGGCACTCTTCAAAGTGGAACCGGGGAATTCTCCCTGTTGCCCCTTCCAATCTTTGACCCTTAACCAACATCAAAGAAGCAGGTGGATAAAAGCAAATTACTGCAGATGCGGGAATCTGAAACCAAAAGAGAAAATGCTGGAAAATCTCAGCAGGTCTGGCAGGATCTGTAAGGAGAGAAAAGAGCTGACGTTTCGAGTCCAGATGACCCTTTGTCAAAGCTGGTGTTTTGGTCACTGTCTCAGTTTGGGGGTTCGCTGTGCCCAAGTTAGGTGCGATTCCCTGCAATACAACCATCTATATTGGCCGCAAAGTGCATTGAGAAGCTCAAGGATCATTTGATTTGATTTATTATTGTCACATGTATTAGTGTATAGTGAAAAGTATTGTTTCTTGCAAACTCTAACAAGGTAACAGCGGAGGGGTCTTTTTGCAGGGCTCTGTACTGGGACCTCTGCTGTTTGTGATATATATAAATGATTTGGAGGAAGATGTAGCTGGTGTGATCAGTAAGTTTGCGGACGACACAAAGATTGCTGGAGTTGCGGATAATGATGAACATTGTCAGAGAATACAGCAGGATATAGATAGGCTGGAACATTGGGCGGAGAAATGGCAGATGGAATTTAATCCAGATAAATGCGAAGTGATGCATTTTGGTAGATCTAATGTAAGGGGGAGTTATACAATAAATGGCAGAACCATCAGGAGTATAGACACACAGACGGACCTGGGTGTCCAAGTCCACAGATCCTTAAAGGTGGCAGCATAGGTAGAGAGAGTAGTCAAGAAGGCATATGGCATGCTTGCCTTTATTGGACGGGGCATAGAATATAAAAGTTGGCATATGATGTTGCGGCTGTATAGAACGTTGGTTAGGCCACATTTGGAATACTGCGTCCAGTTCTGGTCGTCACACTACCAGAAGGACGTGGAGGCTTTGGAGAGAGTACAGAGAAGGTTTACCAGGATGTTGTCTGGTATGGAGGGTCATAGTTATGAGGAGAGATTGGGTAAACTGGGGATGTTCTCCCTGGAAAGACGGAGGATGAGGGGCGACCTAATAGAGGTGTATAAAATTATGAAGGGCATAGATAGGGTGAACAGTGGGAAGCTTTTTCCCAGGTTGGAGGTGACGAACACAAGGGGTCACGGGTTCAAGGTGAGGGGGGCAAGGTTCAACACAGATGTCAGGGGACGTATTTTACACAGAGGGTGGTGGGGGCCTGGAATGCACTGCCAAGCAAAGTGATTGAAGCGGACACTCTGGGATCGTTTAAGACTTATCTAGATAGCCACATGAACAGACTGGGAATAGACGGATACAAACAAATGGTCTAGTTGGGCACATGAGCGGCGCAGGCTTGGAGGGCCGAAGGCTGTATTGTTCTTTGTTCTTTGTTCTATACATAGAGCATACCATACATAGAGAAGGAAAGGAGAGAATGAGGAAAGAGGTCACGAAATGTTCTTGGCAGATGGGATTAAGGAGAATCCTAAGGCATTTTATTCATATGTTAGGAACAAAAGAGTTGTCAGGGAAAAAGTCGGACCTCTCAGGGACAAAGGAGGGGAATTATGCTTAGAACCCAAGGGAATAGGGGAGATCCTAAATGAATACTTTGCATCGGTATTCACAAAGGAGAGGGACTTATTGACTGGGAGTGTCTCAGAGGGAGGTGTTGACCTGTTAGAGAGAATCTCCATTACAAGGGAGGAAGTGTTAGGTTTTTTAGGTAACATTAAAACTGACAAATCCCCAGGGCCTGATGGCATCTATCCTAGACTGCTTAGGGAGACAAGAGATGTAATTGCTGGGCCTCTGACGGAAATCTTTGTCTCTTCATTGGACACAGGTGAGGTCCCTGAGGATTGGAGGATAGTGAATGTGGTACTGTTATTTAAGAGGGGTAGCAGGGATAACCCGGGTAATTATAGGCCAGTGAGCTTGACGTCCGTGGTAGGGAAGTTGTTGGAGAGGATTCTTAGAGACAGGATGTATGTGCATTTATAACGGAACAATCTCATTAGTGACAGACAGCATGGTTTTGTAAGAGGGAGGTCGTGCCTTACAAATTTGGTGGAGTTTTTTGAGGAAGTGACAAAAACGGTTGACGAAGGGCCGTGGATGTCGTCTATCTGGATTTCAGTAAGACATTTGACAAAGTCCCTCATGGCAGGTTGGTTAAGAAGGTTAAGGCTCATGGGATACAAGGAGAGGTGGCTAGATGGGTGGCAACCAGTTCTGGTTGCCACACTACCAGAAGGACGTGGAGGCTTTAGAGAGAGTGCAGAGAAGGTTTACCAGAATATTGCCTGGTATGGAGTGTCTTCGCTATGAGGAGAGATTGGGTAAACTGGGCTTGTTCTCCCTGGAAAGACGTAGAATGAGGGGAGACCTAATAGAGGTGTGCAAAATTATGAAGGGTATAGATAGGGTGAACAGTGGGAAGCTTTTTCCCAGGTCGGAGATGACGATCACGAGGGGTCACGGGCTCAAGGTGAGAGGGGCGAGATATAACTCAGATATCAGAGGGACGCTTTTTACACAGAGAGTGGTGGGGGCCTGGAATGCGCTGCCAAGTAGGGTGGTGGAGGCAGACATGCTGGCATCGTTTAAGACTTACCTGGATAGTCACATGAGCAGTCTGGGAATGGAGGAGTACAAACGAATGGTCTAGTTGGACCAATGAGCGGCACAGGCTTGGAGGGCCGAAGGGCCTGTTTGCTGTGCTGTACTGTTCTTTGTTCTTTGTTCTTTGTAGTGCAGAATGTAGTGTTACAGTCATAGCCAGGGTGTAGAGAAAGATCAACTTAATTCAAGGTAGGTCCATTCAAAAGTCTGATGGCAGCAGGAAAGAAGCTGTTCTTGAGTCGGTTGGTACGTGACCTCAGACTTTTGTATCTTTTTCCTGACGGAAGAAGATGGAAGGGAGAATGTCTGGGGTCTGAGGGGTCCTTAATTGTGCTGGCTGCTTTTCTGAGACAGCGGGAAGTGTAGACTGTCAGTGGGTGGGCAGCTGGATTGAGTGATGGACTGGGCTTCATTCACGACTCTTTGTAGTTTCTGGCGGTCTTGGACAGAACAAGAGCCATACCAAGCTGTGATACCCCCAGAAAGAATGCTTTCGATGGTGTATCTGTAAAAGGTGGTGAGAATCGTAGCGGAAATGCCAAATTTCCTTTGTCTCCTAAGAAAGTAGAAGCATGTGGGCTTTCTTAACTATAGTGTCGGCATGGAGGAACCAGAACTGGTTGTTGGTGATCTGGGCACCTAAAAACTTGAAGCTCTTGACAATTTCTACTTCGTCCCCATTGATGTAGACAGGGGCATGTCTTCCAGTGCACTTCCTGAAGTCGATGACAATCTCCTTCGTTTTGTTGACATTGAGGGAGAGATTATTGTCATCGCACCAGTTCAGCAGATTCTCGACCTCATTCCTGTCTCATCATTATTTGAGATCCGACCCTCTATGGTGGTTTCATCAGTAAACTTGAAAATTTAGTTGGAGGGGGATTTGGCCACACAGTCATAGGTGTACAAGGAGTATAGTAAGGGGCTGAGGACATAGCCTTGTGGGGCACCGGTGTTGAGGATGATCATGGAGGAAGTGTTGTTGCCTATCCTTACTGATTACGGTCTGTGGGTTAGAAAGTTCAGGATCCAGTCGTAGAGAGAGGAGTTGAGCCCCAGGCCACAGAGTTTGGAGATGAGTTTCATAGGAATAATGGTGTTGAAGGCTGAGCTGTAGTTGATAAATAGGAGTCTGACAAAGGTGTCTTTGTTATCTAGGTGTTCCAGGGTTGAGTGCAGGGCCAGGGAGATGGTGCCTGCTATGGACCTGTTATGGTGGTAGGTGAAGTGTAGTCGATACAGGCAATCTGGGAAGCCGGAATTGATTTGTGCCATGACTAGCCTTTCGAAGCACTTGACAATGATGGATATCAGAGCCACCGGACAATAGCCATTAAGGCACACTGCTTGGCTTTTCTGAAAGGCACTATCTAAATGCAAATCTTTCCTTCACTGATACACAGATGCGGAACATCTTGCAATGCAGTTACAAGGAAGGGAGAACATGACAACAGGAGTTCTTCGTGATGGCAGTTGTTTTCCAACAGTTGTAGTAAGATATGACAAAACTGCATCGCATCTCGCTCAGCCTCACACCGTCCGCATGTCAAATGCATTCTTATAGCCACAGCTGATAAATTATCTCTCATTCTTCTTGTTGCGCATGCATTGGGTTTGAACAATCCACCCTATGCGCAGCTTCATTCTTCCCCATCTACGGCAGCTTGTCAAAGTTCTCACACATCTAACAGAGTGCCTTTGTGTGCTGTTCACGAATGGAAGCAGTTTCACAACATTGCTCAGGTGTGATCCACAGTCAGTGAGCATGACAGCAACTGACTGGCTGTATATTCTGGATCTAAAAGGGATGCTTGCTGAACACAGGCACCGTGTGATCCTAAGTGAAAGCGAACAAGTGCAGCTATACCAACAGCTGCTGTGAGCTTTTGCACTCAGTCACTCTGGCATCAATAATCAATAACTTCCACTGTTGCTCAGGACTGAGAAAATGGGAGATTAACAGACTGCTGACCAGCTGTCCGATTTTTCCATTTCAGGGCGGTATAATTAGTGGTTCAAAAAACTGGCCAAAAACGTTGATCTTCTGGTTGCATAGAAATGCAACATCTCACAGCAGAGAGGACTGAAATCCTGTCCTCAGGCACAGGTTCATCTGCATGTCCAGCCATAACCAGTCAGGAAGAGAAAACTCATTCGCATAATCTATAATATCTACTGAGAACATCTTACAACATCTTTAAACAACGGTATTGTAACACAGCTTTGGAAATTAAAGAAACAGAGCAGGACTTTCTCTTCTGTAAATGGAGCAATTCAACCTATTGTAAGCCAGAGCTGAACATTGAATATAGTGACAGTGTTGAGTAAGATAGGTACTGGATACTTTGCTGCAATTGAGGCTGAATCAGTGTTTTATAATAAGGTTTAACATAACCTCCTTGCTTTTGTACTCAATGTCCCTTTTGATAAATCCCAGGATCTGATATTCTTTATCAATCGCTTTCTCAACCTCCTCTGGCAAGTTCATGGTTAATGTAAAGTTCCATCCAGATCCCACTGCTCCTGCACCCAGTTTATCATAGAATCATAGAATCATAGAAACCCTACAGTGCAGAAGGAGGCCATTCGGCCCATCGAGTCTGCACCGACCACAATCCCACCCAGGCCCTACCCCCACATATTTACCCTCTAATCCCTCTAACCTATGCATCCCAGAACGCTAAGGGGCAATTTTTAACCTGGCCAATCAACCTAACCCGCACATCATTGGACTGTGGGAGGAAACCGGAGCACCCGGAGGAAACCCACGCAGACACGAGGAAAATGTGCAAACTCCACACAGACAGTGACCCGAGCCGGGAATCGAACCCGGGACCCTGGAGCTGTGAAGCAGCAGTGCTAACCACTGTGCTACCGTGCCGCCAGTTTAGAATTGCACCCTTAATTTTATATTGCCTCTCCTTGTTCTTCATTTGTTTAGGGGATGTGGGCATCGCTGGCTGGGTCAGCATTTAGTGTCCATTCCTAATTGTTCTTGAATTGAGTGCTAGGCCATTTTGGAGGGCATCGTGTTAAGCTACCTGCACTCTGCATCCTCATAGACTCATTTAAAATGGATAATGCCGATCTGAGAGTTTGGATTACAATGCCTCAATTCTTAATTCCACATTGGTACCTTTTAGGAACATAGTAATGTAGAAACAGGAGTGGGCCATTCAGCCGGTCGAGTCTGCTCCGCCACTCAATACGATCATGGCTGATCAGACACTTCAATGAGTAATAGGGGTATGCAGCTTAACTGCGTCACTGCTGCAATTTATTACTGAACCCAGGTTTATTTGGGGGTGTCTGACATTTTATTTTATTATTCATTCGTGGGACATGGGCGTCGCTGGCTGGCGTTTATTGTCTATCTCTAGTTGCCCTTGGAGGGCTGTTGAGAATCAACCACATTGCCATGGGTCTGGAGTCACATATAGGCCAGACCAGGTGAGGACGGCAGATTTCCTTCCCTAAAGGGCGTGAGTGAACCAGGTTTTTCCGACAATCGACAATGGTTTCATGGTCATCAGTAGATTCTTAATTCCAGAATTTTTTTATTGAATTCAAATTTCACCACCTGCTGTGGCGGGATTCGAACCCGGGTCCCCAGAACATTAGCTGAGTTTCTGGATTAATAGTCTGGTGAGAATACCACTAGGCCATCGCCTCCCCATTAGACACTAATCACAAACTTGTTCTGGAAAGATCAAGAACTGGGAAAATGCTGCCTAATGCTTGTGTGACTGGAGCTAATTGCTGGACCAAAAGTATGTTAAAGTGAGTATCAGAGACAGAATCAAACCAAGTTCATGATTTTTGAAATGAGCTCCTCTCTCAGCTGCTAATCCCATGAACAGTCTGTTAATTTCCCTTCTGAGTGACATGGGGTTTGAACTGTCTGAGAGAACAAATAGCGCTGATCTCATTTGGTCTTCCACTAAAGTTCCTTCCCTCTGGAGGGTTCCTGCTTTTGTAGGTATCAATCTGACCAAATGTCTTAATTGGCCAGTACACACTGCGATATGGCTGGCTATTCGATTTTAAAGTTGAACGGAAAATCGGACCTAAAAATGAATTAGAAAAAGCCTCAGGAAAATGCGATCCATTAACATATTTTTAGATGATATCATTATTAATGGCAATTCCTAAGGGCCTGGATTTTGATTTCCATTCATTCACGAGACATGGGCATCATTAGCCAGGCCAGAATTTGTTGGCCATCCCGAATTCCCCTCGAGGAGGTAATGTTGAGCTGCTTTCTTGAAGAGAGCTGACTGGCTTGCTTGGCCATTTCAAAGAACAAAGAACAAAGAACAATACAGCAGAGGAACAGGCCCTTCGGCCCTCCAAGCCTGCTCATGTGCCCAACTAGACCATTCGTTTGTATCCCTTTATTCCCAGTCTGTTCATGTGGCTATCAAGATAAGTCTTAAACGATCCCAGCGTGTCCGCCTCAGGCCCCCACAACCCTCTGTGAAAAATACGTCCCCCTGACATCTGTGTTGAACCTTGCCCCCCTCACCTTGAACCTGTGACCCCTTATGTTCGTCACCTCCGACCTGGGAAAAAGCTTCCCACTGTTCACCCTATCTATGCCCTTCATAATTTTATACACCTCTATTAGGTCGCCCCTCATCCTCCGTCTTTCCAGGGAGAACATCCCCAGTTTACCCAGTCTCTCCATACCAGGCAACATCCTGGTAAACCTTTTCTGCACTCTCTCCAAAGCCTCCACGTCCTTCTGGTAGTGTGGCAACCAGAACTGAACGCAGTATTCCAAATGTGGCCTAACCAACGTTCTATACAGCCGCAACATCATATGCCAACTTTTATATTCTATGCCCCATTTCAGAGGACATTTGAGAGCCAACCACATTGCTCCAGGTTTGGAGTCACACAGAGGAAGAACAACAGATTCCCTTCCCGAAAGGACATGAGTAAACCAGATGCGTTTTGATAACAACTTTAGTTTCATAGTCATGATTACTGAATACCAGCTTCTTATTCCTGATACATTTATGAACTGAATTTACCTCATATATCCAGATCATTAGTCCAGATTTCTGGAATGCTAAGCCAGTAACTTAACCACGATGGCCAAACTTTTCTGCTTGTTCCCGCCAGCGGGATCTTCCAGTCTTGCTGACGGTGACCCCTGCACCAGGGATTCCAGTCGGCAGAGGGTGCGAACAACAGGAAAATCCATTGATGATGGCGGAGCCGGTGGATCCAGCCACTGGCCAATGGTGTGCCCACTCTGCCACTGCAAAACATGCCGTGGGTGTGGGGGGAGGTGGAAAATTCTGTCCTATGTCACCATAACCCATGGCTGGGATTTTCCAGTCTCACCCATGGCGGGAATTGGCACAGGCAGGACAGAAAATTTGACAGAGCAGCCAGAGGTCTGTTAACTTCAGACGGGAATTTTGTGTCTCGTGGTGGGCAGGAACCAGAATATCCTGCTCACGATGTCTGCAATTGTTGTGTGTCTGAGATGAGGATATCCATGGTTTGCAGATACTGCTGGGGGCAAAGCTGTTGGCAAACTTTGCCTTTTATTAAACATTCAATTAAATGCGTGCAGTACAGGCTCAGCATGAGATTTCACATTGAACTATCTCTCAGCAGTCTCTGCTGTCACGTGAGCTCGTGATGATGTAGACTATTTACATATTTAACATTAACCTTTTATGCTACATCTTCCCCCAAGTATATGGACTTCATTAAAACATTTTTGATTTGATTTGATTTATTATTGTCACATGTATTAACATACAGTGAAAAGCATTGTTTCTTGCGCACTATACAGACAAAACATACCGTTCATAGAGAAGGAAATGAGAGAGTGCAGAATGTAGTGTTACAGTCACAGCTAGGGTGTAGGGAAAGATCAACTTAATGCAAGGTAAGTCCATTTAAAAGTCTGACAGCAGCAGGGAAGAAGCTGTTCTTGAGTCGGTTGGTACGTGACCTCAGACTTTTGTATCTTTTTCCCGAAGGAAGAAAGTGGAAGAGAGAATGTCTGGGGTGCATGATGTCCTTAATTATGCTGGCTGCTTTGCCGAGGCAGTGGGAAGTGTAGACAGAGTCAATGGATGGGAGGCCAGTTTGCGTGATGGATTGGGCTACATTCACAACCTTTTGTAGTTCCTTGCGGTCTTGGGCAGAGCAGGAGCCATACCAAGCTGTGATACAACCAGAAAGAATGCTTTCTATGGTGTATCTGTAAAGGTTGGTGCGAGTCGTAGCTGACATAGCAAATTTCCTTAGTCTTCTGAGAAAGTAGAGGCGTTGGTGGGTTTTCTTAATTATAGTGTCGGCATGGGGGGACCAGGACAGGTTGTTGGTGATCTGGACACCTAAAAACTTGAAGCTTTCGACCTTTTCTACTTCGTCCCCGTTGATGTAGACAGGGACATGTTCTCCTTTATGCTTCCTGAAGTTGAATGGGGGGAGATGGATGATTGTGTACATTATCATTCATCTCCCCCTAAAGTCTCTGCTTTCATCTTTGGTGTCCCGAATAAACATTGTGATGGTTTCCCCCACCTCTCCCACCTTGGCCTCAGCTTTCTTGGAGTTTGTATAAAATCCTCAGTTCGGGAATCCCACCGTCCATTTTCTCTCTCTCTCTCTCGCTGATTGTCTTCTCCTGCAGGGACACAAAGGGGAATCTTGCGAACTGGACACTTGGCAGGTCAGAATTCGATGACACCTGGCTTGTGCGGGCACTGTGGCTAAGCCTGGAGTGGTCCTGATGAGGGGGCGGCACGGTAGCACAGTGGTTAGCACTGCTGCTTCACAGCTCCAGGGACCTGGGTTCGTTTCCCGGCTCGGGTCACTGTCTGTGTGGAGTTTGCACATTCTCCTCGTGTCTGCGTGGGTTTCCTCCGGGTGCTCCGGTTTCCTCCCACAGTCCAAAGATGTGCAGGTTAGGTTAATTGGCCAAGCTAAAATTGCCCCTTAGTGTCCTGAGATGTGTAGGTTAGAGGGATTAGCGGGTAAATGTGTAGGGATATGGGGGTAGGGCCTGGGTGGGATTGTGGTCGGTGCAGACTCGATGGGCCGAATGGCCTGTTTCTGCACTGTAGGGTTTCTATGATTTCTATTATTTCTATGATGCTGAGGTGAGGTCGGGTGCTGTAAGTCCAGCTTGCTTGCTCTGCCCTCCTTATGTACAGGTCCAGCCTCCTGTATCTGGACATGTTAGAAACTGCACCGTGGGTAATAAATGGATCACCAGGGGTGAACAAAAACCAATGTGAAAGTCAGACAGGAAACTGAGACAAATGTATCAAGTGGCACAGAGATTGTTTCACAAGGACCGAACTTATGAAAGGAATATTGTGAAGTAGACATCCCTGGTGGCAACCTTTGCCCATTGGGACTGAGTTTTGGAAATACAATCATGTGCTGTATATGCTTTTCAATCCATTCTCTTAAATGTTTGTAAAACAGATGTACAGCATGTGTCAAAAATCCTGATATGTATTCTGGAGGGCGGAGCTTATGGCTGGAAAATTAACTCTTACATGCTCTGGTGTTTAGGGACAATAAAGAATGACTTTTTTAGACTGCTATTTAGAATCATTGAATCCTACAGTGCAGTAGGATGTCACTCAGCCCATCGAGTCTGCATAAATCACAAACCCACCCTATCCCCTAATCCCATGCATTTACCCTCGCTAGTCCCCCTGACACTAAGGGGCAATTTAGCATGGCCAATCCACCTAACCCGCACATCTTTGGACTGTGGGAGGAAACCAGAGGAAACCCACGCAGATATGGGGAGAATGTGCAAACTCCACGCAGACAGTGACCCAACCCAGGTCCCTGGCACTGTGAGGCAGCAGTGCTAACCACTGTGCCACCATGTCACCCGCATTCCATCATACTTCAATTATGCAGTATTGCGGTGATGGTGTTTGTATTTGCTGCCTGACTGTGGTCTATTTGATATAATTGGCTTTACGCACTTACAACAGTGGACTTGACTTTAAACACATTGATCTTGTTGCTTCTCGTGAGAAAAAGGGTTAAAATTTATGGCAATTATGTAAAATTGTACAAGGTCTGTTTCAAACAATGTTGAAATTGTACATATGTGACATTAATGCCCCAAAGTAAAAATTATACCACCCATTCCATTCAAAATAATTACAACATTTTATTAAGTAGAAAAGATGGGCTGCTAATTATATTGTCACTATTTAAACCCCTGCACTTTATATATATAATGATCTGTCATGACACCTCCTGCATGTGGTGCTGCCCTCCAAATCGCACAGCATTTCAGCTGGAAACCCGTATTAAGATCTTCAAACCAATTTTCCTCGAGAGGTTTCTCTACACGTGAAAATGATCACAAGTTTCAAAATATTTGCTGAGACAATGTGGCAATGTTTGCAGGGAAGAACATTGGAACTGATGGAACAGGAACAGGAGTAGGCCACTTGGCCTCCAAGCCTGCTCCGCCATTCAATAAGATCATGGCTGGTCTGATCGTGGCCTTAACTCCATTTTCCTCCACGCTCTGAAAAACTCTTGACGCCCTCGTGGATCAAAAATGTGTCCAATGCAACCCTGAATATATCTGATGACCGAGTCTCCCCTGCTCTCTGGGGAAGAGAATTCCAAAGAACTCTCTGAGAGAAGAGATTTCATTTAATCTCAGTCTTAAATGGGAGCCTCCTTACTCTGAAACTATGCCTCCCACATGGAGGAAATATTTTCCTAATATCAAGCCTCCTCAGAATTATATGGCCGGTATTTTACGACCTTGCTTGTCCGAGGCCAAAAGAGAATGCTGTTCTGTGAGCCTCGTCCGCCCCGATTCTAAAGTTAAAGTTTATTTATTAGTCACAAGTAGGCTTACATTCACACTGCCATGAAGTTACTGTGAAAATCCCCTAGTTGCCACACTCCAGCGCCTGTTTGGGTACACTATGGGAGAATTTAGCATGGCCAATTCACCTAACATGCACATCTTTGGACTGTGGGAGGAAACCGGAGCACCCGGAGGAAACCCACGCAGATACAGGGAGAATGCGCAAACTCCACACAGATAGTCACCCAAGCCAGGAATCAAACCCAGGTCCTTGTGCTGTGAGGCAGCAGTACTAACCACTGTGCCACCGTGCCGCCTAAGATTTGATGAATCGGCACTGCACTCTTTTTTCAAGTTACGGTGTCCAGAACCACACAATGCTGCAAATGTGCTCCAGCAAATTGGCTTCATGAAAGCCTCAATAAAAAAGGAAAGTCATGCCCACTAACTCTCAATCTGGGGTGTTAGCACCAGAACAGCTGTGCTGAAGGTCTCTCTCCGTATAACACCTGTGCTGGATAGCTGTCTCATTCCTCCATTCTATGAAGAGAATCAGGAAAAGCGGTAGCAAGAGTTAATAGCTGGGGTAGGAAAGGAGAGTCACTCAAAAGAAAACGGGCAGAAAGTTTTAGTCCTGCTGCAGTGAATGCAGTGCCAAATTCTCCGTCCTCGCTTGCAGTGGGAGCCAGGTGTGAATGGCCAGAAAATTCCGGCCAATTTGTTAAATCAGTTATGCAAACTCGAAAATATTATGAACCGAACCTTTCTGTCCTTGGACATGAATTACAAAAGGTTAGCACACAGGTACACTAAGTAATTAGGAAAGCAAATTGAATTTTGGTCTTTATTACAAAGTAGGGAAGTCTTGCTACAGTTTCACAGGACGTTGGTGAGACCACACCTGGAGTGCGCGCATATTCTTAGCCTTCTTATTTAAGGAAGGATCTAATTGCATTGGAAGAAATTCAAAGGACGTTTTTTGAAGTTGATTCCTGTGCTGAATGGATTGTGTTATGTGGAAAGGTTGAGCAGGTTGGGCCAATACACATTGGAGGTTAAAAGAATGAGTGGTGATCTTTGAGTGGTGAGTGATTGAAACATATAACTGGAATTTTACTGCCTCGCCCGCCCCAGTGGCACAGTGATTAGCACTGCTGCCTCACAGCGCCAGGGACCCGGGTTCGATTCCCAGCTTCGGCCACTGTCTGTGTAGAGTTTGCTTGTTCTCCCTGTGTCTGCATTGGTTTCCTCCGAGTGCTCCGGTTTCCTCCTACAGTCCAAAGATGTGCGGGTTTGGTGGATTGGCCATGCTAAGTTGCCCCTTAGTGTCAGGGGGACTAGCTCGGGTAAATACGTGGGGTTACGCAGATAGGGGCTGGGTGGGATTGTCATTGGTGCAGACATGATGGGCTGAATGGCCTCCTTCTGCACTGTAGGGATTCCATGGATTCTTACCAAGTGTTAGCTAATTATTAATCCTGAAACATTACTTGAAAACACTAGCCAATGAATCTCATTAAATACACTGAGCAAGGGGTATGCAACAATGAAAATGGAAATGTGATACTTGCAAACTATTCTTACTACAGATTTTTGAAGTAAGATTACTAATGATGATTAACTGTTGGGTCTATATTTTTAAGCATTCATTCAATGATAATCCACTAAGAACTCAAAGGTTATTTGTAAGATTTCAGAAGGATTATCCACATCAGACATTCACTTCCATAAATCGAACTATGAAGGGCTACAGTGGGCTTATAATGCTTCAAGTATATTGCTCGTGACCTCCTGTTATTGGGCGCTCGTCCCATTGACCATCCATTACATATAAGATAGGATAACGCAATGAAAAAGTGTCTGTGGTGCTGAGGACCTACACATCGGACATAAAAATGTAGGAAGACAGGATCAGGAGGAAGCCAATCAGCCCTTTGGGCTTGCTTTGCCATTTAATTTTATCATGGTTGATATATAACTTTTTGCTTAATATTCTTGGCTAGCGAGAACTATGGTTTCAGATTTAAATAATTAATTAGTTTAGTTTCAAATGGTTTTTAGGAGAGAGAGTTCTTTATCTCCACCAATCTTAGATTGAAGATGTGTTTCCGAACTGGGCGGCACGGTGGTCAGCACTGCTGCCTCACAGCACCAGGGACCCAGGTTCAATTCCAGCCCCGGATGACTGTCAGTGTGGAGTTTGCACGTTGTCTGCCTGGGTTTCCTCCGGGTGTTTCAGTTTCCTCCCACACTCCAAAGATGTGCAGGTTAGGTGGATTGGCCATGCTAAATTGCCCCTTAGTGTCAGGGGGTTTAGTAGGGATTACGGGGATAGGGCCCGGGTGGGATTGTTGTCGGTGGGCTGAATGGCCTCTTTGTGATTCGATGATTCTCTGAACTTCTCTTCTGAATGGTCTCAACTCTACATGAGGGTTAGAGTTAAGGATGGCCACTTGTCCAGGACACCCGCATTAGGAGAAATACATTTTCTCTATCTATCCTATAAATTCCTTCCAAGATACCCAAAATGCCACTGAAACCATCCCTTAATCTTCTAGATTCCAGAGAATTTATGCAATTGCCATTTGGCTTCTGTTACTTTTCCAAAGTTTCGTTTTGTGATTGGCAGTATGCAATCATTATTCTGAAGAACTTGAGTCAAATCAATGATCTGTAAAGGGTAAAGGGCCGCTGACAGCTACCTCCCAGATAGTATGCCATAGTTGTTTTCTTGACCACAGTACCTGGTCATCTGTAACCAGCCACCCCTTGACCAAACCTCCCTGTTCCCCTTCAATTTCCTCAGCTCTGTGAAGCAGGGTTTGGCTGCTTTAGTTTGTACAATAGACAGATACAACATAATGCTTAGGATGAAATCAGCTCGATTCAGAATCACACATGTTGGGGCGGCACGGTGGCACAGTGGTTAAAACTGCTGCCTCACAGCACCAGCGACCCGAGTTCGATTCCCGGCTTTGGGTCACTGTCTGTGTGGAGTTTGCACGTTCTCCCCGTGTCTGTGTGGGTTTCCTCCGGATGCTCTGGTTTCCTCCCATAGTCCAAAAGTGTGAGGGTTAGGTTGATTGGCCATGATAAATTACTCCTTAATGTCAGGGGATTTGGAGGGTAAATACATGGGGTTGTGGGAATACGACCTGGGTGGGATTGTTGTTGGTGTAGGTTCGATGGGCCAAATGGCCTCTTTCTGTACTGTAGATTCTCTGACTCTATGTTGTATCAGCATTTTCTAAATACCCCAACATCTACATGTTGCATTACTTCATGGTGCAAACCTAATCCCATCTCAAATGGGGCCTGGGTGGGATTGTGGTCGGTACAAAACTCAATGGGCCGAATGGCCTCCTTCTGTACTGTAGGGATTCTGTGATTCTATGAGTTTTCCAACACGAACTCAGGGTAACTGCAGATTAAGGATAAAACAAAGTCTCTCTTTAGACTGTGACGCACATTTTATCTTCCTGATGTTGCACATCTCACTTTGACATTTTAGAAGTTTTTTTTGAGGATTCCTCAACAGCTTTCCAGAGAAACTGTGAGTTTCACCTGTGGAACATTTTGATTTTATTCAGGAAGTTTCAGGACTAGGAGCTTGTTGCTATGTTGCCCCATCTGGGAAACATTTCTGTCCAGAAAAGCCTTCTCTTTCACCTTTTGTTTGTTTGCGTCTGAGGCCCCCAAAAAGCCGCAGCAGGAGTTCTGGAGACTCAGAGACCTCTGAGAAGAAAGAAGTTCTCCTCATCTCTGTCTGAAATGAGAGACAGCAGTGACCAGTTCATGTGCGATCTGTTTATGTTAATAATTTAAAGTTTATTTGTTAATGTCACAAGTAAGACTGACATTAACACTGCAATGAAGTTACTGTGAAATTCCCCTAGTCGCCACACTCTGGTACCTAACCGGCACGTCTTTCAGACTGTGGGAGGAAACCGGAGCACCTGGAAGAAACCCACGCAGACATAGGGAGAATGTGCAAACTCCAGACAGACAGTGACCCGAGCCGGGAACCGAACCCAGGTCCCTGGTGTGTAAGGCAGCTGTGCTAACCACTGCGCCACCGTGCCGCCCACTACATCTTTCTTGCAACTGAGACACAAATGAATGAATGATAATTCTGCCAAATACAAATTCTGTGTAACATCAAATTCTGGGTAACAAATTCTGTGTAACATCAGCACAATGTTTACTGTTTACTTTCTTTCATGAAGTATTTAAGGGAACCACTTCATATTTGAATTTATTTTGACATAGGTCATGTTGTTTTAGCATTCTGGATGAGTATTGATGTGCCGACTGCACTGATCTTTTGTAAAATTGTTTACAGATAGTTGGAGGTCTGCATCACAGCTCTGATGTTTAGCTATTAACCTAGCCTGTTCCTTTCTAATGCAGCTAATTATATTAAATTTGTAGCACAGAACACATAGCAGGAACTGGCCTACCTTTGCTATGAGCCTCTACCCATCTGACTTAACCTCACCCTCTCAATATAATCGGTAACCTCTGGAGAGAAATGGTCTAAAGAGGTCCTGCAGCTAATGAATTTAATTGCTGCTGAACAATTGTTGGCAATTTTGCAAATTGCCTCGCACTCCTGCCTATCCCACCCTGAAACACAAAATAGATTTTGCTTTCATGATATGTTGACACTGATGTTTGGAGTACGGGTTCCAACAGATCACTTGTGGTTTTGTTCCCAGTCATCTGGATGATGCAATGTAAGTTGGAATTCTCTGGTCTCGCACACCTTGTCACCGCTGCCACTGAAAACGGAAAATTCGGCACTCAGCCAAATCTCCACTCACTGCAGCGGGACTGGAGAATCCCAGATTTGGTGGAGATTGGAGAATTTTGACCGTGGTATAAGAAAAAAATAGAAAGTCTTGCATATATAGCACCGTTCAAAGCCGCTGGGTGGCATGGTGGCACAGTGGTTCGCATTGCTGCCTCACAGCGCCGGGGATCCAGGTTCGATTCCCGGCTTGGGTCACTGTCTGTGTGGAGTTTGCACATTCTCCATGTGTCTGCGTGGGTTTTATTCGGGTGCTCTGGTTTCCTCCCAGAGTCCAAAGATGTGCGGGTTAGGTGGATTGGCCATACTAAATTGCCCCTTAATGTCAGTGGACTGGCCAGGGTAAATGCATGAGGTTATGGGGATAGGGCCTGGGTGGAATTGTAGTCGATGCAGACTTGATGAGCCAAATGGCCTCCTTCTGCACTGTAGGATTCTATGATTCTATAAAGCATCTTTTCAAGTGCAGTCACTATTTTACAAAGGCAATGGAGCAGCCAATTTGCACACAGCAAGTTCCTGCAAACAGCAGTAAGGTAGTGACAGCCTCTTGTAGTGGAGTTGTTTGAGGGTCAAATATTGGCCAGGATACCGAGGAGAACTCCACTGTCTTTGAAATGATACCAGAGCATATTTCACGTCAGTCTTGGGAAAATGACAACACCTCGTTTCGACATCTCATCCAAAAGACAGCAGCTCCGACAGTGCTGCACTGGTGTGTTCGCTTAGATTAGTCACTTGGGAGTTGCAGGTGGTGGTGTTCCATGCATCTGCTGCCCTTTTCTCTCTAATTGGTAGAGGTTGCAGGTTTGGAAGATGCTGTGAAATGAGCCTTATTGCATCTCGCAGGTGGTACACACTGCCTTACTGCCATTAACATCTGAGATTAATCTACCCACTCTGATGGAAGCACAGATTGAAGTGAGGGCTACGACACTCCAACCCATGTTCCTTGTAAGCACGGCCCTCGCCGGGAGCTTAGGGCTGAACTTTTGTTGATGGCACTCCATGGCAGTGCCTTTATTTCAAAATAATTAATATAAATGCCACTTGAACATGGTTCAAGGATAAATAAGTGCTGTGCCTAATGAATTTTCTGTTTTTTTTCACTCTTGAATAAAGATTTATAAAAATATTGTCAAAATTAGTTACATATCACATTGACATTTTTACATGCTTTTTATTGCATTGAAATACATCTCAGTACATAAGAGCCTTTTATGCTGAAGTGCGGTGAATTCATTTATATAATAAATTAAGTATGTATAAAAACTACTTAAGGCAAATTGGTTTGGACCGGTTGCATAGTCAAGTCTCATGTATGCTAATTCCAACTTGAGAATTGCTTTGCTACTTTTGTGCTGATTAAATAGATTACCTTATTCACACCCATAAAAGCTTTCTGAGAAGTTGCAGTCATTTGAGCTGTGCCGTTAGTGGATTATTTCAATGTTTCCAATTTGTTTTCGACAGGAACAACATATAGATATTTGTAATTTATTCAGCCCATTAAATAAACATCTATGAGAGGGAAAGGAAAGTACTGTGCATGCCAGAAATCTGAAATGATTCAGGTAGTATCGGAACAACTGGGGCAAGAGATTTCACAGTCACAGCGTCAACTCTGTTTCTCCTCAAATACTGCTTGACCTGCATCCAGCATTTGAAACGATATTGGCTGGTATTTAGTGGAAGCGGTTGGGGTCTTGCCCATCAGGTTGGAGAGTCGGTGAGAGACCCAGGTTGCCTCGACAGGGTGGCCCCTTGAATCAAGTGCCAATTGAGGCTTAATTGGCAACAGAGGGTTTACCGCATAGTCAAGGACTGTGGGGTTTATCGGACGTGGAGAGCTGTGGACCACTGAGAGGCCAGCAGTTTCTCATTGTTCAGCAGCACCTCCAGAGAGGAAGTGGATGCTACTGGTACCTGAGGAAACGGAGGCCGAGTGACATTATCGCTAGAGTCATTAAGTCATAGAGGTTTACAGCATGGAAACAGGCCCTTCAGCCCAACTTGTTCATGCCGCCCAGTTTTTACATTAAGCTAGACCCAATTGCCCGCATTTGGCCTATATCCCTCTATACCCATCTTTACTGTCTAAATGCTATTTTCAAGACAAAATTGTAGCCGCCTCTACTACTACCTCTGGCAGCTTGTTCCGGACACTCACCACATTCAGTGTGAAAAAATTGCCCCTCTGAACCCTTTTGTATCTCTCCCCCTCACCTTAAACCAATGCCCTCTCGTTTTCGACTCCCCTACCTTTGGGAAAAGATATTGGCTATCTCGCTGATCTATGCCCCTCATTATTTTATAGACATCTATAAGGTCACCCCTCAGCCTCTGTCACTCCAGGGAAAAAAGTCCCAGTCTACCCAGCCTCTCCTTATAACTCAAACCATCAAGTCCTAGCATCCTAAATATTTTCTGCACTCTTTCTAGTTTAATAATATCCTTTCTATAATAGGGCGACCAGAACTGGACACAGTATTCCAAATGTGACCTTACCAATGTCTTGTACAACTTCAGCAAGACATCGCAACCACTGTATTTAATATTCTGACCAATGAAACGTAGCATGCCGAACGCCTTCTTCACCACCCTGTTCACCTGTGACTCCACTTTCAAGGAGCTATGAACCTGTACCCCTAGATCTCTTTGTTCTATAACTCTCCCCAACACCCTACCTTTAACTGAGTAAGTGCTTTCCTGGTTCGATCTACCAAAATGTGTCACCTCGCATTTATCTAAATTAAACTCCATCTGCCATTCGTCAGCCCACTGGCCGAATTGATCAAAACCCCATTGCAATCCTGGATAACCTTCTTCACTGTCCACTATGCCACCAATCTTGGTGTCACCTGCAAACTTATTAACCATGCTTCCTAAATTCTCATCCAAATCATTAATATAAATGACAAATAACAGTGGACCCAGAACTGATCCCTGAGGCACACTGTTGGTCACAGGCCTCCAGTTTGAAAAACAACCTTCTACAACCACCCTCTGTCTTCTATCATCAAGCCAATTTTGCATCCAATTGGTTATCTCACACTGGATCCTGTGAGATTTAACCTCATGCAACAACCTACCATGCAGTACCTTGTCAAAGGCCTTGCTGAAGTCCATGTAGACAACATCAACTGCACTGCCCTCATCTACCTTCTTGGTTACCCCTTCAAAAAACTCAATCAAATTCGTGAGACATGATTTTCCACGCACAAAGCCATGCTGACTGTCCCTAATCAGTCCTTGCCTCTCTAAATGCCTGTAGATCCTGTCTCTCAGAATACCTTCTAACAACTTACCCACTACAGACGTTAGGCTATTAATTCAGAAACTCAGCTCATGTTCTGGGGACCTGGGTTTGAATCTCGCCTCGGCAGATGGTGGAATTTGAATTCAAAGCAAAATATCTGCAATTAAGAATCTACTTATGACAACAAAAACATTGTCGATTGTTGTGAAAACCCATCTGGTTCACCAATGTCTTTTAGGGAAGGAAATCTGCCGACCTTAGCTGGTCTGGCCTACATGTGAATCCAGAGCCACATCAATGTGGTTGACTCTCAACTGTCCTCTGAACAAGGGCATATCGTTTGATCACGAGTCCTGACAGAAAGAAGTGGAGCAGGCACTGAGAGCCCTTTCTGTAAGGGCTCTCCCCACAGACTCTCCAACTGGTGGGCTGGACCCCATCACATGAAAAATTCTACCCAACCTACTTAACTTCAAATTCTGTTAAATTTAACTTGTTACAGCTCTGGAGACAATCAATCTTCTATGTTTTGCTTGGATTGAGAGTTATCTTTGCTTGTTATTCGTGGCTTGTGAGTGCTGGACTGATTATAAAAGCTGTTCTAACTGACCTACCGACAATTGAATATTTCAGCATATCAGGTGGTAGTTGTTTTAGCCAGTTTTAAAGTTTGACAGATAATTTGCGAGATTATAGAAACATTTAAGCTCTGATACATGACTTTTAATTTTCTAGACTGACTGCTTGAAGTCATTTATTTTATCTTTTAATGAAATGAAATATTGCAATTTTATATAATTAGGATTCTGCTTTTCAAGGCTTTTATAAAATCACTTTTCAACCATTTTTAAGTTGCTGTTAATCTAGATTTTTTAAATTCTTTATTAAAAATCAAATTTAGAAATAAACTTAGATATTAAAATAATTTAATGCTTAGCTTCTCTTCCCTAGCCAAGCGACTCAGTGATACATAGCAGATCAAACGAATGTATTCGCTGCACTATTCCTGAAGCAAGTAACCAAGGTAATGAGGCAGAATTTACTCATTACCAACGTCCTGGTAAATTTAATGACACTCACCATTATTGATGAGCAAATCATCCAGCAGCATACGACCAGGAAGCGATCACCTCATGACTCGCAAATCACCACAAGTTGCAGATAATTACATACAAAGATATGTAGAGGGGCAGGTAGTATTGAGGAAGCAGGGGGGCTGCACAAGGACTTGGACAGGTTAGAAGACTGGGCAAAAATGTGGCAGATGGAATTCAATGTGGAAAAGTGTGAGGTTATGCACTTTGGAAGGAGGAATGGAGGCATAGGCTATTTTCTAAATGGGAAAATGCTTAGGAAATCAGAAACACAAAGGGACTTGGGAGTCATTGTTCAAGATTCTCTTAAGGTTAACATGCAGGTTCAGTCTGCAGTTAGGAAGGCAAATGCTGTGACAAGTGGTGTTCCTCAGGGATCAGTGCTGGGACCTTTGCTGTTTGTAATATATATAAATGATTTGGTGGAAAATGTAACTGGATTGATTAGTAAGTTTGCGGACGACACAAAGGTTGGTGGATTTGCGGATAGCGATGATGACCTTCAGAGGATACAGCAGGATATAGATCAGTTGGAGACTTGGGTGGAGAGATGGCAGATAGAGTTTAATCCGGACAAATGTGAGGTAATGCATTTTGGAAGGCCTAATACAGATAGGAAATATACAGTAAATGACAGAATCCTTAAGAGTATTGATAGGCAAAGGGATCTGGGCGTACAGGTACACAGGTCACTGAAAGTGGCAATGCAGGTGGAGAAGATAGTCAAGAAGGCATACGGCATGCCTTCATCGGCTGGGATATTGAGTTTAAAAATTGGCAAGTCATGTTGCAGCTTTATAGAACCTTAGTTAGGCTGCACTTGGAATATAGTGTTGAATTCTGGTCGCCACACTACCAGAAGGATGTGGAGGCTTTGGAGAGGGTACAGAAAAGATTTACCAGGATGTTGCCTGGTATGGAGGGCATTAGCTATGAGGAGAAGTTGGAGAAACTTGATTTGTTCTCACTGGAGTGACGGAGGTTGAGGGGAGACCTGATAGAAGTCTACAAGATTATGAGAGGCATGGACAGAGTGGATAGTCAGAAGCTTTTTCCCAGGGTGGAAGAGTCAATTACTGGGGGGCATAGGTTTAAAGGAGATGTACGAGGCATATTTTTTACACAGAGTAGTGGGTGCCTGGAACTGGTTGCCGGGGGAGGTAGTAGAAGCGGATACGGTAGTGACTTTTAAGGTGCATCTTGACAAGTACATGAATAGGATGGGATTAAAGAGATATGGTCCCCGGAAGGGTAGGGAGTTTTAGTTAAGTCGGGCAGCATGGTCGGTGCAGGCTTGGAGGGCCGAAGGGCCTGTTCCTGTGCTGTAATTTTCTTTGTACTTTGTTCAATGTTAGCATTCATGTCGAGAGGACTAGAATACAAGAGCAGGGATGTACTCCTCTATAAGGCTCTGGTCAGACCCCATTTGGAGTATTGTGACCAGTTTTGGGCCCCATATCTAAGGAAAGATGTGCTGGCCTTGGAAAAGGTCCTGAGGAGGTTCACAAGAATGATCCTTGGAATGAAGAGCTTGTTGTATGAGGAACAGTTAAGGACTCTGGATCTGTACTCTTTGGAGTTTAGAAGGATAAGGGGAGATCGTATTGAAACTTACAGGATACTGTGAGGCCTGGATAGAATGGACGTGGAGAGGATGTTTTCACTCGTAGGAAAAACTAGAATCAGAGGGCACAACCTCAGGCTAAAGGGACAAGATGAGGAGGAATTTCTTCAGCCAGAGAGTGGTGAATCTGTGGAATTCTTTGCCGCAGAAGGCTGTGGAGGCCAGGTCATTGAGTGTCTTTAAGACAGAGCGAGATAGGTTCTTGATTAATAAGGGGATCAGGGGTTATGGGGAAAAGGCAGGAGAATAGGGATGAGAAAAACAATCAGCCATGATTGAATGGCGGAGCAGACTCGATGGGCCGAGTGGCCTAATTCTGCTCCGATGTCTTATGGTCTTATAATTTGCACTTTTAGCTGTCTCATATATTCATGATGTGGAGATGCCGGCATTGGACTGGGGTGAACACAAGTAAGAGTTTTAGCTACCAAATAAACCTGTTGGACTTTAACCTGGTGTTGTTAAAACTCATATATTCATGGCATGCTTGCTGGCTTCTGGTACATGTGACTTATCCAATCTAGGCAGACACTAATCCTACTCTAGAATTTGATTTGAACTGGTTTAACACTCAGGGCGGCACAGTGGCACGGTGGTCAGCACTGCTGCCTCACAGCACTAAGGGTTCGATTCCTGGCTGTTTGTGTGGAGTTTGCACGTTCTCCCTGTGGCTGCATGGGTTTCCTTTAGGTGCTCTGGTTTCCTCCCACAGCCTGAAAGATGTGCTGGTTAGGTGCATTGGCCATGCTAAATTCTCCCTCACTGTACTCAAACAGAGTGTGGGGACTTTCCCAGTGATTTTATTGCAGTGTTAATGTAAGCCTACTTGTGACACCAATAAATAAACTTTCACTTTAAATTTTAAACACTATATATGAAATAGGTTCTAGAGTGTGTTGGTCTTTCCCCAGTACAGAGAGTTTCATCTTCTCTCAAGACAGTCTGGCACACAACTACTGATGTCACTGATACATCATCGCCTAATCACTCATTACCACATCTATTCTATTAATACATTATACTACACCCCCCAAATATTCCATCCATTCCTTTACAAGATGAAACAATGTTTTAAACTATTTGCATTGAATTCCTGTATCTCCCTTTTACTGCTGCACATTCTACCCAAATCCTACTCTCCCCCACCACCGATCACCTTTGCCCTAATATGAGGGATTTAGTCTCTCACAAAGTTCTCAGCTCTTTGGGAAGAAGACATTTTGGAGACATGCAGACATTCCTCTCTTCCTTGGAGGACATCATTGTCAGGGAAATGGGACAGCAGCTTTCTCAGAGTGCTGGTATTCGGGACATAGACTTCAGGACTGCAGAACAGTGAGGACCACAGATCCTTATCAAATAAAGTCTCATCCAAGGGAGAAGGCTGAAGTACAGCAACTCTTTCGGGAATCTGAACCACACCAGGGAAAGACCAGAGAGGATGAAGGATCTTCAAATCCAATAAAATCTCTCACAACTATGTCATTGGCTGCTGCATCAAAGGCGAAAAATGTATTGAAGATCTGAAATTCTAAGGAACCTGTACGATGAAAAGAAAAATGACAACATTCCTGTTGATGCTTCAACAAAGAAGGAATGATTTCATGATGAGATTTTGGAAAGTGTGTTCACTTTCTCCAGGCAATGATACATTGTCACACATTCCTGAGTGTGAGGCCGCTCCACTGTGGGCAGTGGGAAGGAATTTCGAGAATATGAAGGCAAGACACCATAATTTTCTAACTGGGATGAATCCCTAAGATGATATGAAGAGAAATTTCCTCTACATGCTTCTGAAACTGAAGAAGCTCCAAATATGTTGTCTTGACTTCTGCTCTGGAGGACAGCTCTAGTGGGAAGAAGGATTTCTCCAAAGAAATTCTCTGGCAATGTGTTCCTCCAGAATGGAATCAAGCATGTTGTTCTCCCTGGAGAGTTCTTCATGGTTAACCAGCAATAGATGAGACATTGCATTGATAATTTCAGTGGAATAACGATCAGAATGCTGCCACCAGAAATGCAGCCCACTCCTCAAAACAAAACAGAGGCTTCACATGGTTCAGCTGAAGATTTAGGGTGGCATGGTGGCATAGTGGATAGCACTGTTGCCTCACAGCACCAGGACCAGGTTCAATTCTGGCCTTGGGTGACTGTCTGTGTGGAGTTTGCACATTCTCCCCGTGTCTGCGTGGGTTTCCTCTGGGTGTTCCGGTTTTCTCCCACATCCAAAGATGTGCGGGTTAGGTTGATTGGCCATGCTAAGTTGTCCCTTAGTGTCAGGGGGACTAGAAGGGTAAATACGGGGATAGGACTGGTTGGCATTGTTGTTGATGAAAGCTTGATTGTTCGAATTGCCTGTTTCAGCTGAAGATTTAGGGTGGCACAGTGGCATAATGGTTAGCACTGCTGCCTCACAGCACCAGGGACCTGGGTTCAATTCCCAGCTTGGTCACTGTCAGTGCAGAGTCTGCATGTTCTCCCCGTGTCTGCGTGGGTTTCCTTCGGGTGTTCCGGTTTCCTCCCACAGTCCAAAAGACATGCTGGTTAGGTGGATTGGCCATGCTAAATTCTCCCTCAGTGTATCCGAACAGGTGCCGGAGTATGGTGACTAGGGGATTTGCACAGTAACTTCATTGCAGTGTTAATGTAAGCCTACTTGTGACACTAACAAATAACCTTTAAACTTTAAACTTTTAAACTTTCTGCACTGTAGGGATTCTATAATTTGAATAGCAAACCAACCTTTAAGTTCTCATCTTCCAATGGATCACTCAGAGCTACAACAACCTCTTCCCCCTTGCCTTCTTCAGAAAAGAGCCAACCCAGGTCTAAACAGTCTTCCTGTGAATGGCCACTGTCTGCCTCAGCACCTTCTGTGTATGCATCCTCCAGCCTACCTTCATAAAGAACTCACCACCTCAATATCCACCCTGTGTGTAGTGGATTATGTCTCAAGAAAGGAAATTGCTGCTGACTGAATAAAGCTCCTCAGCCTCTGGAAGCTGAAGTTCTGTTGGTTCTACATTAAACTTCATAGAAATCATAGAAACCCTACAGTGCAGAAGGAGGCCATTCGGCCCATCGAGTCTGCACCGACCACTATCCCACCCAGGCCCTACCCCCACATATTTACCCGCTAATCCCTCTAACCTACACATCCCAGGACTCTAAGGGGCAATTTTTAACCTGGCCAATCAACCTAACCCGCACATCTTTGGACAAACTTGGACAAATGTTGCAGGAAAGTCATGGAGTTGTTCAGATGCTGGTCATCATTCTCAGCAGTAAAGCAACATCTCCATTCAATCAGGAAGTGTGTTGATTATGGACAACATAGCAAGCATCAATGATCCGTCGGCCCTTTGGTCCTCTTCATTACAATCAGCCGAGCTTTGAATTTGTTTATTTGTTCCTGAGAAGTGGGCGTCACTGGTTGAGCCAACGTTTAGTGCCCATCTCTGAGGGCAGTTAAGGATCAATCACAGTGTTGTGGATCTGGAGTCACATGTTGGCCAGACGGGGTAAGGATGGCAGATTTCCTTCCCTAAAGGACATTAGTGAACCAGATGGGTTCTTTACAACAATCAACAATTGTTTCATGCTCATCATTAGATTTTTAATTCCAGGTTTTGTATTGAATTCAAATTTCACCATCTGCCTTGGTGGGATTTGAAACTTGGTCCCCAGAGCATTACCCTGCATCTCTGGATTACAATTCCAGTGACCATACCATTACGCCACTGCCTCCTTGAAAGACTTTTGCCACCTGGAGCGAGAGCGGTTTGAAGTTTCCATTAGTTAGTGCATAATACCATAACCTTGTTCCTTCAATTATTAAACACCGTCGCTTCGCATCTCTAAAGGATTTTGAAATTAAAATTACCTCGGGGAGGGGGAGTGAAAGTGGGAAGACCTAATGAGTTCTTGCTCGTGGTTCAAAAAGGACTGGAATAATTTCATATGTAAATCTGTCCAGCGAATAAATCACTCAATCAGTCACAAAATAGTGACTGGTATTGTTAACACAAAACACTCATCTTTGCCCCATTAAGTGGCTTTTGCACTAGAGGAATGGACGGGACTGAATAATGAATGACACTCAGGTAAGCAGATCAGGTCAAGGTCCATTTTTTATTACCAAAGCAGTCACTTCATTGTGTTATCGAAGTCCATTGGTCCTGCTGTAGCCAGTGTGTGATAAGGTTAGCTTATTTACCTGAATGCAGCCACCCACTATCTGGTCAAAGGTGAAAGGCACAGTCAGTCGAAATCAGTAGGTGTTCTGAGTTGATGACAATTTCCCCAGCATTAAGCATCAAATTTCTTCTATTAGTCCAGCAATTAATACATTTATGTGAAAAAAACCCTTTTGCAGTTTAATCCAGCTGTTTGCAAATAGGCATTCAAATGATGCGCAGGCTAATTGTACATGCCTGCGTTTAGCAGTATGGTACCAGAGAAAATGAACTCCGCAGTGTTTGAATAAATTACCTGGTTTCAGGGAGTCTATCCTCACAATTACTTTTCATATTTTTGTAATTTCAAATCATAATTGCAACACAAAATTGACTTATGGCTGTTCAGACTTCGAAGGCAGCCGTAAGTAGCTTAGACAAGTTTCCAATTGCAAGGAGTGCAAAGGGCCATTAAAACAGATGCAACCTTTTTCCCCCCATAAACTCGGTAGTTTAACAACAGCTTATAACTGGAGGGAATGAAAGTAGATTTTTTACAAAATTGATCTTAATGATTGCTGGGAGCAATCGCACTGAAGTGATGATTTTAATGGAGTACCGATGGCTAATTGGAATGTGGTGGAATGAGGGATTTATTGATTTATCATTGCTTAAAGAGTGCTTCAAAAAAACTAATTTCCCAAACGCTGGTTAATCCTATATCGAAAAGGGAGAGAGGGCCAATTGACAGTGTTGGAAATAAGAGGCTTCCACAAGCAGTTTTGTGGATGGATATTAATTTTTAAAATATTTTTGGGGAACATTGGCCCATGACTTTGCCAGATTTTTTTATTCATTCATTTGTGGGACATGGGCGTCGCTGGCTGGCCAGCGTTGGTTGCCATTGTTCAGAAGGCAGTTAAGAGTCAATCTAATTGCTGTGGCTCTGAAATCACATATAGGCCAGACCGAGTAAGGACAGCAGATTTCCTTCCCTAAAGGACATTAGTGAACCAGGTGGGTTTTAATGATAATTGGCAATGGTTTCATGGTCATCAATAGATTCTTTAATTCCAGATTTTTTTATTGAATTCAAATTCCACCACTTGCCATGGTGGGATTTGAACCCGGGTCCCCAGAACATTTGCTGAGTTTCTGGATGAATAGTCTAGCGATAATAGCACTAGGCCATTGCCTCACCATTGGCAATCACCAGCGGATTGTCACTCTGCAGGTACTTGCCTTCACCGGAGATCCAGAGCCCCTAACTCACCTGGCCTTCCTCACTCAGGCTGGGTCAGAGAGGAGCAGTGTGGAACAAAGGAAGCACAGCAATGGAGGACACACACCCTTTTTTACAGCACTAACTGCCATAAAGCAGGTGTTTAGAGGGACTATCGAAAGGGAGAAGGTAAGTTTCAAAGGTAAGTGGGAGTTTGGTGTTTCGGACATTGGACGGGGGAGGGGGGTGGGCGGGATTCTGACTGGATGATGAGATGGGAGGAGGAATTGTCCCAGGGTTGGGGGTAGACTCGGACTGGGAGGGGGTAGGAGGGCAGAGAATCGGATCAGGATTGGGGAGGTGGAGTCAGACAAGGAGGTCAAGCCAAAAAGGAGTGTCCAGTGTCGGGTTGGGCTGGGGTTCGGCCAGGCCAGGCTTCTGGGTAACTCACTGGTGAGCACCTCACAGCTGATGATCCAGGATTGTAAACAGGGAGTCCATGAACCGGAGCAACTTTAGATTGTCTGGGGTTGTTGCGTGTAACATCCTCCACACCAGGTCCCTGGTATTAAGGGGGAAGATCCCGTCATAGAGGGAACTCGGGCGCACCCACCTCCCACAGGGTTAACTATTGGACACCAATCAATGGCCCAGTCATGCATTACAATGCTGACTCAGTTGGCATAATTGACTCATCGAGGAGGGTTATGGATCTGATTCGAGAACTGCACCCCCCTCCCCCTCCAACACCCGCCCCCGACCTCTACACCTCCCGTGGCAGGCGAGGAGCTGATTCATGTCAAGACTACAATTTGCAATCAGCTTCAACCTTAGATTTCAACCTCCTTCCCTCAGACCTTATAGATTTCAGATCAAACAAGCCTCCCAACTGGAGCAGCCGCCCAGGATTACAGCTCCAACTACCTAGCCTCCGTGACCCCTGTGGCATTGCACACCCTGGGGGTGCGCTTTGCAGTATGAAGGTGGGAGCTCATTTTGCACAGCACCAGTCTCCATTAGACACCCTGGAGGGTGATGGTTCTCACCTCCAACATCAGCGGCACGGTGGCACTGTGGTTAGCACTGCTGCCTCACAACACCAGGGACCCGGGTTCGATTCCTGGCTTGGGTCACTGTCTGTGTTGAGTCTGCACTGTGGCTGCATGGGTTTCCTCTGGGTGCTCTGGTTTCATCCCACAGTCTGAAAGATGGGCTGTTTGGGTGCATTGACCCTGCTAAATTCTTCCTCAGTGTACCCGAACGGGCGCCGGAGTGTGGCGACTCGAGGATTTTCACAATAACTTCATTGCAGTGTTAATGTGAGCCTACTTGTGACATTAATAAATAAACTTTGGAGGTAGGGTCACCGGGTTCTTGTTTCTATACAGTTGTTGTAAATTGCTCCAATGTGATACCCCGCCATGAATATTCAGCGAGGGTAGAATTCCCAGCGGGTTGGCTTACAAGTGAGATGTGAATGCATTTGAAGCAGGTTCCCGACCCTCCTGAGTGGGAGCCTCGTTACATCACAGGCGAGGGATGTGAAACATGGTGAGACGGGATCTCACCGTGTGAAATGCCTTTTCCGACTCTCGTGGGATTTGTACCCCTCGTGCTGTTTACGCCGATGGCTCATGCGGGCTCAAAATCCCGCCAGTGATTTGAGACGAGCGTTTCATCACACGTGCCTGAATGTGGTCATTAAAGCCCCATCTGTAAACACATTCCGATGTCAGTGCGGGCCCTCCCTCGCAGAGTGAGGGAGCTGCACTACATCCCGCAGCCTGCGTTCTGCAGAGAGAAGGCTGGTTCAAATTCACCCAGAGTCAGCAGGAGTTTGGTGCTGTCAATAACTTATACTGCTCGCGGAAAAGGCATAGCCAGGGTTTGAAAGGACAGAACATTTAGTGTGAAGGACAGCACAGCAGTATTACAATTGAGCACGCAGCCCTATTTAAACAGTTCTGTTCTGCTTTCTGCATGAATGGCTATTCTGATCACAAAGTTAAAACCTTCTTACAAGTGTCACTCCGCTTGCTGGAGGAAGACGTGCAATTTTAGATATGGTTCACCACAATCCCTTTCCATAAAGTCATCAGCAAGTTCGACTTTCTGCTGATTGCTTCTGTTTAGCCACTCATCTGGAAAGTTCCTCCAGACCCCATGCCCTCACACTTTCCACACATTCATTTTATTAAGAGGACTATTTTTTTGGAGGAAGATTGCTTCTAAATGTCTCTGGCAGAAGAGCAAAGGAATGAAACAAAATGAGAAAACAGGCAGTTTTCTGTTCACTGCTTGATGTGAAAATGGCAAGAAACCTCGAAGAATATTGGATTCTCCGGTCTTGCTGCATGAACGGAGATTTGGCTGAGTGCCAAGTTCCCCATCCTCATTTGCAGCAGTGGCGGGGCGTGAATGGCCAGAGAATTCCGGCCATTAATTCTACGCCAACTACATTTTTAGAAATGTATTTGCACGGCACGGTGGCACAGTAGTTAGCATGGTGGTGCAGTGGTTAGCACTGCTGCCTCACGGTGCCAGGGACCCGGGTTCGATTCCCAGCTTGGGTCACTGTCTGTGTGGAGTCTGCACGTTCTCCCCGTGTCTGCGTGGGTTTCCCCCGAGTCCTCCGGTTTCTCCCCACAGTCCAAAGATGTGCGGATTAGGTGGATTGGCCGTGTTAAATTGCCCCTTAGTGCCAGAGAGACGAGCTAGGGTAAACACATGGGGTTATGGGGATAGGGCCTAGGTGGGATTGTGATCGGTGCAGACTCGATGGGCTGAATGGCCTCTTTCTGCACTTTAGGATTCTGTAGGATTCTAAATGATAGGAAAATGTGCATTATGTTCTTTGACAGATGAGCTGTGTCGAGATAAATGTATTATATTGATATATCTTCTTTGCTGTATTTTTCCTAAGTATTCAATTATTACCATGTTCCCAGGTGTATTTCACAACAGAGCCATCATTTTTGACCAAAATATCTGCAATTAATGTTTTATTTAGTTTAGAATTAATCGAGAGTGACAGTGCAATTTTGGTGCAGCATCTTTTAGACGCAAAGGCCCAGTTTTCAGTTCAGCCTGTGATAATTTACCTGGTATTTTCTGGGCCAGTGCTAAGGGCAGAACAATCTCTTCAGTACCACTGAACTGGGAGGATGAAAGCGTATTCGAATTTCTGCTTCATCCCAGTATAAATTCATGTCTTCAGCAGCAGGGGGATAGCACGGAGGTTGCTATCTTGATAGGACAGTGTATGGATAAGAGTCACCCAGTGGTTGATTTTTTTCCTAATCTTTGGAACTCTTCCTCACTCTCCTTTCCTCTCCTCTCCTCCCTCCCCTTCCACTCCCTCTCCTCACGTTCCTCCCTCCCCCTTTCTCATCGCCTCCTTCTCCTCGCTTCTTCCCTTTGCCTCTCCCCCACCGAATTCCCCTCACTCCTCCATTTCTGAGTCCCGGACATTCCATTCGAGGAGGGAGAGTGGGTTGGCAAGGAAGGAAATGAGTGGATTCCTATTTCATTTCATACCGTTCTCTGGTGAAAGATTAAGAATCCTGTTGCACAGTCTGTATCTTACTGGATCCTGAACAGGTCAATTGCAAACCTTCAGACTGATTCACTCTGATCTCTCCTCTTTCCTTCCCTTCCTATGCCCTTCATCTGTTAAATCCAGCGGAGGAGGAAACCACCATGTAGATCTGAAAGGGAGAGGTTATAATGACAGCAGTAAATGGAATAGTATGTTAGCTCAGTTTGACTCAGTTAATCACACACTGATCTCTGAGTCAAAAAGCTTCACTGTAAATCTTCATGCATGCTATTGTTACCTCGATACTTGACTATTTGAATGTTCTTCTGGCTGACCTTCCATCTTGCACCTTTCATAAAATTGAGCACGCCCAAAGCTCCGCAGAGGATAGTCGAACAGGCCCGTGTCCTGTTCACCCATCACTCCAGTGTTCAATGACCTTGACTGACTCCTGGTCCCAAAACATCTCGTTTTTAAAATTCTCATTCAACATTTCAAACTCTTTCACAGCCTTGCTCTTTCCTTCCTCCTCCATCCTCCGAGCACTCTGCAATCCCTGCTCTCCTCCAAGTCCAGCCTCTTTGAGCAACCCTGATTTTAATTGCTCCATCATTGGCAGTTGTGCCTTCAGTTAACTGGATACTCAGCTTTCCAACTCTCTTCCCCCCTTTAAGACATAGCTTAACACATACCGCTTTGACCAAGAACCTTGTCACCTGTCCTAATATCTCCCTATGTGGCCGAGTGTCATATTTTATTTGATGATCACTTCTGCTAAACACCTGTTAATGTAGGATGCTTTCCTACATTAAAGGTGCTATTTAAATGCAACAGTTGTTACTGTTGTATAAGACTTGAACAAAGGGATTGAATGTTGGATGTGCTGCCTTCAGAGATGTCGAAATGAAAGTTTTTAACCTGTTGGGTGAATGTTACTGATTCAATGATCCAATTGAGAGAAGGACAGGAAGGTTTCTTAGTGTCTGGCCAATATTTCTCCATGAACAATCAGCGTAAGACTGTTCAACCGGCTATCATCATAATTCCTCATTTGGGCATCTTCCTGTGCATGAAGTAATTGCCGCTTTGACCCATATCTTAACTGACTGCATTTTGAAATTATTAATTGTGAAACATTGAGTGTGTGGGTGGAATTTTCCAGCCCAACGCGCTGGCAGAATATCTTGATTCCCCCGAAAGAGACGTCCCTCCACCTCCCCTCCCCACAATCCCCCGGCAAGCTACCTCTGCGGCTGGAAAACATGCCGATGGGGAGGGTGGTGGAAAATCTCACCCATCGTGTAACTGTGTACAGCTTGCTTTCATTCTTTTGAGGTTTAAAAGAAAAGAATGAACTGAGACTGACTCCAGAATGATTTTAAGCTCTTCAAGTACTTTTTTTGATGTTAAAATATCCCTTAATTCAACACAGAAGTAATGACCATCAAGCCTGTCTTCTGGGAGATTATAAGGGGTTAATGTATTGTCCATGATTTTCTCTTCAAGCATCACTTGTGATCTTCTGCAGCTCACTGTGAGCCTGTCTGTTTACATTGCTTTGTCATTTGTCCTAATACTGGGCAGAATATTTTGCCATGTTCCTGCTTCTTGCCAGAGGTCATTCTTGCTTTGCCATTTGTCTGTACGGAGCAACACTGAGCGATATAGTGGAAGGCAGCAAGTGCAATTTGCTGGTGACTTTTGCCATCCTCCTTCTTGCCAGCATTAGTTTGAAACCTGAGAACAGAACATAGAACATAGAAAGCCACAGCACAAACAGGCCCTTCGGCCCACAAGTTGCGCCGATCACATCCCCACCTCTAGGCCTATCTATAGCCCTCAATCCCATTAAATCCCATGTACTCATCCAGAAGTCTCTTAAAAGACCCCAACGAGTTTGCCTCCACCACCACCGACGTCAGCCGATTCCACTCACCCACCACCCTCTGAGTGAAAAACTTACCCCTGACATCTCCTCTGTACCTACCCCCCAGCACCTTAAACCTGTGTCCTCTCGTAGCAACCATTTCAGCCCTTGGAAATAGCCTCTGAGAGTCTACCCTATCCAGACCTCTCAACATCTTGTAAACCTCTATCAGGTCACCTCTCATCCTTCGTCTCTCCAGGGAGAAGAGACCAAGCTCCCTCAACCTATCCTCATAAGGCATGCCCCCCAATCCAGGCAACATCCTTGTAAATCTCCTCTGCACCCTTTCAATGGCTTCAACATCTTTCCTGTAATTAGGTGACCAGAACTGCGCGCAGTACTCCAAGTGGGGTCTAACCAGGGTCCTATAAAGCTGCAGCATTATCTCCCGACTCCTAAACTCAATCCCTCGATTAATGAAGGCCAGTACGCCGTACGCCTTCTTGACCGCATCCTCCACCTGCGAGGCCGATTTAAGAGTCCTATGGACCCGGACCCCAAGGTCCTTCTGATCCTCTACACTGCTAAGAATGGTACCCTTCATATTATACTGCTGCTTCATCCCATTGGATCTGCCAAAATGGATCACCACACACTTATCCGGGTTGAAGTCCATAACAGACCAAGGTGATAGACTCATCAGAGTTTGTCAACATCATCAACCTGTTCACCGTACGTGCACACCCTTGCACAGTGCGTGGCCCCAAGAAGACAGATTAGTCTTGGAAAGTTCTTGAACTGTTTCATACTTTTTCAATAAATTGTAATGTGGTTCAAGTTAACATGATGACATTGCAAAAATAAAATAAGTTATTGATTGGGTGTGACATCACCATTTCACCTCACTCAGCGGGTTTCCCACCAGAGAGTTAGATTAAAAGTCTGTGAAGTTTTGAGAATTACAGAACATTAATTTATTGACATCTCCCTTCCACATTGCCAGTGTCATTTGTTGAATTTCTTGTTTTAAAATCCTCATCCTTGGGTGGAATCTTTCATTTTGGGTAGGTGTCTCACGTACTGCCGGATAAAGTGGAGAGACACTCATTCTGACCCTGAGGAGGAAGGGCCAGCGTATCTTCTGCCCATCAGGCAGTTAAGTAGACAGTGTGTGGGGGGCGGGGGGGCCTTCCTCCCAACTGAGGATCTCCGAAGAGGATGTACCATCTACCAGGAGCTGCCAACCAATCAAAGACCAGCGGGGCCTGCACTCGGCATTAATATTAATATTCCACTCAGTATTAATGGTGTCAGCCGCATGTTATCAAACCCGCCTGTATCTGGGAAGATGTCCGCAGAGAAGGGAAGACGCCCTTAAGTGGTCATTAATTGACCACTTAAGGCGATCAAGTTTATTTGTTAGTGTCACCAGTAGGCTTACATTAACACCACAATGAAGTTACTGTGAAAATCCCCCAGTCGCCACACTCCAGTGCCTGTTCGGGTACACTGAGGGAGAATTTAGTATGGTCACTACATTTAACCAGCATATCTTTCAGACTGTGGGAGGAAACAGGAGCACCAGAGGAAACCCGCACAGACATGGGGAGAACATGCAGACTCCGCACAGACAGTGACCCAAGGCCGAAATCAAACGCGGGTCTCTGGCACTGTGCCACCGTGCCACCCAAGTGGAGTTCAAGTTAAAAGTTAAAAAAAGTTAAAGTTTATTTATTAGTCACAAGTAAGGCTTACATTAACACTGCAACGAAGTTACCGTGAAATTCTGGCGCCTGTTCGGGTCAATACACCTAACCAGCACGTCTTTCAGAATGTGAGAGGAAACCGGAGCACCCAGAGGAAACCCACGCAGACACGGGGAAAACGTGCAAACTCCACACAGACAGTGACCCAAGCTGGGAATCAAACCCGGTTTCCTGGCGTTGTGAAGGAGCAATGCTAACCACTGTACTACCGTGCCGTAGAAGTGGGATGGGAAGGTCAGCCATGGGCCTTTCCACCCAGAACTTCTGGTGGAGGCAGGAAACGCATCGGGTATCAATCCTGATATCGACTCACCAAATAGTTGAGCCCACCTTCCTCGCCTCCTGTGGGGGCAGAAAATTCCGACCGTTGTATTATAATCTCTCCATGGCATCATCTCTCCTTATCCCTGTGACTTCCACCAGTCCCACGACCCTCCAAAATCTCCTCACTACTCCAATCCTGGACTCTTGCACATCCCCAATCTTCCACTTTGGCAGCCATGCCATCAGCTGCTATGTCCAAGGTGCTCTATAAATGGTAGCTGTTTTTTTTAATTCATTCACAGGGTGTGGGCGTCACTGGCTTGACCAGCATTTATTGCTCATCCCTAATTACCCTTGCGAAGGTGGTCGTGAGCTGCCTTCTTGAAGCACTGCAGTCTCTGAGGTGTAGGTACACCCACCATGCTGTTAGGGAGGAGGTTCCAGGATTTTGACCCAAAAGTTGTTGAATTTACACAGAGTAACTTGGGGACCTCTGGGAAGCATTTTTGAATTTAAATATACCGCAACATGGGCCAGTGAAGAGGTGAGTTTCGCAGAAAGACTTTTGATGAGGTTTTCTCCCACTCAACCATAGGCATCCTGGAAAAAATAGCCATTTCCCCCAAGGTTTTAAATTATCACCTATCACATCCAGTGATGAATCAGGAGAACATAAGAACATAAGAACTAGGAGCAGGAGTAGGCCATCTGGTCCCTTGAGCCTGCTCCGCCATTCAATAAGATCATGGCTGATCTTTTTGTGGACTCAGCTCCACTTACCCGCCCGCTCACCATAACCCTTAATTCCTTTACTGTTCAACAATGTATTTATCCTTGCCTTAAAAACATTCAATGAGGTAGCCTCAACTGCTTCACTGGACAGGGAATTCCACAGATTCACAACCCTTTGGGTGAAGAAGTTCCTCCTCAACTCAGTCCTAAATCTGCTCCCCCTTATTTTGAGGCCATGCCCCCTAGTTCTAATTTCACCCACCATGGAAACAACTTCCCTGCTTCTATCTTATCTATTCACTTCATAATCTTATATGTTTCTATAAGATCTCCCCTCAGTCTTCTGAATTCCAATGAGTATAGCCCCAGTCTCCTCAGTCTCTCCTCATAGGCCAACCCTCTCAACTCCCGAATCAACCCAGTGAATCCCCTCTGCACCCCCTCCAGTGCCAGTATATCCTTTCTGAGATAACAGAAACTTTGTGAAAATTCCAGGTGCTAAAAGGTAAAATGCCTGAAAGCAAAATACCAAAAAATGCCAGCAACAAGAAAGGTTATTCTCATTTCCTGTCAGGTTATGGATTTGTTTTGTCAGCTTTGCTTGGTTCTTTCATTTGGTATTATTTACCAGTGGCCTGTTCCATTTTTAGAAAGCAATCTCTCGAGTTCTGACACTAAATCGACTGACCTGCCCCTCTCCTGACTAGACAATTGCCCTGTGCGCAGACACCAGCTGTGCGGCCCTGCTGCAGGAGACAGATAGATGTTGCAAAGGTGACGCAGTGAGAGCAGATCTTTCTGTTCCTGCACTGTAGTCACCATACATTTTGAATTGGCTGAAACAGTATCTGTACTTTGGGCATGATATAAAAAAGACAAAGAGAAAGGGGGAGCGCACGGATTAGCTGAGGAGTTATCACAGACGATGGGGTACAGATTTAAAGAGAGATTTCACACATTTAGGGTTTTACAACAATTTAGATTAAAGGCGATGCGTCTCATTATCACTTAATTTTACCCTGTGACATCATGATATCTGTCATATTCTGCCCTCTAACCTATCACATGACGCTCCCGTTTTTTGCTCATTTTGCAACCCTATCACTTCCCATTAACTTGATTCTCGCTTGTTTCAAGGTTTTTCATCCCCAGTGTATTCCAGCTGTAATGGAAGGTTAGAGAATCATCGATTCACAGAATCTACAGTGCACAAGGAGGCCATTCGGCCCATCGAGTATGCACCGACCACAATCCCACCCAGGACCTATCCCCATAATCCCATGTATTTACCCTAGCGAGTTCCCTGACACTCAGGGACAATTTAGCACAGCCAATGCACCTAACACGCACATCTTTGGGACTGTGGGAGGAAACCGGAGCCCCCGGAGGAAACCCATGCAGACATGGGGAGAATGTGCAAACTCCACACAGACAGGGACCCGAGGCTGGAATAGAACCCATGTCCCTGGTGCTATGAGGCAGCAGTGCTAACCACTGTGCTACTGTGCCGCCCTTTGACATGGAGAGCACATGAGGAAGAACGTTTTCACACAGCGAGTGATGGTGAATTGGAACCTGCTGCCTTCGAAGGAGGTCTAAGGGGAGACAATCATTGGTTTTCAAAGGAAATTAGATGGGCACCAGAGGTAAGTAAACTTGCAGAGCGACAGGGGGACCAAGACAGATGGACTGATCTACAGGGAGCCAGCACCTCCTGGGCTGTCATGATTTTCTGGGTGTTTCTTGCCCTCCTCCAGTGATGTGTTTGGTGGGAGGGGACAATATTTAATGTGGGAATGTGGCAGGGGGCCTTTCAGACTCTGCTCTGATCAAGTAACCTGGCAGGAAGACCCAGAAATGGTCCAATGCCAATTGAGACCCGTAAGCGGGCAATTAAAGGCAGCAGTTTGAAGACTCGCTGGACCCAAGCTGCCCCATAAACAAGTCAAACACTTGCCTTTTGGAGTTGTGTTAACGCAATTGTACCCAACGATCAATACCCCAGTCTGCTCCATCATCATCCCTGCAAATGTTCGATCCATCCTGATGGAACTACATCTTTCCAGCCACAGTATAAGACAGGAGTAACCCTGAGAAACTGCAGCTCAACCCCTGTGTGCCTTCAGGTGAAACCTGAACATTCATTTGGTCACAGTCTACTGCGTCCAATCAACAAACTAATCATCTCTCCTGCCTGTGGAACATCAATTGGAGGAAGGTTTGAAGGTAGCAACTTGTGTAGCAGATCTCAGTGTGCATCACTGAGTAGCTTTGGCCGTGCCACCACTTACTGAGCTGGAGGATGATGCTGCCACCTGGATTCCTGGATTTTATTGGTAGAGGTAGTAGTGTACAAGAGGTGGGAAATTGTGCTAAACCAATAAGCATCAGTTAAACATAGCACTTCAAAAAGCACCAAATTATCCATCCTCACTTGCAGCAGCGGCGACGTGGGAAGAGGTGGAAGATTCCGGCCGGCATAGAATCATAGAATCCTATAGTGCAGAAGGAGGCCATTCAGCCCAACGAGTCTGCACTGACCACAATCCCACCCAGGCCCTATTCCTGTAACCCCACATATTTACCCTGCTAATCCCCTGACACTAGGGGCAATTTTTAGCATGGCCAATCAACCTAACCCGCACATCTTTGGACCCGTGGGAGGAAACCGGAGCACCCGGAGGAAACCCACGTAGAAACGGGGAGAACGTGTAGACTCCGCACAGACTGTGACCTGAGGCCGGAGTCAAACTTCGGTCCTGGCGCTGTGAGGCAGCAGTGCTAACCACTGTGCCACCGTGCCGCCCTCAATATGAAGTCCAGAATTCTTTGGTCTCGCAATTCCCACTGCCGCTGCCAGGGGGGACAGAGAAGTTGGCGCTCAGCTGAATTCCATTCTCAGCAGCGGGACTGGAGAATCGCAGCTGTGGACGAGATTGGGGAAGTCTGGCTGAAGGGTTTGGAGAGGTTGGGGAAGAGATTTACATTCAAGTGTAGCAAGAGCATTGAAGGATTGTGTGGATAGAATGAAGAAGGTGGAGTTGTTCTCCCTCGAAAACAAAGGGCCAGAGAAAATTAGATTTGTGTTTAAAATTATGATGGGTTTCGATGGAGTGAAGGGTTGATAAACGGAGGGCAGGTGATGGGCGAAGAACCAGAAAAAGAATGAGGAAAAGCTTGGTTCCACATTGAGTGATTAGGATTTGCAGTGCACTGTCTGCTGTTGAATAAAGGTTCAATAGTAACTTTCAAAAGGAAATTGGGTAAATACTTGATACCCATACTAACCAGATCATAGAATCCTGCAGTGCAGAAGGAGGCCATTCGGCCCATCAAGCCTGCACTGACAACAATCGCATCCAGACTCTATCCCCTTAACCTCATGTGAAGTCAGGCTGCTTCTGGGGCCCTGCTCTTCAGCACTGGAATCTCAGTCTTATTGTGTCCAGGCCCTGGAATGAGATTTGAACCCACAAACTTCTGACTCAGAGATAAGAGAGGGACACATCAAGTCACAGCTGTCACCTGATGGATAGCTGACTGATTCCAAACAGTCCCTGTGAATTATTCTGAATGTTACACCATTAAACAATACTTTTCACTGTATACCAGTACATGTGGCAATAAAAAAATCGAATCAAGTTAAATCAAATCAAAACTCTGAATAAAGAGCTGGAGAGATCAGCCGTCAAAATCCTCCTGAATTTCTCCCTACTCGGGAATTGTTTTTGTCTTTTTTTTCAGTGATGTCGGCTGATTTATTTTCGGCAAATATTTAAATGGTTTTAGCCGCATTATGCAGTCTTGATCCATTAGGATTTTAGTTATTCTGGCTGGCTGTCTTGTTACCTTTCAGCTTAAGTAACCATTTGTGAAAGAAAACATTTGGTACAGCAGAATTCACTTACACGCTTCCCGTAGGCAGCACAGTAACACAATGGTTAGCACTGCTGCCTCACAGCTCCAGGGATTCCGGCCTTGGGTGACTGTGCGGAGTTTGCACACTCTCCCCAAAGAAAATTTCCCTGTCTGGCCTGCCAAGGGAATCGTAGCAGGCGAGGGGCGGACCATGCAAAGGTCCATTGACCTCGCATGGGATTTTTCGGTTTTGTGGCGAGTGCAGCTGGAAAATTCCGCCTCCCCCCACCCCGTGTCTGCGTGGGTTTCCTCCAGGTTCCCCAGTTTCCTCCCACAGTCCAAAAATGTGCAGGTGAGGTGCATTGGCCATGTTAAAACTGACCCTGTGTGTCAGTGGGATTAGCAGGGTAAATATGTGGGTTATGGGGATAGGGCCTGAGTGGGATTGTGGTCGGTGTAGACTCGATAGGCCAAATGTCTTCCTTTGGTACTGTAGGGAGTCTATGATCCTATGAGGGGTGGCAGGTTGCACAGTGGTTAGCGCTGCAGCCTCACAGCTCCAGGGACCCGGGTTCAATTCTGGGCTCGGGTGACTGACTGTGTGGAGTTTGCAAATTCTCCCCGTGTCTGCGTGGGTTTCCTCCGGGTGCTCCGGTTTCCTCGCACAGTCCAAAGATGTGCAGGTTAGGTGGATTGGCCAAGCTAAATTGCCACTTAGTATCCCATGATGTGGGGGGTCAGTGGGATTATGGGGCTTGGATGGGATGCTCTGTTGGAGGGATGTTTTATCAGAGAGTCGGTGCAGACACAATGGGCTGAATGGCCTCCTTCTGCACTGTATGGGGTCTATTCTATTCTCTTCTCTTCTACTCTATTCTAATACACTGCTGGTGATATTTGCCTGATGTACTGTGCATGGTGTCCTCCAATAAAAGCATGCATCTTCCATTTTTTAAAAATCAAGTGTCAGTTTAATCAGAAATATTTTATTTCAGAAGATCTTTTATGAGGTATGGACACTGTAGAAGATTACTACAAGCGACCCTATCATTTAACATGGCAGATCTGCTGTCAGAGCAAAGACTACAGAAATACACCATTTCATGGTTGGCCAGCTCTTGTCCTCGGCTGGATTTATCGTAAGTGATTCCAAGAAAAGATCATCAATTTGCCAGCGATTTTGTGGGCAATGGCTACAAATATGTATGTGGTTTGTCTCCGACAAGTTACCAAAACTACAACACACTGAAAATAATGCTAACGATAAGAGTCTGATTGATCAATGACACTTCAATAGTGAGCGATACAGGTCATTGAACTTAAACTTTGCTGAAACTTAAATTCATGCCGTTCAGTCCATCTCATGATGAAAGAAAACTCTCTGTCAACTGTTGCGAGAGAGCCAGGTCAGCATGTCACTGAAGCGTGAAAGCGTTTATTCATGTTAAGAATAGAGCATCATAGCAAGGCATCATTAAAAGCAATGTACCGTAGAGCTTTCAGTAAATACTGGTGTTCACTCCCCATTAAACACTGTCTTGTGATGGCAGCTGGATAGGTTGTTCATAGCTGATCAAACATTTAAAGAACACCTTTAATCAAATTCATACTTTTATTATTGTACCGATAAGCACCGAACAAACAAGGCATAAAATTAAAATTTGATTGAATTAAACTTCCGTCCATCATAGAATCCCTACAGTGCAGAAGGAGTCCATTCGGCCCATCGAATCTGCACTGAAACTCCGATAGAGTATCTTACGCGGCCCTTCCCTGTAACCCCATATATTTACCATGGTTAATTCCCCATATCTATACATCTTCGGACACGAAGGGGTTAGCACTGCTGCCTCACAGCGCCAGGGATCTGGGTTTGATTCTGGCCAGGGGTCACTGTCTGTGTGAAGTCTGCACAATCCCCCCGTGTCTGTGTGGGTTTCTTTCAGGTGCTCTAGTTTCCTTCCACAATCCGCAAGACGTGCTGGTTAGTTGCATTGGCCATGCTAAATTCTCCCTTATTGTACCCGAACAGGCGCAGGAGTGTGGCAACTAGAGGATTTTCACAGTAACTTCATTGCAGTATAAATGTAGGCCTACTTGTGACACTAATAATAAAACTTTAAACAATTTAGCATGGCTAATCCACCTAACCTGCACATCTTTGGACTGTGGGAGGAAACTGGAGACCTGGAGGAAACCCATGCAGACACGGGGAGAATGTGCCAACTCCACACAGACAGTGATCCAAGATCAGAATTGAATCCGGGTCCCTGGTGCGGTGAGGCAGCAGTGCTAACCACTGTACCACTGCACCACCTTGTCAACAAGAATATGTGATTGTCCCCTTCTGCCAGATTCTTATAATCCCAGGTATATGTGGCAGGAATCATCAAATTTACTGATCCATTCTTCCACAACTTTACACACTGCTTCGATAGGTCTTCACTCCTGTTAAATATACAAGTTCTGGTTTTGAAACCTTGGACATTTTGGCCGACTTCCTAACAGAAAATGTCTTAAATTGTCAAACAAGCAGTAATTTATCAAACACGGTCTAACCAATGGGCTACAGTAACACAGTGGCGATATCGTTGGAGTAGTAACCCAGTTGCTGGATTAATGATCGAAAGACATCGTAATGGGTCAAAACTGCATTACGCGACTAAGTCCCAGCATAGCATCTGGGGGAATTTTAAAAAGAATTGAGTGAATGTAAAATGGAAACTGGTATCAGTAATGAAAATTCTGGGTTGTTGTAAAAACATGCCCGGTTCACTAATGTCTTTTCGGAAAGCAAATTTGACATCTTGACTCAGTCCTAATGTATTTGTCACTCTGGACCTAACAGCAATATGGGACGGCATGGTGGTACAGTGGTTAGCACTGCTGCTTCACAGCACCAGGGACACAGGTTCAATTCCTGGCTTGGGTCACTGTCTGTGTGGAGTTTGCACGTTCTCCCCGTGTCTGCGTGGGTTTCCTTCAGGTGCCCCGGTTTCCTCCCACAGTCTGAAAGACGTGCAGGTTAGGTGCATTGGCCATGCTAAATTCTCCCTCAGTGTACCCAAACAGGCACTGGAGTGTGGTGACTGGGGGATTTTCACAGTAACTTCTTTGCAGTGTTAATGTAAGCCGACTTGCGACGCTAATAAATAAACTTGAAAACAAAAATATGGTTAACTTTTAACTTCCTCCTGAAATGGCCTCACAATTACTGAGTTGTTGAGTACCATCTGAAAGCCTGTTAGGGATAGGCAACCATTGCTGGTTTTAAAGACACCCACATCCCAGAATAAGAAAAGCAAATCTTTGCACCGGCAATAATTCGATACACCCAATCAAGACCAAACCGCATGTGGTGCTCCATAGTTTAGAATTGGGTGAAAAAAACTGAGAGTGATTTCTGGATACTTTCTCAAGACACATTAGTAATGTATGGTGACTATGGTCATGGGTTAACTGTGACCATCTCAAGTTTAAAGTTTATTTACTCATCACAAGTAAGGTTTACATTAACACTGTAATGAAGTTACTGTGAAATTCCCCTAGTTGCCACAGTCTGGCGTCTGTTCCAGTCAATGCACCGAACCAGCACATCTTTCAGAATGTGGGAGGAAACCAGAGCACCCGGAGGAAACTCATGCAGACACTGAGAGAACGTGCAGACTCCGCACCGACGGTGACCCAAGCCAGAAATCGAGCCCGGGTCCCTGGTGCTGTGAGGCAGCAGTGCTAACCACTGTACCACCGTGCTGACCAAAACACCAAACAACAAACATTAGCATTCCAAACAGCAGCAACAGCGACAGCATGATATCTTCACCAGAGGAGGACTTTTCTGGTCAAAGGTGAACTGAGGGGGTTGATGCTAAATTGTCAGCTTCGTGATTGTGAGGGACACAAGAGGATGCACTTCTGAAGGTTAATCGAATGATGTGACATTAAATTGCGGCCCTCTCACCCCTTTTAGGTGGAAGTGAAAGGTCCCATTTTGAAGAGGAGTGGGGCAGTTAACCCAATACAGAAACAGAAAGATGCAGGACAATCTCAGCAGGTCTGACAGCATCTGTGGAGAGAGAGTAGAGCCAACGTTTTGAGTCAGGATGAGATTTCATCAGAGTTAATCCAGTATCCTGGTCAATCTTTATCACCATCAGCATCACAGATTATCCAGTCTTTATCACATTGCTATTTGTGGGAGCTTGCTGTGCGTAAATTGTTTTCTATGTTACAACAATGACGACACTTCACAAAGTGTTTAATTGGCTGTGAGGCATGTTGGGACGTTTGGAGGTTGTCACCACCACTAAATAAATGCAAGTCTTTTCTTTGAAGTTAAAAATATCAACTCTGTCTTTGACTCTTTCCGCTCATTGGGTATTTAATCGAATGGGAAGACTCTGTTGTGAATTTCAGCTATCACACTGGGTTGGCTGCACTGCTGTGAGAGCTTGGCTGAATTATGTGCGGGTCACAGGCCTAGAAATGTGAGAAAACCCATGGTTTTGGCGTGCTGGAGGGATGAGGATCAATCCACACGCCTGAGTTAATAGGCCTGAGATCCTCAGGGAAGATGTGGAAGGGGTGAAGGGGAGGAAATGATCGAGACAGAGTCATCAGTTTGGGAGGTAAGTAATGATCAGGTGAGGAAAGTATCAGGCAAAGGTGACTGGTCAGGTTAGAGGTTCTGTGATGGAGTGGGGTTACACTAACAATCGCAGAGAAATCTGTTGAGGCTATGGTAGCAGGAAGAGCAGCGATGTGAAAAGGCCTGTGTAGTTTTAATGCTGATTTTTTTCCCCCCTTGGTTGGGCATGTGTATGGTTTGCTTTACTTAGTAAGAAGTTTAACAACACCAGGTTAAAGTCCAACAGGTTTATTTGGTAGCAAAAGCCACACCATGGGTTTTCTCACATTTCTAGGCCTGTGACCCGCACATAATTCAGCCAAGTGTGGCTTTTGCTACCAAATAAACCTGTTGGACTTTAACCTGGTGTTGTTAAACTTCTTACTGTGTTTACCCCAGTCCAACGCCGGCATCTCCACATCATGATTGCTTTACTTATGCAGAGACTTCATTTTAAGATATTTCTGCCGATGCAATTACATTTAAATGCTAAGCTTAAAAAACTTAACTTGATTACATTTTAAAGCTAACTTGACCTCATTTTAAAACTCAGAAGGCATGCTGGGTTAGTTAAAATTGACTGCATTACAGTGCTGTAAGCAGCAGATTTTCAGGGCCACAGCTGCGAGGATTGTTTTGGTAGACAGAGACAGCATGTGCCAAACAATTTTAATAACAAATTATATGTATTGTAGTTTGAGCCCTATGTTTTCAGTTTGGGTCAAGTCTGTTTTTGAGACCTGTTCAGTCTGTTTTGAGTTTTGCCTTGAGCAGGACAGGACTGGAAGAAGAAGCAAGTACCCCTCTCTCTCTCCCTCCAGTTTTCTGCTTTCTGTAATGATTTAATTTTAAGCTCTGTTCAATAAAATAAATTCAAATCTGTACCAGTGCCATCTTCGTCTATTCAAAGGAATGAATGGGTTCTACACCCTACACCAATATGGTGGGCAGCAATGTTTTCGTCTGTTCACCATATTGGAGCTGTTGGAGGTAAAATACCCACAGTAAAGACCTAATAGACCCTAAGATTTAGCGTTAGGTCAGCCATTATTCATAGGCATGGGCTAAAGTTCTATCCTTCCCCTCAGACTATCCTTCCCCTCAGACTATCCTTCCCCTCAGACTATCCTTCCCCTCAGTCTATCCTTCCCCTCAGTCTATCCTTCCCCTCAGACTATCCTTCCCCTCAGACTGATTTGGTTTTTATATATCTTTTTCTCAACAGGCTGAGGTTTTTATTTGAACCCATTCGAATCTAATTCACCTTAGCTCACATCTATTTATGATATTTGTTCTGCGCAATGATGAATATGAAGAGGGTAACTTATGTGTAAAAATTGGAGTATCTCTCCCACAACCTCAAAAGCTTCCTCGATACTTTCAGAAATACCGTTGGCGTTCACCAAGTTCTAAAGGCATGAAGTGAGGGAGCCGTGTGAATGACTTTTCAACAGAGCGTAAAACCCTTCTGGGCAACATTATGCAGCTTTTAAGAGATGGCTTAGGGTTTTGCAGCTGACAAGACACTTCTGACCATTTCTAAATTTTTTATAGTGCTTAATAAAAACCAAATCACCTTTTCTGTTTTTATGGCACTGTACATTTTTCTTTGTGTTCTAGCATTGAAATTGTTAGTACAGCCAATTTGGCAGTTAACCAGGAACCATTATCATCTGCATTATGTATCGGAAGGAACATTTTATTTTAACAAGAGCACTAGTAAATCAGTTTATAGGAAGAGTGCTTTGCAGAATAAATAATCCACTGTTTCAAGCGATTCAAAGATTGCTAAAAGCATACGTTTTAGAAATTGGCTTTCCAAGTGATCGACTAACTCAGCAAGTTTGACCTTCAAATCTTTTCCTCTGCAGCAACTTTTCCCTCCAGTCCATGTTGCACAATCATCCTTGACATTAAAAGTATATCTTCTCTCATTTATTCCAGGATACTCGTCTGCTGTTTGTGTTCTATATATATATCAAATATATGGTCAACGCAGGGTCCCAAAGGTCAGAGGCTAGTCACCTGTACTGAGAGTCTGTGGTCTAGACTGACACAATGATTTATAATGGCACGTACAGCAGCTCCAAAGTAGTCTTCCGTCAGGGTCTTACACCAGGATTCATCTCTGGGGTACAGCAAAGATTGCTGCTCTGATATCCTTCTGCAACCTTTCTTTGTGCTTCAGTGTTTTCTGAGAATTAACACTTCTCCTTCGAATCATAAAATCCATACAGTGCAGACGGAGGCCATTTGGCCCATCAAATCTGTACCAATCACAATCTCACCCGTAAACCTCATTTGCCCTGCTAATCCTCCTGACATTAGGGTCAATTTAACATGTCCAATCAATCTAACCTGCACATCTTTGGACTGTGGAAAGAAACTGGAGCACCCGACGGAAACCCACGCAGGCATGGGGAAAAAGTGCAAACTCCACACAGCCAGTGACCCCTGGCCGGAAGTGAACCAAGGTCTCTGGCGCTGCGAGGCAGCAGTGCTAACCACTGTGCCACCGTGCCGCCCATACTTAAATAAGACTCTAATTGCTTGGATAAAAATGACTAATATTCAGTAAACCCATGCCGGCTCCTTGGAAGTTTGTTATGTTGGGTATCTTAGATGGCAGCAGATATTTTTGGGATATCCCTAAATGGGACACCTGTGGAAATAATTTTGTAAATGTATTTCTGCCATTGACTTTCCTCTATGCGTGACCAAAAAGCATTAGTTATTGAGATGTGTGAAGAAGCCAACAGTTTATTTTGCATCAGGTTTCCCAATCAACCAGGAAATATCTGGTGGTGTGGGTTGGGTGATGGGGGGTGGTGGTAGTGGAGGAGGAGGGTGATGGAAGGCAAGAGGTGAGACAACCAGACAGCAAGGAAGGGAAGACCCCTCCAAGCCACTAACCATGCTGAAATACATCGGTCGTTCCTTCACTGTTGCAGGGTTAAAATCCTGGAATTCTCTCCCTAACAGCACTGTGGGTGTACCTACAGCACATGGATTGCAGCGGTTCAAGAAGATGACTCACCATCACTTTCTCAAGTGAAAATAAGGACGGACAACAAGTGTTGGCCTTGTCAACAATGTCCATTTCCCATGAAAGAATTTTAAAAAGCTGAATATTATCTTCTCCCAGTGGACATTTTGGCTTGAAAGGATTCTGGTGACATTCTCCAGTCACCTTTGGACCCAGTTAAAGACCCAACTCGGGCGGCACGGTGGCACAGTGGTTAGCAATGTTACCTCACAGCACCAGGGAGTTGAGTTCGATTCCCAGCTTGGGTTACTGTTGGTGTGGTGTTTGCGCCTTCTCCCCGTGTCTGCGTGGGTTTCCTCCGGGTGCTCCGGTTTCCTCCCATACTCCAAAGGTGTGCAGGTCAGGTTAACTGACCATGCTAAATTGCCTCTTAGTATCAGGGGGCTCATAGGGTAAGTACATGTGGTTATGGGGCCTGGGTGTGACTGTCGATGCAGGCTTGATGGGCCAAATGGCCTCCTTCTGCACTGTTGGAATCCTATGATTCTATGAACTCACCAATTCAGACTTATTGAGGACTGCATAGGCTCATTATAAGTCAGAGGTACAGCCTGAAATTGGATATGATGAAGCTTGCCAACTGGGTGCTAACCAATTTCATTCCGTCTGAATGCTGATTGCAGCCAATTGGCTGAGTTTGTCGGTAAGTGGAGATGATTGGTCTGTGGTACTTTGCTTTTGTATTAGACATTATAATATTGAAATGAGGCTTACATTGATTTCAGGCTGACTCTGAGGGTGTCTTGAAAGACACTATTAAATTGAACAATCTTCCAGGTAACCTTGGAATTCTCACTGCAAAAGTAATCTGTTTTTTGTCCGTCTGACAAAAGAAAAATGGATGCAATTTTTTCAAATTTACACCCAAAATGGTGAGATTCTCTGGCCCTCCCCTCAGTGTTTTTCCTGGCGGTGGGAAGCGGCACGCTGCTCCCCGGTGATGGGGTCCTCTGGTGCCGCCTCTGTCGATGGGAATTCCCATTGAAGCCTCCCCGCTCCAGGGAAACCCATGGCAGGGGATGAGCTGCTGGCGGCACCACAGAATCCCGCCGGCGTGAATGGCCAGAAAAATCCCAGCCAAAGAGTTTCTGTCCAGCACTTGGGCAAAGATAATGTGGAACACATTTGTATCGAAGTGTTGTAGTTGGGCAAGAGCGTTTAACGCCTTTACCACAAACTATATCCTGCCAGCCGCACTAAACGGATTTTTACACCAATTAGTTCATCTGCTATTAATTTCAGAATCTCAAGCAACAAATGCCAATCAAATATTAAATAATAATTAGCATATTCTCCAAACCTTACGCTGACATGATTGCCTTTTCTCGGGACTAAATCTGCCTCAAAGTAGATGGGTTTCTCAAATTGTTCTGCTAAATTGCCCCTTTCCAGGCTTTTCAATCATAGGTTTTTGCAGCCTTGTTGAGTGGTAAATTCAGCAAAAATCATGAAATGTGTAACCTCTTCAGAGCTTACAATCATCTATTCAAGCAGATAATACATTGAGAAGTTCTGCCATCTTGTGAATAATTCTTATTTCGAGTCGCTAAGTGAATGTATGAGCAGAATGTGCTGATTGTTGCTAAAATGTTTTTAGCTTTTGAACTTAGAAGTAAAAAGTAAAGAATGATTGCTACGATTTGATCAAATAGCTGACAAATTCGCAACTGCCGTGAGGACTTTGACTAAATTTGAGAGTAAATTAAATGATAGAATCATAGGATCCCTACAGTGCAGAAGGAAGCCATTCGGCCCATTGAGTCTGCACCAACCAGGTTGATTGGCCATGCAAAATGGCCCCTTAGTGTCCCGGGATGCGTAGGTTAGAGGGATTAGCGGGGTAAATATGTGGGGTCGTGGGGATAGGTCCTGGAGTGGGATTGTTGTCGTTGCAGACTCGATGGGCCGAATGGCCTCCTTCTGCACTGTAGGGTTTCTATGATTCTATGACCACAATCCCATCCAGGCCCTATTCCCGTAACCCTGCTAATTTAACTTGCTCATCCCCCTGCCACTATGGCGCAATTTAGCATGGCCAATCAACCTAACCTGTTCATAACACTTCAGTGTGAAACAAAAGGGTTTCCTTCAGCTCATTTTCAGGATCCAGGGCTAAACAGTGACCTGGATTTCTGGCTAGGTTGAGGAAACTTACAGTCAGCTGGGTGGGTGTTGTGGGTTGTTCTGACCTCTATCTACACTGCAGTCCAACACCGGCATCTCCACATCATGCCTTCTTCCACCCCCAGGGAGTCAGCCTTGAGATCAAACTTCTTTTTGACAAAATTCGCTCAAGAAGACTAGGCATAGCCAGTTGCTGAGAATAATTGTGTTGCATGGATTTAGAGATCAAGAAAAATAGAACATTGCCCTATGTCCATGTGCCACATTGAAGATGTCCATTAGATATGGCTTATCTTCAGCAAGTGTGAAGTTTATTTATTATTAGTGTCACAAATAGGCTTACATTAACACTGCAATGAAGTTACTGTGAAAATCCCCTCGTCGCCACACTCTGGCACCTGCTCAGGTACACTGAAGTAGAATTTAGGATGGCCAATGCCTCGAACCGGTCAATAGGAAACATGATATTTTTTAACTGCTTGAAAGCAGTTGAGTTCAGAGAGATGTTGGAAGCAATGGTTTAAAAATGAAAGAGATAAATATATTTAAGGGAAGATTGGGAGCTGGACTGGGGGGAGTGGAGAGGTCAGACCCTGAAGTGTGTCCTGTGCGGGATTAGAGCTTTGAAAAGAATTAAAGTGAAGTCGTCTTCAGCGACCCAGAAGAGCGTCTGTGGTCTGCAGAAGTTTACATTTAATTATTTGTCACAAGTAGGCTGACATTAACACTGCCATGAAGTTACTGTGAAAATCCCCTAGTCGCCACACTCTGGCACCTGTTCGGGTACACGGAGGGAGAATTTCACATAGACAATACACCTAACCAGCACATCTTTCGGACTGTGGGAGGAAACCGGAGCACCCGGAGGAAATCCATGCAGACACGGGAATAATGTGGAGTGGAAGATCATCTGTTCACAATGGGGAATGTTCTCCTCAGTGATGAGTGTGAAGTTCTGACATTGAGGGAACAGTCTTTGTAGATATTGATTTAATATGAATGAAACAAGGTACCGATATTTGTGAGTTACTTGTTCAACAGTAGAATGTTCAAAGAATACTGAGATGTACTGAGTTGTGAACCTTCAGCATTTTCTCCCCCACCACCCCAGACAGGGTTAGATCAGAGATTAGAGTTAGGAGTATAAGAGTGTGGTGAACCATCGTTGGTTCACCACTGGGGTTGTTATTGTGTTACTGTTGGGCTAGGGTGTTGTTGTTATGGGGGTTGTACTATGTTGTTGGGATAGGGTGTTTACCTGTCCTAAGTGTTATCATGGCACACTCCAGTGGGGTCCCGCCTCCGGTGGCAGGGTATAAGACCCCCTGCTCCGGCAGGACCCCTTCAGTCTGAACGGGTGAATTTGTGTTAGTAGTTTCATTGTTAATGTATTAAAGCCTTCAGTACTAAAGCCTTGTTTCCGGGTGCTCATTGAGGTGCATCAATTTAATACATTAACTGAGAATATGGAGCAGATCCTAAAACCGGATCGTCTGACACTGGACCCACGTGCGGTCGGTGCAGCTAACACGTTCGAACATTGGTGGAAGTGCTTCGAGGACTACCTGGCAGCCTCGGTAGCTATCACTACGGACAGTGATAGACTCCAGGTCCTTCACGCAAGGGTAAGCGACACGATTTACCTAGCCATTCGTGCAGCTTCCACTTACCAGGGTGCCGTCGAGCTCCTAAAGAATAGGTACATTACGCCACCCAACGAGATCCACGCTCGTTATCTCCTCGCTACACGACGTCGGCAGTCGGGCGAGACCATAGAAGACTACGCCAATGAACTCCTGCAGCTTGCCAGGGCTTGTGACTGTAAGGATGTCTCCGCCGAGCAGTACATGCAAGACCTCGCCCGAGACGCGTTCGTAGCAGGGGTAGGGTCCTCGTATATCAGACTTAAATGACTAGAAAAGGGGAAACTCAACTTGACCCAGGCAATGGGGATGGCCGTGAGGTTGGAGGCGGCGTCGAAGAGCTTGGTGCTGTACCCCGAGGACCACGTGCAGTCAACGTGGTTGGAGCAAGCTCTGCTCCCTCCTCGCCCCGCGAACCCGCGCTCCCAGATCGATTCGACGACGGCGGCAGCTCCAGGGGGCCAGCGATGCTATTTTTGCGGTGGGGCTAAGCATCCACGGCAGCAGTGTCCGGCAAGAACGGCAATCTGCAGCCAGTGCGGTAAAAAAGGCCACTACAGCAAAGTCTGCAGGTCCAAACCTAAAAACGGCAGTGCAGCTTGTAACCCTCCAGAACGGAGACCATCTCCTTCGGCGCTGCAGTACCCACGAGGTCCGACCACGTGCGACCTCAGGACGGCGCCATCGTGGCAAACAGAGGAGGAGGAAGACCACCAGGAGTCGCTGCGCTTGGCGCCCTCGCCCATGTGCGATTCATGGGGGCGGCCATCATGGTCCACGACGACTAGGAGCGACCAGCAGGGGTCCTCAGCATCCACATCGGCAGCATGCAGTGACGCCCAGGGGCCAACGGTGGCGTCGATCTCTCTGGATCAGACCAGGCATTTCAGACTGGAACATTCTATGATGGAGGTAAAGGTTAGTGGCAGAACTGTAAATTGTCTGTTTGACAGTGGGAGCACCGAAAGTTTCATACACCCTGAAACTGCTAAAAGGTGTGGACTCCGGGTTCTCCCTGCCAAGCAGACCATTTCCATGGCATCACAGTCCCGGTCTGTACCGATCCAAGGACGATGTATGGTAACTCTTGAGGTACAGGGCACAGTCTACGAGCAATACAGGCTCCTTGTGTTACCTCACCTTTGCGCGCCAATTCTCCTCGGACTAAATTTTATGGTCCACATGAAGAGTGTGATCCTACAGTACGGTGGGCCACTCCCTTCACTGGCCGTAGGGAACCAGCCGCAGCCTCCAAATTGCCCAAAACGCCCCGCGTGCAATCTATCCACCCTGAAGATCACGACACCATCCCTTTTTAAAAATCTGGTACCTGGCTGCAAGCCCATCGCTACTAAAAGTAGGCGTTACAGCGCTGAGGACCGGATCTTTATTAGATCTGAGGTTCAGCGGCTCCTCAAGGAAGGGATCATACAGGCCAGTGCTAGTCCGTGGAGAGCGCAGGTCGTGGTAGTCAAAAGCGGGAACAAACCTCGGATGGTCATCGACTATAGTCAGACCATTAATAGATACACGCAGCTGGATGCGTATCCTCTCCCGCGCATTTCTGATATGGTCAATCAGATTGCGCAGTACCGAGTGTTTTCTACCATAGACCTTAAGTCCGCCTACCATCAACTCCCCATCCGCCCAGAGGACCGACAATATACGGCCTTTGAGGCGGATGGTCGTCTATACCAATTCCTCAGGGTTCCATTTGGTGTCACCAATGGGGTCTCGGTCTTCCAGCGTGCTATGGACCGAATGGTGGACCAGAACGGGTTGCGGGCTACCTTCCCGTACCTGGATAACGTCACCATCTGCGGCCATGACCAGCAGGACCATGACACGAATCTCCAACACTTTCTGCGCACTGCATCTCGCCTGAATCTGACCTATAACAGGGAGAAGTGCGTATTCCGTACGCGTAAGTTAGCCATCCTCGGATACGTGGTGGAAAACGGGGTCATTGGCCCTGATCCAGACCGTATGCGACCACTCACTGAACTTCCCTTGCCCGCTAGCACGAAAGCACTCAGGAGATGCCTCGGGTTCTTTTCGTACTATGCACAGTGGGTCCCCAACTATGCGGACAAAGCTCGTCCGCTCATTAAGTCCACGACCTTCCCACTTACGCCGGAGGCCCAATTGGCCTTCAAGGTTTTGAAAAGCGACATTTCGAAAGCCACGATGCACGCGGTGGATGAATCCATCCCCTTCCAGGTGGAGAGTGATGCATCTGATTTCGCCCTAGCCGCCACACTAAACCAGGCAGGCAGGCCCGTCGCATTTTTTTCCCGCACCCTTCAAGGCCCCGAAATTCGGCACTCAGCGGTGGAGAAGGAGGCTCAGGCCATTGTGGAGGCAGTCAGACACTGGCGCCATTACCTGGCAGGTAAGCGGTTCACCCTGATCACGGATCAACGATCCGTGGCGTTTATGTTTAGTAACACGCAGAGGGGCAAGATCAAGAACGATAAGATCTTGCGGTGGAGAATTGAGCTCTCCACCTATAATTACGATATTATGTATCGTCCAGGGAAGCTCAATGAGCCCTCGGATGCCCTCTCGCGCGGAACATGCGCCATCATGCAGGAGGACCGCTTGAAGGCTCTCCACAATGATCTGTGTCATCCTGGAGTCACCAGACTCTACCACTTCATAAAAGCCCGCAACCTACCCTACTCGGTGGAGGAGGTCAGGTCAGTTATTAGAAGTTGTCGGATTTGCGCAGAATGCAAACCACACTTTTATCGACCAGACCGGGCACATTTGGTCAAGGCCACTCGCCCTTTTGAGAGGCTGAGTGTAGATTTTAAGGGCCCCCTTCCCTCAACGGATCGGAATGTCTATTTTCTTAACATAATAGACGAATTTTCCCGGTTTCCGTTTGTTTTCCCCTGTGCGGACACGTCGACTGCCACCGTCATCAAGGCATTCAGTGAGCTTTTTACCCTGTTCGGGTACCCCTGCTATATTCATAGCGACAGGGGCTCGTCGTTCATGAGCAACGACTTGAGGCAATTCCTGCTCTCATTCGGGATTGCCTCTAGTAGAACCACGAGCTACAACCCTAGGGGTAACGGACAGGTGGAAAGGGAGAATGCTACAGTCTGGAAGGCTGTCCTACTGGCACTGAAATCCAAGGGCCTTCCAGTCTCCCGGTGGCAGGAGGTCCTTCCAAATGCGCTCCATTCTATCCGCTCCCTCCTGTGTACGGCAACCAATGCTACTCCCCACGAGAGGATGTTCTCATTCCCTCGGAAGTCGTCCTCGGGGACCTCATTGCCAGCCTGGTTGACGTACCCAGGACCCGTCCTTCTGCGGCGCCATGTGAGGGCTCGCAAGTCCGACCCCTTGGTCGAACCGGTCCAACTCCTCCACGCCAACCCTCAGTATGCCTATGTGGCATATCCTGACGGGCGAGAGGACACTGTCTCCATTAGAGACCTGGCGCCCGCAGGGGACGTAGCAACTCCTGTCGCTCCTATTCCCCCAGTCACAGATCCACTACTCCTCATTACTTCCCCAGACGTGGCGCGGTCAGCACCGGGACCAGTGCATAACACTTTTACTCCCATGTACAGCTTGCCTGAGACTCGGAGATCGGCGCCACCATCACCACCACCACCACCACCAAACGTTCCAGGATCCCCTGCACCATCGCCTCATCAGGGCCGGCCGGCCCGGGAGTCTTTGAGGGGACAGCCAGATGTTGCTTTGAGAGAGCCACCGCAAGCACCTGCTCCGGTTTCGCAACCGGTGTTGAGAAGATCGCAGCGTCGGTGTGGTCCTCCAGACCGTCTGGACTTGTGAATCCTGTTATTTTTTTTTGTCATTGTCTGTTTTCATCCACCCCGCCACCTTTGGTTCCTAAAGGAGGGGTGAATGTGGTGAACCATCGTTGGTTCACCACTGGGGTTGTTATTGTGTTACTGTTGGGCTAGGGTGTTGTTGTTATGGGGGTTGTACTATGTTGTTGGGATAGGGTGTTTACCTGTCCTAAGTGTTATCATGGCACACTCCAGTGGGGTCCCGCCTCCGGTGGCAGGGTATAAGACCCCCTGCTCCGGCAGGACCCCTTCAGTCTGAACGGGTGAATTTGTGTTAGTAGTTTCATTGTTAATGTATTAAAGCCTTCAGTACTAAAGCCTTGTTTCCGGGTGCTCATTGAGGTGCATCAAAGAGGGAGATAAGTGTTCACCTTTCGATGATCAGAAAACTGAGATTTATAATAACAAACTGTCAGGTGTCATCTCCTGGAGGTAGACACCAGAACATGAGCTTGTACCCAAAACTTATTGCACATCATGGTTGACTCTCAGGGAGGCAGGAAGTTGTTCCTGAAGTTCCAATCCTCGAAACCTACCTCAGTGGGGCATGGTTATATACCTCGATTATGCTCAGAACAACAGTGTCAATTCATTCAAACATTCGATGCTGATGTATGCTGCTCATGATGCTGTTCATGAAGGATATTCACAGCACAGTGGTTAACACTGCTGCTTCACAGCGGTAGGGACCCGGGTTCGATTCCTGGCTCGGGTCACTGTTTGTGTGGAGTTTACACATTCTCCCCGTGTCTGCGTCGGTTTCCCCGGGTGCTCCGGTTTCCTCCCACATTCTGAAAGACATGCTGGTTAGGTTCATTGACCCGAACAGGCACTGGATTGTGGCGACAAGGGGAATTTCACAGTAACTTCATTGCAGTGTTAATGTAAACCTTACTTGCGACTAATAAACAAACTTTAAACTTTGTCTCTTAAACTTCAAACTTTAATATTCATTGTCTTAGGGGTTGCAAGTGGACTAAAGTAATCACCATCTACAAGGCACAAGTCAGGAGTGCAATGGAATACTTTCCACTTGCCTGGATGTGTGCAGCTCTGAAAATACTCTAGAAACTTGACACAATCCTGGAAAAAGCAGCCCATTTAACTGTCACCTCATCCACAAACATTCACTCCCTCCACCACCCAATGCACAGTGGCAGCAGTATGCACCATCGACAAGATGTATTGCAAGAACTCACCAAGGCTCCTTTGACAACATGTTTTAAGCCCAAGGACAAGGGCAGCAGACACATGGGAACACCACCACCTGGAGGTTTCCCTCCAAGCCACTCACCATCCTGACTTGGAAATGTATTAATTCTTTCTTCACTGTCACTTGATCAAAATCCTGGAAATCCATTCCCAGTGGCACTGTGGGTGTTTCTACACCACATGGACTGTACTGGTTCAGGAAGAAGTTTAACAACACCAGATTAAAGTCCAACAGGTTTATTTGGTAGCAAAAGCCACACAAGCTTTCGGAGCTCTAAGCCCCTTCTTCAGGTGAGTGGGAATTCTGTTCACAAACAGAGCATATAAAGACACAAACTCAATTTACATGAAATTTTTCCAATTTTTCCAATTTTCATGTAAATTGAGTTTGTGTCTTTATATGCTCTGTTTGTGAACAGAATTCCCACTCACCTGAAGAAGGGGCTTAGAGCTCCGAAAGCTTGTGTGGCTTTTGCTACCAAATAAACCTGTTGGACTTTAACCTGGTGTTGTTAAACTTCTTACTGTGTTTACCCCAGTCCAAAACCGGCATCTCCACATCCTGGTTCAGGAAGGCAGGCCACCCCCACCTTCTCGAGGACAGTTCGAGATGGGCACTAAATGCTTGCCAAGTCAGCGACGCCCACATTCCATGAATGAACTTTAAATAATCATTTTTATGTTGGTGCTTGTGGGAGTTTGCTTTGTATGAGTTAGCCTCCGCATGCCTTACATTACAACAGTGACTTCAGTTGGAAATAATTTACAGTTTGTGAGATGCTTTGGGATGTCCTGAGGTTTTGGAAACACTGTATAAATGTAATTCTTACTTTCTTATTTATCCAAAATGGATTTCTCAGCTTGGTGTTTGGAAACCGTTCAACATGGAGGTGAATTCTGATATTCATTGCCTGATTGATAATCTTATTACAATGAAATAGAAATCAGATGGATTCTGTGAAAAAACAGATGATCCAGGTGGAGAAGATGAAAATGTGCCCGATAGTCATCGATTCCTGCAGGCATGATATCCAATGAGTGAACTAAGCAAAGAATTGCTATGATTGGAGATGTATTAACTATTACACTGACAATATCACTTTCCAAGGCCATAAATACATATTATATAAGGTGCATAAATTAAATTAGGAATATTTTGAATCAGAATTTTGTTTTAGTGTCAGTGTATCACCGTGGCAGGAATATTAGTCTGTAAATTACATGTCATGTCTTGATTATATCAATATCGCATGTTACAATATGAGCAAAATAAAATGTCCCAGAAATCTGAAATGAGATTTGAAAATGCTGGAAATATTCAGCAAGTCTGGCAGCACTGTAGGCAGAGTGAAACAGTCACAATGGGGAGATGCCGGTGTTGGACTGGGGTGGGCACAGAAAGAAGTCTCACAGCACCAGGTTAAAGTCCAACTGGTTTATTGGAATCACAAGCTTTCGGAGCGCTGCTCCCTCGTCAGGTGATGAAGGAGCAGCACTCTGAAAGCTTGTGATTCCAAATAAATCTGTTGGACTTTAACCTGGTGTTGTGAGACCTCTTAGAATGAAACAGAGTTAATAGGTGGGATTTTCTGGGCCCGCATGCCCCAGGACCAGAAATTCGCATCCGAGGCCAACTGACCTCTGTCGGATTCTCCGTCCCACCTGCCACGATTCCCGTATAATAATCCAGAGACCCAGAGCAAGATCTGGGGACTCGGGTTCAAATCCTACCATGGCAGATTATGACATTTGAATTAAATAAAAATCTGGAATTAAAAGTCAAATGATGACCATGAAACCATTGTTGATTGTCAAAAAAACTTATCTGGTTCATTAATGTCCCATAGGGAAGGAAATCTCCCACCTTACCCAGTCTGGCCTACATGTGACTTAGATCCACAGCAGTGTGGTTTACTCTCAAATGCCCTCTGGATTGGAGGGCAGTTAGGGATGGGTAATACGCTCACTTCTCATAAAATGAATTAAAAAATAACACTTGCTGCATTACAATGTAATGTTTATTTATCATTAGTAGCAAGTAAGGCTTACATTAACACTGCAATGAAGTTACTGCAAAATTTCCCTGGTCGCCACACTCTGGTGCCTGTTTGGGTCAATGCACCCTAACCAGCACATCTTTCAGACTGTGGGAGGAAACCGGAGCACTCGGAGGAAACCCACGCAGACACGGAGAGAACATGCAGACTCCACACAGACAGTGACCCAAGCCAGGAATCGAACCCGGGTCCCTGGCGCTGTGAGGCAGCAGTGCTAACCATTGTGCCACCGTGCCACCCCTGGCAGTAATCATATCTCTGTATGATTATTATCCAGACAGCTATTAAGACTCGTAATAATTCTTAATTTCTGGTATTTTTTTAAAGTTGTTCTAATAGAGTCAGAGTTGTAGAGTCATAGAACACAGAAAAGGCCCTTCAACCTATTGGGCGGGATTTTCCAGCCGCACTCACCCCAAAACTGGAAAATCCTGCCCAGGATCAACAGATCTTTGCATGAACCCCGCCCCCCCCCCCCCCCCCGCCACTCCCCCCTCCACCTGCTCGCCACGATTCCCTTGGCTGGCGGGGCTGGAAAATTCCAGCCATCGCGTCTACACCGACAATAACTGCCTCTAAAGTCGCACTGATCCCATTTTCCAGTACTTGTCCTGTATCCTTGAACGTTACGATGTTTCAATATTCTAACGTAGCTTTTTAAAAAATACAAATAAAGGCCTTACTTTTATGCATTTTTCGTGACTGCTGGATGTCTCAAAGCACTTTACAGCCAATGAAGTTCTTTTTGAAATGTAGTCACTGCTGTAAACAGGAGAGTAAGTAGTCTCATAACACCAGGCTAAAGTCTAGCAGGTTTATTTGGCAGCACGAGCTTTTGGAGCGCCGTTCCTTCATCAGGTGAGTGAAGAGTTTGTTTCACAAACAGGGCGTATGTAGACAATATATGCCCTGTTTGTGCCTATTCCAGTCCAATGCCGGCAACTCCACATCATGGTAACAGGAAATACAGCAGCTCAGCCATGCTCAGCAAGATTCCACAAACAGCAATGTGTTAGTGGACAGGTTGTCTGTTTTTGTGATATTGATTGAGTAATAAATATTGTCCAGGACACTGGGGAGAACCACCTGGCTCATGGCACAGGGGTGTCAGCCTTCATTGTTGTGCTGAAGCTTTTGTCATCACCAGGTAAGGAGGAGTGAACTGGTTCCCCTTTATTCAACCTCCCAGGCTGGTCACATCAGTTTCACTCAGGACTGCTGTCCTTGGAGAGGAGAAGGCAAAGAGGAGATTTGATGGAGATATTCAAAATCATGAGGGGGCTGGACAGAGTAGGTAGAGAAAAACTGTTCCCACTCGTAAAAGGATCAGGAACGAGAGGGCACAAGTTTAACGGGATTTGCAAAAGAAGCAAATGTGATGTGAGAAAAAAACTTCTTCACACAGCGAGTGGTTGGGGTCTGGAATGTTCTGCCTGGAAGTGTGGTGGAGGCAAATTCTATCAAGGCATTCAAGAGGGCATTAGAAGATTATTTGAATGGAAAACATTGTGCAGGTGTATGGGGAATGGCAGGAAAATGACACTAAGTCATGATACTCGTTTGGAGAGACAGTATAAACGCGATGGGCTAGACGGCCGCCTTCTGCACCGTAACAATTCTGTGACTGTGGCCGGAATCTTACCACCGTTCACATCGGCAGGATTTTCCCATCCTGCCGCAGTGAACGGACATTTAGCTGGCTGCCAAATTCTCCGACCTTGCTGCAGTGGGAGCGTGATGCGAACAGCCGGTAAGATCAAGCCCTGTAGGTTTATCCATTCTCCCTCACACAAGACAAGAGCCTTGGACTCTTCACCATCTAGAGGGCAAGTAGGAGAGCAAGGTTTTTCAAAATCTAATGCTTAGTGGGCCACCGTCTGAATTCTCACACTAATGATGAAACTAAACCCTAAACTTAAGCACCATAGAATCCCAACAGTGTCAAAAGAGGCCATTTGGCCTATTGAGCCTGCACCAACAATGATCCCACCCAGGCCCTATTGCTGTAACCGCACATATTTACCCTGCTAATTTCTCTGACATTAATGGACAATTTAGCGTGGCCAATTCACCTAACCCACACATCTTTGGAGTATGGGAGGAAACCGGAGCACCTGGAGGAAACCCACGCAGACACTGGGAGAACGTGCAAACTCCTCACAGACAGTGACCCAAGCCGGTAATCGAACCCTGGTCCCTGGCGCTGTGAGGCAGCAGTGCTGACCACTGGGCCACTGTGCCACCAGAAAGCATTACCCGAACAGGGACATGAACCCTGGACCATCAGATTAAAAGTCCTACTGATTGAGCCATCCGGGCCATATACAAAATACCCAGTTGAAAATCAGGGGATTGGAGGGAATTGAATGAATAAAACTGCTTGAATGTCATCATGCCACAGATGAACAAGACAGCATGAAGTTATATTTGTTTTGTAATGCTATCAATACAGGATCAAGGATTGAATATAAAACAGATAACAATAGCCCAATAAAACAGTGCCAATGGAGAGGTCAGTGCAGCTTCAGCATGTTGTTGTGTCCTTGTTACCTCGTTAATTTTTGTTTCCTCCCCAAGCAGTGTACTTAATTTTCATTTATTGGTCTGCTGTTACCTATGTCATATTCTGTTCATGCTGTTTGGCCCATAATTGTCACAGTGCTACCATCCAGATCAGTGTTTGCGACGTGATCCTCATGTTAATCATTTTTCACCATGAGAGGTGCGCTCTGAGAGGCTCGATGTCTGTATCTATTGGCTGAATCCAATCGTGAGACGTGAAAAGATTTTGTTTAAATGCAATTAGCCACAAGTTCATTCCTCTTTTTTTTGGATTGTGAGATTCTACTTGAGTTTGATTGAGTTAAATTACAGTTGATGTTTCTTCTCTGCCTTTGAAATGGAGGGATATGAGAGGTGGTGAATTGGATACATTTCCAATTTGGGCATTTGGTATAAGCATGTGAATATCAAATCATAGATAATGGTCTCTTCCTTGCCCCCGACAATATCCCTTAATCTCAGTCTCAAAAGGGCAGAATCAGTTCCACCCGTGCGACTTAAAAAAAAATTTTCAAATCCTTCTGAGTGTGAATGATTCAGTAAGATGGCCAATTGTGTTCTAATCTGCACGGAATTGAGTGCAATTGTTTCTCCAGCCGCACAAACATAACTAACTGGGTCAAAACATTTCAAAATTGTTTCCTGTTGACCGCTTTGCATCCAATAGCTCAGCTGAACCTCAGCCACACCGCTGAGCTGAATTCTGAGATATTTTTTGAACGGCAACAAGAGCAGTTGGTATTTACATAGTACCATTATTGTAATTAAACAATCTGAGGAATGTTTGGCACGGAGCCACATGAGGAGATATTAAATAAAAGGTAATCAGAGAAATATGCTTCAGGCAGCGTCGTAAAGGAAAATTGAGAGGCAGACAGGTTTAGGGAGGCTATTTGAGAAAGTACGGCCTTGTAGCTGAAGGCACCAGCCAGCAGATGAGGAATAATTAAAAATAAGGACGAGCACAGAGATCTTTTAGGGCTGAAGCAGGTGTTATGACCAACCGCACCTGAGGTTCCCCAAAATTTGTTGATCCAGGCGAAACCTCTCGATTTGTCACCACCTGGCTGGAATGTCCCCAGATTGTTACAAAGCTGGGTTAGGAGAGATGACCTGTCTTTATCCACCCCCCGCACCCTTCCCTACCTCCGCTGATGGCAACAAGGTTTAATCTAAAAAGTATCCCTTTTCCAGACCCAATAGTTATGTGTAGAAAGGAGCTAATGGAAGGAGTAACAGGAATACAGAGTACTGGGCTAATGGTCAGATACTTGGTAGTGTGGATGAGCAGAGAGATCTCGGTGTCCAATTGCAAAGATCCCTGAAAGTTGGCACCCAGGTTGATAGGGTTGTTAAGAAGGCGTACGGAGTGTTAGCTTTTATTGGTAGAGGGATTGAGTTTTGGAGCCGTGAGGTCATGTTGCAGCTGTACAAAACTCTGGTGCGGCCGCACTTGGAATACTGCGTACAGTTCCGGTCGCCGCATTATAGGAAGGATGTGGAAGCATTGGAAAGGGTGCAGAGGAGATTTACTAGGATGTTGCCTGGTATGGTGGGAAGGTCTTTGAAGAAAGGCTGAGGGACTTGAGGCTGTTTTCGTTAGAGAGAAGAAGGTTAAGAGGTGACTTAATAGAGGCATATAAGATGATCAGAGGATTAGATAGGGTGGATAGTGAGAGCCTTTTTCCTCGGATGGTGATGGTTAGCATGAGGGGACATAGCTTTAAATTGAAGGGTGATAGATATAGGACAGATGTCAGAGGTAGATTCTTTACTCAGAGAGTAGTAAGGGCGTGGAATGCCCTGCCTGCAACAGTGGTGGACTCGACAACATTAAGGGCATTTAAATGGTCATTGGATAAACATATGGATGATATTGGAATAGTGTAGGTTAGATGGGCTTTAGATTGGTTCCTCAGGTCGGCGCAACATCGAGGGCCGAAGGGTCTGTACTGCGCTGTAATGTTCTATGTTCTAATTTAACCAGACTTTCTTGAGTTAAGAAAGAGTGAGTTTATTTACAGAAAAGGGGAAGAAGAAAAATGGTAAAACACATGCATATAAATTCATACAGAATAGAAGTGAGAATTGAGTCCAATAGTAAGTAAATAAAATAAAAAGGTATACAAAACACTCCTTGACTATCAAGGAGTACATGATGAAATGTGCGGCTGTTACAATTTGGTTCCAGAGAGTTGACTTCTGCAGGCAAATAGTCAATCCTTTGATTGCAGTGTTTTGTGGTTTGGTAGAGAATTTTCCCAGTTCTTTTTTCCAGCTGTGATCCTTTTGCTGCTTGTTGCTGACTTCCATAGTAAGACATGTATAGATATACCTGCCAAAAAATTGGCTATATCTTGGCTCTCTGTCAGAGAGTCGGTGCAGACTCGATAGGCCAAATGACCTCCTTCTGCACTGCAGAAATTCTATAATTCTGATATCCATTAACCTCAATTGTGCAGTTAACCCATTTATTTTGTGCTAAATACTATGTGCTTTCATTTTATGGCCTTGCTCGACCAGAAACTGTAAAATCCTGCCCAAGGTCAGTGGATCTTCCCATTGTCCACCCCTCACCCACTCCGATTCCCGTGGTGGACAGGTCGGTAAAAATACGGCCATTAATTTTGCCTTGTTACCATTCATTCTCTTTTTGACACTATTTGTTGTTTTTTTATGTTTGTACACTCTGTCCTTTCCTGTCACACTCTGGGTATCATTACCTAATTGGCTGCCTTGCAATGCTGCCATATCCTTTTGCTGATTCACCGCTCCAGAACCAACTCTGTTTAGTTTACAGTCCTTTCTACATCCCTAGTTGTGCAGTTTGTAAGAACACTGGTCCCAGCACGGTTCAGGTATAGGCCGTCCTAACAGTACAGTCCCCACTTCCCCCAGTACCCGAAAAACCGAAGCCCAATTCTCCCTCACCAGTCTTTGAGTCATATATGGGCATGTATACGGCACAGTAGCATGGTGGTTAGCACTGCTGCTTCACAGCTCCAGGGACCTGGGTTCGATTCCCGGCTCGGCTCACTGTCTGTGCGGAGTTTGCACATTCTCCCCGTGTCTGCGTGGGTTTCCTCCGGGTGCTCCGGTTTCCTCCCACAGTCCAAAGATGTGCAGGTTAGGTTGATTGGCCAAGCTAAATTGTCCCTTAGTGTCGTGGGGTGCGTGGATTGGTGGATAAATATGAGGGCTAGAGGGATTAGCAGCTAAAATATGTAGGGATACGGGATAGGGCCCGGGTGGGATTGTTGTCGGTGCAGACTCGATGGGCCGAATGGCCTCTTTCTGCACTGTAGGGTTTCTATGGTTTCTATCCATTGCTCTAATTTTATGTACCCTAGGTCAATTTGCACGCAGCTCAGGTAATAATCTAGAGGTTATAACCTTGGAGATTCTGCTGTTTAATTTAGTGCCTAGTTTCTCAAACTCTCCCTGTAGAACCTCTTCTCTTATTCTACCTATGTTGTTGATATCTGCAAGTTCCTCTCCAGTGATGAGCAGATGTCATGAACCATGGTACCAGCCAGCTGGATTCCTAAAGATACTTTAGAATGCCAGCTTTCTATTGCAAACTTGCATCAAAATCGGTATCTCATTCTGAAGCCAGGCACAGTCGGAATCTTCACTAATACAATGGGTAAAGAGCAGTAAAAACAACATGCAGGCCTTTGTGTAACGGAAATGAGCACTCATCAAACTGGAGAAGTAATGAGACTGATCAGCATCTTGAATCCTTCCCTCTGCCTTATCTCAGTTAAATATCAAAATGTTTTGGAACTGTTTGAATATGGCTCCCACTGACTTGTTCCTTGACTGGATGTACATTTTTTGTCACCCAATGACAAAGTGATGGCAACATGCACAAACATGAAAATGAGTTAGGCGGAACGCGAAATAATATTCGACATCTTGACATTTGCTGCTCAATTGAAGCTCACTCTAAGTCAAGTGTAAAATTGTGAAATGGCAGATTTGCCAAGCTGAAAGAATCACACAAGCTGTGACTGTGAGAATACAGATGAAGAGAATCTCCATCTGACATGGTTGGGCCAGATATGGACCCTATACTGGCAGCCTCAGTAACCCAATTGAAAATGCAAATATCGCATTTGATGATGGAAATGTCTCAGTGATGATTGTATGGAATTCATTGATGAGTGAGATCTCGAAAATGAGTGCCTTGATGATGCAAGAATGCAACACACAAGAACAGTGGTAGGGTGGTTAGCACTGCTGCCTCACAGCGCCAGGGTCCTGGGTTCGATTCCAGGGATCCAGGTGCTCCGGTTTCCTCTCACAGTCCGAAAGGCTTGCTGATTAGGTGCATTGGCCGTGCTAAATTCTCCCTCAGTGTTCCCAAACAGGTGCTAAAGTGTGGCAACTAGGGCATTTTCACAATAACTTAATTGCAGTGTTAATTTAAGCCTATTGTGACACTCATAAAAAAACGTAAAACCTACTATGATGTGAATGAAATATTAATGTTACCATGCTGATATTAAGATGCTGGAATAAAGCAAACTAAAGTTTATTTATTAGTCACAAGTTGGGCTTGTATTAACACTGCAATGAAGTTACTGTGAAATTCCCCTAGTCGCCACACTCTGGCGCCTGTTTGGGTCAATGCACCTAACCAGCACATATAGTTTTATCATGGTAATATTATGCAATAAATATGCATGAAAAATACTGAATGATAAGAATTAAAAGTCCACGGGGTCAAATTCATCCACACCAGTGATACCAAACAGGCTTGGAGTGAATCAGCAGCTGATTATTCACCTTGCCAGATCTACCTTCCAGGGACATTCACAGAGCAATAGTTCCAGTGCATTTTGGAGACTAATTTTCTCGGGTGAAATATAGTTCCAGTGAAGGGGTTCCACATTCACTGGTTGAGGTGTCAGTGGGAAACCAGTGTCGCCTTTCTCCGGGAGACCCGATGTAATTACCTGGAGAGCACTGGGCCTCCCATTGGGTGATGTCTTCAGTGGGATGGAAATATTGCACCCCCCCCCCACCGCGCCCCACCTCAACGAGCCACTAGCCAATCGGAAGCCGGTTGCCGTCGGTGATTGCTGCTGGCAGTGCTGCGAGGTCTTCACCAGGAGTCATAGCTGGATCCTGGGAGACAGTTGGGAGGGGTGGAGTTGTGGGGCTTGGGTGGTTGTAATGGGGGTTGTGGGCAGGGGGCCTCTGGCAAGTTCGGGGCAGGGAATCAAGTGCAAGGGCAGGGGGCTGGCTTTCAGCGGCCTCCTCCTTCCTGATGTCAGGTTCCTTGATCAGGCACTGATGCCTCTCCCCCGCCACCATGCCCCCCCCCCTTCAATCACCCTGCCATCGTGTCTGCTTTGGCGTATTCCATTTAACCCTAACCTTGGTCGCGCTGTCACTTTAACTTTATTTGAAATTGAAAATATGAGCAATATTTTCAAAAGAAATGGAAAATAAAATCTAGTGTAGTGTGAGGAGGTAGTGCCCTGTCTCTGAAACAGAGATTCTGGGTTCTAATCCCAGCGTTAGGTGATGATGGGCAGGAAACGTGCGTCCATAATGGGCCAGATAGGATGATTATCCCAACAATTCTTTCAACACACCAATGGCAGGTGGTGAGAGTGGGAGAGATTCTTAGTCTGTCAAGTGATGGAATGAAAGTTGGGGACATTACGATCAGCACTGCTTCAGACTACAACATGCACTTAAAGTACATGTTACCACAGCGAGTTGAACTTCCTGAGAGAATCACACACCACCATTAAGAACATAAGAACTAGGAGCAGGAGTTGGCCATCTGGCCCCGTGAGCCTGCTCTGCCATTCAATGGCTGATCCTTTTGTGAACTCAGCCCCACTTACCCGCCCACTCACCATAACCCTTAATTCCTTTACTGTTCAAAAATTTATCTATCCTTGCCTTAAAAACAATCAATGAGGTAGCCTCAACTGCTTCACTGGGCAGGGAATTCCATAGACTCACAACCCTTTGGGTGAAGAAGTTCCTCCTCAACTCAGTCCTAAATCTGCTCCCCCTTATTTTGAGGCCATGCCCCCTAGTTCTAGTTTCACCTGCCAGTGGAAACAACCTCCCTGCTTCTATCTTATCTATTCCCTTCATAATCTTATATGCTTCTATAAGATCTCCCCTCATTCTTTTGAATTCCAATGAGTATAGCCCCAGTCTACTCAGTCTCTCCTCACAAGCCAACCCTCTCAACTCTGGAATCAACTGAGTGAATCTCCTCTGCACCCCCTCCAGTGCCAGCATATCCTTTCTCAAGTAAGGAGACCAAAACTGTACACAGTACTCCAGGTATGGCCTCACCAGCACCTTATTGCTACCATTTTGCCTTGATCCCGTTTTGCGCTCATTGATGTAGAACAATTGCACTCCCAATCTGCCTCACTTCATTCCTCTTAATCTTGCTCCATCACTTTCCAATATCTTCTCTTTCTTCTTCTTTCTTTTATATTGTCTTTTCTCTTTGTAAAAGATGCATTCTTTTCCGTGCCTCCACTAGCAAAATATTTGGGGGTAAGATTCCCATCACTTAAAATCTGTTTCTAATTGACTGAAAAAAAAGCTTCAAACACAGTTGAGCAACCTTCATGCCAAACGTATTTCCGCTTGGGCTGGTAATATGTTTTAAGAGTACAGTTTTTTTTGGATATAATGATCAAACAAACATAATCTCTGAAAAGGCCAACTCATCGCTGAGTTTTGAATGTGATTACAAAAGTGAAAGATGTATTGCAATGGGATCCTGATCAATTGGGCCAGTGGGCTGACAAATGGCAGATGGAGTTTAATTTAGATAAATGCGAGATTATGCATTTTGGTAGATTAAACCAGGGCAGGACTTACTCAGTTAATGATAGGGCATTGGGCAGAGTTACAGAACAAAGAGATCTAGGGGTACAAGTTCATCGCTTCTTGAAAGTGGAGTCACAGGCAGACAGAGTGGTGAAGGAGGCATTCAGCATTCTTGGTTTCATTGGTCAGAACATTGAATACAGGAATTGGGATGTCTTGCTGAAGTTGTACAAGACATTGGTAAGGCCACACTTGGAATAGCTCAGTGTTCCTCTGGGAGCGGACCTGCGGGGTGGAGACTGTGAGCGGTGAGAGAGAGAGCGCGGACTGTGAGTAAATTCTGGGGGTTTTTTTTGTCTAATTTTCGGGAGGTTTTTTGTAATTAACGGAAACCGGAAGGCCGCATCGCGAAGCCTGCCGGTAGCTGTAGTTTTTTTTTCTCTCGGGCCCCTAGCCCTATAAATTGGTGCAGAGGAGATACCCGATCCTCTACACTGGTAGAGGATCCCACCCTTCCATCCTCCTCTAACCTAATTATAAGTGTGGGGAAGTTTTTTGTTTTCTTTTTTTCTTGCTGGTAATGGCTTCAGGGATGGCAGTTCAGGCAGTATGCTGCATCTCCTGTGGGATGTATGTGGTGAGGAAATCCAGTAGTGTTTCAGGAGATTTTAGTTGTAAGAAATGCATTAGATTGCAGCTTCTGGAGGAGCGTGTAAAGGAGCTGGAGGGGGAGTTAGTGGAACTCCGCATAATTCGGGAGGCGGAGGTGGAAGTTGATAGGAGTTATAGAGAAATAGTAACTCCTAGAAATGAGGCTTGGGTCAATGCCAGGAGGAGGGGTAAGAAGCAATCGGGAAGACAATCCCCTGGGGCGGTTCCCCTCCATAATAGGTTTTCGGTGCTGGAGGCTACAGTTGAGGAGGAATCAACTGAGCATAGAGAGCAGATCTCTGGGGGTGAGCCGAGTGAGAAAGCTCAGGTGGTTAGGGGCTGTAAAAGACTGGGCCTGGTGATTGGGGACTCCACAATTAAGGGGACAGATAGGAGGGTCGGAACTAAAGGTAGGGACTCAGGGTTGGTGTGTTGCCTACCAGGGGCTGGGGTCCGGGATGTGTCTGACAGGGTATTCAGGACTCTTAGGGGGGAGGGAGATAAACCACAAGTTATTGTACATGTGGGGACACACGACATAGGGAGGATAGGGGAAGGGGATATTAGGCAGGGATTTATGGAGTTGGGGTGGAAACTAAAGGCCAAGACTGACAGAGTGGTTATCTCTGGACTCTTGCCTGTACCACGGGATAGTTTAGAGAGGAATAGGGAGAGGGAAAGTTTGAATTCATGGCTGAGGGGATGGTGCAGGAGGGAGGGGTTCAGGTACTTAAGCAATTGGGGCTCGTACTGGGGAAGGTGTGACCTCTATGAGAAGGATGGTCTACACCTTAATCAGAAGGGGACCAATATCCTGGGGGGTAAATTTGCTAAGGCCATGCAGGGAGGTTTAAACTGATTCGGGGGGGGGGAGGGATCCTGAGTAGTGGGGCTGAAAGTGAGGGATGCATGGATGGGGACTGCAATGCACGGCATTGCAGAGGTGGGGTGGAGCAGGGTTTGAAATGTGTATACTTCAATGCCAGGAGTATTCGCAATAAAGTGGGTGAACTTGCAGCGTGGATCAGTACCTGGGACTTCGATGTTGTGGCTATTTCAGAGACATGGATAGAGCAGGGGCAGGAATGGATGCTGCAGGTCCCGGGGTTCAAATGTTTTAGTCGAAGTAGGGAAGGAGGTAGAAGAGGGGGAGGGGTAGCATTATTGGTCAGAGATTGTATCACAGTGTCAGAGAGGAGGTTTGATGAGGACTTATCTGTTGAGGTAGTATGGGCGGAGATTAGAAATAGGAGAGGAGAGGTCACCCTGTTGGGAGTCTTTTATAGACCTCCTAAAAGTTCTAGAGAGGTTGAGGAAAGGATTGCGGAGTCAATCCTGCTTAGGAGTGAAAGTAATAGGGCAATTGTTATGGGGGATTTTAACTTGACTAATATTGACTGGAATTGTTATAGCTCTAGCTCGTTAGAGGGGTCAGTTTTTGTTCAAAGCGTGCAGGAAGGTTTTTTGACTCAGTATGTAGACAGGCCAACTGGAGGTGAGGCTATATTGGATCTGGTGCTGGGAAATGAGCCAGACCAGGTGCTAGACTTGGAAGTTGGTGTGCATTTTGGTGATAGTGACCACAATTCGGTTACGTTCACCTTAGTGATGGAAAGGGATAGGCATGAACCTCGGGCCAGTGGTTTTAGCTGGGGGAAGGGTAATTATGAGGCTATTAGGAGAGAATTAGGAAACATAGGTTGGACTAGGAGATTACAGGGACTGGGAACGTCCGACATGTGGAGTTTTTTCAAGGAGCAGCTACTGCGAGTCTGTGATAGGTATGTCCCTGTCAGGCAAGGAGGAATTGGTAGGGCTAGGGAACCGTGGTGTACCAAAAAAGTTTCTTTGTTGGTTAAAAAGAAAAAGGAGGCTTATGTTCGGATGAGACGTGAGCACTCGGGTAGTGCACTAGAAAGCTTTAGATTGGCTAAGAGGGAGTTGAAGAGCGAGCTTAGAAGGGCTAAAAGGGGACATGAGAAGACTTTGGCGGATAGGGTTAAAGAGAATCCTAAGGCGTTCTATAGGTATGTCAAGAACAGAAGGTTGGTTAGGGCAAGTTTAGGGCCAGTTATAGATGGCAGAGGGAAGTTATGTGTGGAACCGGAGGAGATTGGTGAAGCATTGAACCAATATTTCTCTTCGGTGTTCACGCAAGGGGACATGAATATAGCTGAGGAGGACACTGGGTTGCAGGGGAGTAGAATAGACAGTATTACAGTTGATAAGGAGGATGTGCAGGATATTCTGGAGGGTCTGAAAATAGATAAATCCCCTGGTCCGGATGGGATTTATCCAAGGATTCTCTGGGAGGCAAGAGAAGTGATTGCAGAGCCTCTGGCTCTGATCTTCAGGTCGTCGTTGGCCTCTGGTATAGTACCAGAAGATTGGAGGTTAGCGAATGTTGTCCCATTGTTTAAGAAGGGGAACAGAGACTTCCCCGGGAATTATAGACCGGTGAGTCTCACTTCTGTTGTCGGCAAGATGTTGGAAAAAATTATAAGGGATAGGATTTATAGTTATTTGGAGAGTAATGAATTGATAGGTGATAGTCAGCATGGTTTTGTGGCAGGTAGGTCGTGCCTTACTAACCTTATTGAGTTTTTTGAGAAAGTGACCAAGGAGGTGGATGGGGGCAAGGCAGTGGACGTGGTATATATGGATTTTAGTAAGGCGTTTGATAAGGTTCACCATGGTAGGCTTCTGCAGAAAATGCAGATGTATGGGATTGGGGGTGATCTAGGAAATTGGATCAGGAATTGGCTAGCGGATAGGAAACAGAGGGTGGTGGTTGATAGTAAATATTCATCATGGAGTGCGGTTACAAGTGGTGTACCTCAGGGATCTGTTTTGGGGCCACTGCTGTTTGTAATATTTATTAATGATCTGGATGAGGGTATAGTTGGGTGGATTAGCAAATTTGCTGATGACACCAAAGTCGGTGGTGTGGTAGACAGTGAGGAAGGGTGTCGTAGTTTGCAGGAAGACTTAGACAGGTTGCAAAGTTGGGCCGAGAGGTGGCGGATGGAGTTTAATGCGGAGAAGTGTGAGGTAATTCACTTTGGTAGGAATAACAGATGTGTTGAGTATAGGGCTAACGGGAGGACTTTGAATAGTGTGGAGGAGCAGAGGGATCTAGGTGTATGTGTGCATAGATCCCTGAAAGTTGGGAATCAAGTAGATAAGGTTGTTAAGAAGGCATATGGTGTCTTGGCGTTTATTGGTAGGGGGATTGAATTTAGGAGTCGTAGCGTTATGTTGCAACTGTACACAACTCTGGTGCGGCCGCACTTGGAGTACTGTGTGCAGTTCTGGTCCCCACATTACAGGAAGGATGTGGAGGCTTTGGAGAGGGTGCAGAGGAGGTTTACCAGGATGTTGCCTGGTATGGAGGGGAGATCCTATGAGGAGAGGCTGAGGGATTTGGGATTGTTTTCGCTGGAAAGGCGGCGGCTAAGAGGGGATCTTATTGAAACATATAAGATGATTAGAGGTTTAGATAGGGTGGATAGTGATAGCCTTTTTCCTCTGATGGAGAAATCCAGCACGAGGGGGCATGGCTTTAAATTGAGGGGGGGTAGTTATAGAACCGATGTCAGGGGTAGGTTCTTTACCCAGAGGGTGGTGAGGGATTGGAATGCCCTGCCAGCATCAGTTGTAAATGCGCCTAGTTTGGGGGCGTTTAAGAGATCCGTAGATAGGTTCATGGACGAAAAGAAATTGGTTTAGGTTGGAGGGTCACAGTTTTTTTTTTTTTAACTGGTCGGTGCAACATCGTGGGCCGAAGGGCCTGTTCTGCGCTGTAATGTTCTATGTTCTATGTTCTATGTTCTATACTGTGTACAGTTCTGGTCACCCTATTATAGAAAGGATATTCTGCAGTACACCCACAGTGCTGTTAGGGAGGGATTCCAGGATTTTGACCCAGTTGCAGTGAAGGAACGGTGATATATTTCCAAGTCAGGCTGTTGAGTGGTTTGGAGAGGAACCACCAGATGGTGGGGTTCCCAGGTATCTGCTGCCCTTGTCCTTAGTTTTTAGTTTATTTTATTAGTGTCACAGGTAGGCTTACATTAATACTGCAATGACGTTACTGTGAAAATCCCCTAGTCATCGAGCTTTACAGCATGGAAATGGGCCCTATGGCCCAACTTGTCCATGCCACCCCTTTTTTAAAAACCCCTAAGCTAGACCCAATTGCCCACGTTTGGCCCATATCCCTCTATACCCATCTTAGCCGTGTAACTGTCTAAACGCTTTTTAAAAGACATAATTGTACCCGTCTCTACTACTACCTCTGGCAGCTTGTTCCAGACACTCACCACCCTCTGTGTGAAAAAATTGCCCCTCTGGACCCTGTTGTATCTCTCCCCTCTCACCTTAAACCTATGCCCTCTAGTTTTAGACTCCCCTAACTTTGGGAAAATATATTGACTATCTCGCTGACCTGTGCCTCTCATCATTTTATAGACCTCTATAAGATCACCCCTCAGCCTCCTACGCTCCAGAGGAAAATAGTCCCAGCCTATTTAGCCTCTCCTTATAACTCAAATCATCAAGTCCCGGTAGCATCCTAGTAAGTCTTTTCTGCACATAGAAAGCACACACCTGTTCGGATACGCTGAAGGAGAATTTAGCACGGCCAATGCAACTAACCAGCACGTCTTTCAGACTGTGGGAGGAAACCGCAGCACCCAGTGGAAACCCACGCAGACACAGGGAGAATGTGCAAACTCTGCACAGATAGTGAACCAAGGCTTGAATCGAATCTGGGTGATTACTGAGGCAGTGGTATTTTGCAGGGAAGTTTTAGCCGTGATGTAGGGACCCCCTGTTTATGCAGAAGGCTTGTTTCCAGCCTCGCCATACCTGTTGTATTGTTAGCTGTTGGCCGCTTTTGCGAGTGAAAAGCTTCCCTGCCACATGATCACACATGTTCAGAAACGGTGCGATGAGGGATTGATTGCTTAATTCCTCTTGTGCCTGCTATGAGCTCCTTACATTTTATCGAACAGAAATGCCACCCAAATGTTTCCTCATTGCCACTCTGGTCCTTTTGCTGATCATTTGTCCTCTGGCTACCTACAGTTTATCACTGCAAACAGTTTCTCCTTATTTACTCCATTGAAAACATTCAGCATTTTGAACACATTGCAACTCAAGCCACCAATGACAATGTAATTGATTAATGTTTTTGACTGTATATTATGACTAGGGTTATTCTGTGAGAATGTTCACCAAGCAGTAATCACCTTCCAAACCCATGACCTCTACCATCTAGAAGGTGGCTTGGTGGCACAGTGGTTAGCAGTGCTGCCTCACAGCGCCAGGGACCCGGGTTTGATTCCCAGCTTGGGTCACTGTCTGTGTAGAGTTTGCACGTTCTCCCCGTGTCTGTGTGGATTTCCTCTGAGTGCTCTGGTTTCCTCCCACAGTCTGAAAGACGTGCTGGTTAGGTGCATTGACCATGCTAAATTCTCCCTCAGTGTACCCGAAAAGGAACCGGAGTGTGGCGACTAGAGCAATTTCACAGTAACTTTATTGCAGTGTTAATGTAAGCCTACTATTGACACTAATAAATAAACTAAAAAAAACTTAAATCAAACTGGCAATTGTTGGATTTGATTGCTCAACCTTTGTACATTAGGGTTAAGGGAGTGAAATTATTTCAGCAAAACCTCATTAATTCACTTCGGTATAGAATGTCAGTTCAGGATATAGACAATGAAATGACTAAGTAATTATAAAGGGTCAGGAAACATTCCAATGGTACCCAACAAGACACTAACAGGATGGACCTCATTAAGATAATCCTGAAATTTCTGATTTCATGGGGTTACCAATGTGGCCGGGGAACGAGGAACATTGAATCAGCCGAAAGATGCACCTGTGTCATTCTTATCAACGTGTGGAATGTATGGGTGGTTTGTAACAGCTAAAAAGGGAATTTGGAAACAGGATATATGGACTCTGTCTGAAAGGTGTAACATCCCCCTTTCATGAAGTTGACCATGCAATGAGTAACAAATTTCTGATCGCAGCAGTTTCTGAACACATGTACAAAAGGATATTAGAAAGACATTCCTGTCCTTTGTTCCTTGCTGTCCAGCTGAATGTAGTGCAACATGTCTGAAGTTATGTAGTCTCCCCTATGTGTGTCTGATCAGTGCTCCAGCTGTGAACAGGCTACAGTAAGGACTGCTGAATTGGGGTAAGAGGAAAGCTTATGAGTATCATTCAGGGGATGTGTAACCCTTTAGTCACCTGGTTGAATGAAAGCAGAGAGCCGGAGGGCAGTGCTAGTTTTTCTGTGGGTTAAAGTAAATAAGTTATAGGGCTTGGCTGGAGAATGTGAGGAAAAGTCCAATTGGGATTAGTTTAGGGGTTTCAAAAAAGGGCGGCATGGACAAGTTGGGCTGAAGGGTTTGTTTCCATGCTGTAAATCTCTATCACTCTAAGTCAGCTTTGTGTATCTCATCCAAACAACTCAATGTGTAAAGCTTTGATCTCATCGTCTAAAGGCAGGAAACTGATGGAGGAGGTCAGTTATCCAGTTGTTTAAAATGTAAAACATGAACTGGTTGGGATGATTCAGCTTCTGTGGGGTATTTGTAAAGTGAGGACACATTGGATTGAAAGGAATCAGTTTGTAAGTTTTGGTCTTCATTGATAGCTCCTGTTATTCACTTTTTCATCAGCTATGCTATTTATATCCATGTCATTTTCAAACGTAGTTAATTAAAATTAGTTTTGAGAATTTTATAATCCTATGTTTGCCAGTTTCATTATTTGTTCTATTCAAGTCTGAATCCTCAGAACAGTTCAAGTGTTACAATGTCTTTCAAATCTCTTTATCTTCTCTGTTCTAAGGACAACATCCCTCAGCATTTTAGTCTCTCAGAACTGAAGTGTTTGATCTCTGTTACTGTCCATATGAACATAGAGTCCATCTGTGGTCATGGAATCATAGGATTTGACCCATCGAGTCTGCACTGATGACAATCCCACCCAGGCCCTCTCCCCGTTATCCCATGTATTAGCCCGCTAATCCCCTGACACTCCTTGAAAACCTACAGGGCGGCATCTTATGGACACACACGATGGCGGGATTTTCTCATCCTGCTGCAGTGAATGGAGATTTGGCTGGGCTCCAAATTCTCCATCCTCGCTGCAAAGGCAGCAAGGCGTGAACAACCGGTAAAATTGCACTGACAATGTTTTGGCCTCAATTGTTTCCTGTGGTGGTGAATTCCACAGGCTGACCACTCTCAACATGGAGATGGACGATTTGCTGCTCATCCTCAGTTGGCTGACACCTTTACTGATTAACTACTCAAAATGACCTGGGCTTCATTGACGGGGATGGGATTAGCCAGTCACCACGCCCCTCATGACTAGTTTCAGAATAACCATTTTAAACCTCAAAGTACGGCGTTGAATCCTTTCCCCGCCTTTCCCACAGACGCATTTTCCATGTAAGGATTGTACCTGCAAGTGGTAACTGCTCCAATTATCCATTATAATTGTTAAATCATTTGTGAAATATAATTAACAAGTTAGTCTGTTAAATTATTTGTGAAAGCAATTAGCAAGCTGATCGTTACAGCATTGTAATGCAGCCATATGAAGAAAACAATTCAGGGCTGGATGGCGTATAATTAGCATCTTGGCTCATTGAGAGCAGCCCTGCCTCCAGGTTGGAAGGTTTCGGACACAAGCCCTACACGAGAACACAAGCATGAAATCTAAATTGATATTTCACCACAAGATTGCTGTATTGTCAGAGGCCCTGCGCTCAGAGGATGCATCAGATCAAAGCCCCATCTGCCCGATCAGCTGGGTATACAAGAATCCCTTGTCATTGCTTGGAGAGCAGAGAATTAATCCTGATGACCTGCCTAGCATTCTTCTCTGAGGTTAATTGGCCCTTCATCTCATTTGCTGTTTTGTGGAACATTGCTGTTCGCAAAATTACTTCCTGCTTTCCTGCATAATAATGGAGAAATTCGGACTGTTTCCCTTGGAGAAGAGAAGGCTGAGGGGAGAGTTGATAGAGATGTGCAAAATCATGAGGGGGCCAGACAGAGCAGATAGGGAGAAACGCTTGTGAAAGTGCTGAGAATGAGAGGGACACAGATTTAAAGTGATTTGACCAAAGAAGCAAAATGGATGCGAAAATCTTCACGGTTAAGGTTAAGGTTTGGAGCTCACTGCCTTAGAGTGTGGTGGATGTCGGAATAATCGAGGCAATCAAGGCTGTTACTTGAGAAAGAAGAGGGTGCATGGTTACAGGGAGAATTGGCTGGGGGATGACATGAAGTTAATTTCTCATTCAGGGAGCTGGTGCAGACATGATGGGCCAAAAGCTCTCCTTCTGAGATGCTGAGATTTTAGGTGGCCTCATATCCTGATAAACAGTGGAATCCAGCTGCAAGTCAGTTGTCTTCTAGATGTCCTTATGTTAATCTCCAAAATTGGCCTTTGATGCACCCATCATAATCTCCTTGCCCTTATATTTTATGCCTCAGCTAATAAAGACAAGCATCCCACGTGCCTTCTTAACCACCTTATCTACCTGTCCTGCTGCCTTCAGAGATCTTTGGAAATGCATCCCAAGGAATCTCTCACTGCTACTCTGTACTTCCTCGCATCCTACCATACATTGTATATTCCCTTGCCTTGTTAGTCCTTCCAAAAGACATGTCCTTAACTGAAATAAGGTACAGATAGCTTCAAGGTCAATGCCAGGTGTCGATTAGCTATCCAGGTGCTCACAGTGCACCTGGAGAATCGATGGTCCACCCTATAACACTTCAAGTAGTGCATTTGGTCATGATATCTATTGACCCCAATGACTGGACTCATGATTTCATGTCAAAACTATCACACTGGAGCATCAAACTGTCAGAGCAATACAAAGAATTGTGATTTTATTCTGTTCAAAATCAACCATTTCAGCAAATGAATAATTACATGCAATTGAATCTAAAATAGCAAGGTGCATTAATGCGGAATGGGCAGCAGGAAAATCTGCACCAAAATACCTCCCTATTCTTCACAAATGGTTACAATGATAATGCATGCAAATGCATTTAAATTGACGTTGCGCCAGTTTCGCGTGCGGTCCCGACAGCAATCATTTTTGGCCCTTAGCAAAGGGGGAACCGGCGCGAAGGCGGGCGCGGATCGCACTACTCGCCTCACACCCGACTTTACCATGTTTTCACGCCCACTTGATGGTAAAATTGGACCCTAGATTTCAAAAGATTGTGGAAACTTGACTTGAGCCAAACATAATTTGTGCGTAAAATTTTGCAATCCTTCGCACTCATTCGGACAATTCTGTGTAAACTACATTGAGCCAACACAATGCTAACCCGTAATGCTTGCAGATGTCTAGCTATCCATGAGTGGACTTCAGATAGATAAAACATGTCCTGTACTTAATCTACCCAAACTTACCTTTTCTGTTCTTCAATATGGGTCTCTGTCTCCGCAGAGCCATTAAGCTATGTGAAGTTCTCATTGGCAATAACTGCAGTTCATAGTTTGTTTCTGTAAAAAAGTGTAAAATTACTGTGAAATATAAAAGGTCAAATCATTTCTATCTGTGGAATCTATAGAGTTCTCACTTGCTTTATCTCTGTGAGCAAACTCAAACTCCCGACTGAAAGCAATGCATCTCCTGAAGTTCTAATTACATTTTTAAATGCTGTTGCCAAGCTAATTAGTGGACTAGCTTTATTAATTAAAATTCAGGATCTAATTTAAATTTAAATGTTAATAATTCAGCTTTTGTGCAAGAGTAACTACATGCTGTCACTCACCAGTAATCAGTAATTTATTCCTCATTAGTTGGATTGTATCTTGTTAAGGTGTTTACATAACAATTTCCTTTCAGTCTGTACAAAACTCAATGACATTTTTAAAGACATTTCACTGGGCATTATCACGGTAACCATTCGCGACCGTATAAGAATTTTCTTCTAAAGTACAACCAGTTTGCCTAAAGATTGCTTGTCTGCTGTGTACGGTACCACACTGGTGAGTTCAATGTTTTAGCTTCTCCCCCAGTTACCATTAGATTGAATTTCAAAGGAATTACACACAGATGCAAATGATTATCCTCCTAAAGTTGTGGGATGACAATGTTTGAAGGCTCACTCCTGCCACGCTGGAAGATATTTATGGGACAATAACCAAGGAAGTAAACATCTCAATAACCTGACCATCCTCATGTGAGAAATGGCGATGTTAAATCACCATGCAATATGCGACACTGGGGTTTTCTCCAATCACACAATTACACAAAGAACGCTCACTTCCCTGCAGGAGGATCCAGTGGGAACTTTGGAAGTTAAATTTTGTTTTAGTTATGATGCGCGTTATCACACACGAGGCTTGATGCTCAGGAAATAAAGGCTTTTATTTGCTGTAACAAGGCAGCTACTAATTATATACACGATCCCAGACTGAGGGGTCCCAGACAGAGCAGAGACCTTTATACCTCTCCCAGGAGGCGGAGCCCGACTGGGATGTACCACAATACTATAATACAAAGGTGTAACAACCCCACCCTAACCGCAACAGCAACAAGTAGAACAACCCCTTCCCTAACCCTCAACAGCAACATATATACATCCTTGTAGTACTGGCCAGACCCTGGCTCAGTACTATCTAGTGGGAACCAACGATGGTTCACCACAAGTTAGATATTAACCATGTTGGATTATGTAACTGTGTATCGAATTCCACACATTCACCAATTTTGTTTAGTATTTCCATGATTTCTATCATTCACAATTCTGCATGACACCCCAGTTATCAAATACTTGGAACCATTAGTATGTTGAGATGTGCATTTCAGAGCGTAATGATGGCACTGCAAGCTGAGTCTTACTGAAGTAAAATTAATCAACCAGAAAATATGCCGATTTTGGAATTGGGGTTGTGGTGAAGGCAACTGCAGGATAGCCATAAGCAAGTAGAGCATTTACTCCTGTATTGTGCTATAATATGATATCATGCTGCTGTATAGTGAGCTAGTTTAGAGTTTATTTATTATTGTCACAAGTAGGCTGACATTAACACTGCAATGAAGTTACTATGAAAATCCCCTAGTCACCACACTTCGGTGTCTGTTTGGGTACACTGAGGGAGAATTTAACATAGTCAATGCACCTAACCAGTATGTCTTTTGGATTGTGGGAGGAAACTGGAGCACCTGGAGGAAACCCAGGCAGACACGGGGAGAATGTGCAGACTCCACACAGTGACCCAAACCGGGAATCGAACCGGGGTCCCTGGCGTTGTGAGGCAGCAGTGCTAACCACTGTGCCACCGTGTCGCCCAGGGAAGACCAACACACTGTTAGCCTTTTTTTCCCAGTATGACCGACCTTGGTATTGTGCTTACTAAGTCATTTTAAATGTCATTGCACAGAATTGTTTCGTCTCATATTTTTCCATCATGACCGAGTCCTAACCCCACAAACCGTCAAGATGCTCTTTTGGAGAGTGAGTGAAGACTCGATGGGCCAAATGACCTCCTCCTGCACTGTAGGGATTCTATGATCCATCACTGTTTTGGGGTTTAGATAAGCTTTTGGAAACACATTCAGGAAAATTGATAGTAAACCGCAGAATAGTTTGGAAATTAGAATTAAGGGCTGAATAATGATCAGCACTGACTAACAGGGTAATACTTCAGTCTTTGAGTCAGAAGATTGTGGGCTCAAATCCCACTTCAGACACTTGAGCACAAAACTCTAGACTGACATTCAGAGCAGTACGGAGGGATTGCTGCATTGCCAGAGGTGTCATCTTTCAGATGGGATGGTAAACCAAGGCTCCACATGTTCTATCAAGAGGGTGATTTGGAGGCATGCTTTTTTAAAAAAGGTGAATTCTCCCCAGTCTCCTGGTCAATAATTATTCCTTAATCAACGTGACGCACACAGACTGTCTGGTCATGAACTCATTGTTGTTTGTTCGGACTAGATGTGGGCTGGTTGGCTGCCATGTTTTTACATCATGATGGTGATTACATTAAAAACAAGATTTCATTGGCTGTAAAACCTATGGCTTTACACTCAACCCTGGGACACAGGGATAAGGAAGGAAGACATATCAGACTTCTATTATTTACAAGAACTCAGCCTTCAACACTATTATTTCTACAAAACTCATCTTCAAACTTCATGGCCAAGGGTTCGGCCACTCCCTCTGTGAATAGAATAGAAACCCTACAGTGCAGAAGGAGGCCATTCGGCCCATCGAGTCTGCACTGACCACAATCCCACCCAGGCCCTACCCCCACATATTTACCCGCTAATCCCTCTAACCTACGCATCAGGACTCTAAGGGGTAATTTTTAACCTGGCCAATCAACCTAACCCGCACATCTTTTTGACTGTGGGAGGAAACCGGAGCACCCGGAGGAAACCCACGCAGACACGAGGAGAATGTGCAAACTCCACACAGACAGTGACCCGAGCCGGGAATTGAACTTGGGACCCTGGAGCTGTGAAGCAGCAGTGCTAACCACTGTGCTACCGTGCCGCCCACTGGATCCTGAACTTCCTAACCCACAGACCACAATCAGTAAGGATAGGCAACAACACCTCCTCCATGATTATTCACAACATCGATGCCCCGCAAGGCTGCGTCCTCAGCCCCTTACTATACTCCTTATACACCTATGACTGTGTGGCCAAATTCCCCTCAACTTGATTTTCAAGTTTGCTGATGACACCATTGTAGTGGGCTGGATCTTATACAATGATGAGACAGAGTACAGGAAAGAGATCGAGAACCTGGTGAACTGGTGCGATGACAATAATCTCTCCCTCGATGTCAGTAAAACGAAGGAGGTAGTCATCGACTTCAGGAAGCATAGTGAAAGATAGGCACCTGTCTACATCAATGGGGATGAAGTGGAAACATTCGAGAGCTTCAAGTTTCCAGATGTCCAGATCACCAACAACTTGACCTGGTCCCTCCACACCGTGCCATAGACATGGAAACCCACCAAAGCCTCTACATTCTCAAGAGGCTAAGGAAATTTGGCATGTCATGTCCACAATGACTTTCACCAATTTTTACAGGTATAGCAGAGAAAGCATCCTTCCTGGTTGTATCACAGCTTGGTATGGCTCCTGCTCTGACCAAGACTGCAAGAAACTACAAAAGATTGTGAACAAAGCCTATTCCATCACGCAAACTAGCCTCCTACTCATTGACTCTGTCTACACTTCCCACTGCTTTGGAGAAACAGCCAACATAATCAAGGACGCCACGCACCCCGGACATTCTTTTTCCATCAGGAAAAAGGTACAAAAGTCTGAGGTCACGTACCAACTGACTCAAGAAAAGCTTCTCCCCTGCTGCCATCAGACTTTTGAATGGACCTACCTTGCATTAAGTTAATCTTTCTCTATACCCTAGCTATGACTGTAACACTACATTCTGCATTCTCCCCTTTCCTTCTCCCCTATGTATTCTATGAATGGTATGCTTTGTCTGTATAGGGCGTAAGAAACAATATTTTCACTATTTCCCAATATATGTGACAATAAATCAAATCAAGTCATAAGTACCTTGGGGCATTCCGTGGTCATGAAAGGTGCTATAGAAATGAAAGTCTCGCTATCTTTCTTTCATGTCACCTAAAGATCTGAATTAAATCATCCTTTCACGCCTTAGTCTCGAATTTAAGATGTCAAACAAGTTCATTAAACAATAAAGAACAAGTGACCTAACAAGGGTATAATCATTTTCCTTCATGGTCGTAAAGGTTTTTTTTCATCAAACTTCTTCAAGTTATTTGGAGTTGCAATCTATGTTGAGGTCACGTTGCCGGGGTTTGGAAATACGGCGAGGGCTCAATATCTGGCCTTTAATAATATGGAAATATTTTAAAATGCATAAACCAAGTTCTTGCCTCTTATAGGCATGAACCTGATTACGTCGCCGGCAAAAGGCAGCGGAACTCAGAAGTTGCAACCTTGCCAATTAAATGCGCAACTTCCATGTTTCGCCACATATTGAGCCCCCGCCAGCAATCCCGCAGTCATTGAACCCAGGCTCAACATCCCACCCACAATCCCAAAACTAAACACAGCATCCAAAGGGAAGGAAGAAGATCAGCCATGTTATGCAGATGTTTCAAACTGGAATGTTTCCGATTAGACAAATACAGCAGATATCTAACAGACTGGACTTTCAGAGGAGTTAACCTGTTAGCTATCCAAGGAATTTCTCTTAAAGTAACCTCACCAAGTTATAAACTCGGACTCTGGTCAGTGCAATGGTTAATGTGCAGCATGATTTAAATGTTGATTTACAGAGGCGGCAGGTTAATAGAGCCTTTGGAAAAGGTTGGGAGGTGAACCGCTAGATTTATGAATGGTTTAAAAAGACCCTAACTGACTAAAATAAGCTTAGAAGGCTGGGGATTTCACCTCTTATAATGAAGAGGTCTTGAGGAGATTGGATTGAGGTCTATAAATAATTAAAAAGATTAAATTCTGTCCATGTAGATAGGTTCAGAAAGAGCAGGGTGTAAGTGATGTTAGCATTGAACATGGTGAGGTTTTAGGAGACTTTTCTTCACGAAGAGACATCACCAAAGGAAACGAGTGTCTAACTTGTGCAATAAGTAAGGGTTCACTGCAAATACTCAGCAGCAGCTAAAGTAGCGCAGCTGGGAGAATCGTCCCGAGTATTAGACACATTCTCTCGCACTCAAAATGAATGTGAAATTCAATCATGTTATGATCACTGCTACCCTTAGGGTGTCTTCACTCTGAGGTCAGTAATTAATCCTGTCTCAATGCACATTACCAGATGTAGTTTAGTCTGCTCTCTGGTTAGTGCTAAAAGTGCAGCTATCAAAACTGCCCTGAAAACACTTTGTATACTCATTGTCAAGGCTTCTTTTGCCAATTTGATTTGTCCAATCAAAATGTAGATTAAAATCAGATGATTATCACAATACCTTCCTCACAAGCCTCTATTATTTAATCCTTTATACCCTACCTAGTGTGGTACTGTTAGGAGGCCTACAAACCACTCCCATAAGTGACTTATCTTTACTATTTTTCATTACCACCCAAACTGATTCTATTGATCTCCTGAACTGAGGTCACCTCGCTCGATTGTTTCAATGTCATTCTTAATTAGCTAAGCTACCCCTCTACCTTTTGCTCGCTTCCTGTCCTTGCTCAGAGAATCCCTACAGTACAGATGGAGGCCATTTGGCCCATCGATTCTTCACTGACTCTCTGACAGGCTATCTTACTCAGGCCCTCTCCTCCACCCTATGCCTGTAACCCCACACATTTCCCATGGCTAATCCATCTAATCTACACATCTTTCAACTGTGGGAGGAAACCGGAGCACCTGGAGGAAACCCATGCAGACACGGGGAGAACACACAAACTCTACACAGACAGTGACCCGAAGCCGGAATTGAACCCGGGTCCCTGGAGCTGTGAAGCAGCAGTGGCAACCACAGTGCCACCATGCCATCCACTGCCATCTACCCTTGAATATTCAGGTTCCAGCCTTTGTCATCGTGCAGCCAAGTCTTTGTAATGGCGATTAGATACTTCTCTCTATTTGTACTGTGAATCCATCGGTTCTGTTATGAATGTTACATACATTCAGATACGGAGCCGTTAGTTCTGTCTGTTTACTTTGTTTTGTAAGCTCTAGCCTTTTCTGCTGTTGCATTCTTAGATTATACACTGTGTTCATCATTTCTCTATTTCTACCTTGCCCTTTTGCCTTGTCTTCTTGGTTTAATTCATTATATCTTCTCAAAAGTGATCCATTGCCCCAACTAATTCATTTATAGACCTTTCTGCTGCCCTAGTTATGCAACTTGCCGGAACACTTGTCTCAGCACAATTCAGATGAAGACAGCCCAACAATACAGCTCCCACTTTCCCCAGTACTGGTGCCAGTGTCCCATGACTTGAAAGCCATTTCTCCCATATGAATCTTTGAGTCACGCATTGAATTCTCTAATCTGATTTACACTACATCAACTTACTCAGGGCTCAGATGGTCATCCAGAAGTTATTACCTCTGAGGTTCTGATTTGTAACTTAGACCTGAGCTGCTCATACACTCTCACAGAGTCTCTTTCCTAGTTCTACCTATGTCGTTCATACCTACATCGATCACGGTTTCTGAATCCCTCCCCTCCCTCTGCAACTTCCTGTCCAGCTCAGAGCAAATGTCCTGAACCCAGGCAGGCAACACAACCGTCTGAACTCCCCCTCTGGACTGCAGAGGATTGCGTCTATCACCCTGATTATACTCTCCAACAACATTGCCCATTAATTCTCCCCACTTGAGTGACTTCCTGCACTATGATGCATGGGTCAGTTCGTTCATCTGTCCTGCAGCCACTGCTTTCACCCGCACAGGCTGCAAGAACCTTGAACATGCTGGACAATTGCAAAGTCTGAGGCACCTCCACCTCTACCCCCCCGGGGGCCCATACTTGCCTCATTCACAATCACTGTCCCTAACCACGACCAAATCAGAAGGCTCTATCCTAAGGGGTGTGACTGCCTCCTGGTACAATGTGTCCAAATAACTTCTGCCCTGATGCATTGTAGTATCTGCAGCTCAGCCTCAATGCAATGACTCTGAGTTGAATCACCTCAATCACAGACACTGACTGCAGTGGTTTTAGCCCTGGACCAAACTGCAAAATCAATCCAGAAACTTCCCCACACTGCAGCCTCAACACATCTCCTGCCCTGTCATCTATGTGTGAATTAATTTATTGACTTAACTTATAACTAATAAACACTGCTACACCCAATAATCTTTACTACTGCTGAAAAAGATACAAAAGTCTGAGGTCACGTACCAGCCGACTCAAGAACAGCTTCTTCCCTGCTGCTGTCAGACTTTTGAATGGACCTACCTTGCATTAAGTTGATCTTTCTCTACACCCGAGCTATGACTGTAACACTACATTCTGCACTCTCTCCTTTCCTTCTCTATGAACGGTATGCTTTGTCTGTATCGTGCACAAGAAACAATACTTTTCACTGTATACCAATACATGCGACAATAATAAATCAAATCAAATCTAATCAAATCCTTCTCACCATGTACTCTATGAACGATATGCTTTGTCTGTATAGCGCGCAAGATACAGTATTTTTCACTGTATACTAATACATGTGACAATAATAAATCAAATCAAACCTTACTATAACTAATATAACCTAACAATTATACAGGTTTTGAAGATAACAGAGCAAAATATTCACCAACCAATCACTTATCTGTTATCCTCTGATGGCGCTTTGACTTTTGTCTGAAGATGGCTGCTCCATTCTGGAGCCACAGACTGGACTGGGATGGGATTGAATAGTTCCTGTCAGCAGTGATTACTGACTCTGGGTCCTCACCCATTTTCCTCAGTGCCTGTTCCAGCCTCCGGGCTCTCCATTCACTCACTCTTCAAGCTGCTGATTATTGATTTTTTTCTGTATTGCCACAGCAACATGTATTGCCATAATTTCATAAATACTGCACAAGTTTGAACAAAATAAACAACATACTTCTAGATGGTTCTGTAATCCATTTCGTTCAGCGGTCGCTGGGTGAAAATCCTGGAATTCCCTCCCTTACAACATTGTGGGTCAACCCACAGCACATGGACTGCAGCGATTCAAGAAGGCAGCGCACCGCCACCTTCTCAAGGGCAACTAGGGATGGACAATAAATGCTGGCCAGCCAGCGACACCCATGTCCCATGAATGAATAAAAAACAAGGTTCACATGATTCCAGCACAAGTCCATGTACCTCAGTAGTGGTATCAATGTCCTTGACAGGAAGATTTGTCCTTTACAACCTTTATTACCTCATGTGATATCTTGCAAAAAAAAAGGTGGCTGTGATAGCTAAACTGTGCCATAATTCCTGATAAGTAATGGCACAGAATTTCATTAATGACCACCATTCTGCAATAGAGTGACCAGCCATTGTTTCTTCACTACTCCAGTCCCAGAAAGGTCACCAACGTCTTACATGCTGTAACTGTACAGGGTTTCCTTTTCACCCATCCTTTGCTGACTATTCCGTTTAACTCCACTCGTGAAGGGCAGATAATGAAGGTCATTTCAATCCTCTGATCGAGACAGCAATGCTTATCCATTACACGAGCTCATTAAGCAGCACAGGCAGCAGCAGAAATTAATTTTGTTAATTGTCCATCAATCAGGCCAATTTAGCACTTTATTCCTCAGTATGTATGAAAATCGAAGCAATGAATCAAGGGCTGGGGATTTCGTTGGAACTCCTCCAATTCCATGCCTTGACATTACTGTGAAGTGACAGATAAGGGGTAAACCTTCGAAGAATTAAGATGAGGAGAAATTTCTTCACCCAGAGAATGGTGAATGTGTGGAATTCACGACCACAGAAAGCAGTTGAGGACAAAGCGCTGTTTGATTTCAAGAAGAAATTAGATATAGCTCTTGGGGCTAAATCAATCAAGGGATATGGGTGAAAGGCGGGATCAGGATATTGAATTTGATGATCAGCCATTATCAAAATGAATGGCGGAGCAGGCTCGAAGGGCCGAATGGCCTACTCCTGTTTCTAGTTTCCCTCTTTTTCTCTTGTGAGAGGGAACACAATTCCTCCAAACTATTTGAGTATAGGTGTTGGCTTTTCCTGCTTCTGATCAGCATATGAACCAATGGGCATGTTAGAAAGTGTTAGATTCAAAATTCCACATCAGGGACTTCAACAGAGCACTACCCATGCAGCACTACCCGTACGGCACTACCCGTACGGCACTACCCGTACGGCACTACCCGTACGGCACTACCAGTACAGAACTGATGTTCTGCATTGTAGGAGACGCTATCTCATCAAATGAGACTTGTGGCTCTGCCTATCCCCAACGTGAGCATAAAATATCCCAAGGGCCTTATTCAAAGAAGACCAGGAAAAATCTCCCTGGTAAACTGGTCAATAATTTATCCCTTGGTCAACTTCAGAGAATGCCGACTATCAGATCATTGTCACAATGCTGTTTGTGAGAGCTTGCTGTGTGCAAATTGGCTTTCGTATTTCCTATAGCAGTAATTACACTTCATTAGGACTGCATTGATTGTAAAGTGCTTAGATATCAGGAAGCAGACAGTCGCAATTAATGCATCTGTTTCAGGTTGACAATATACTTTTTCCGTCAGGAAAAAGATACAAAAATCTGAGGTCACGTACCAATCGACTCAAGAACAGTTTCTTTCCTGCTGCCAGCAGACCATTGAATGGACCTACCTTATATTAAGATGGTCTTTCTCTAAATTCTAGCTATGATTGTGCACTGCATTCTGCACCCTCTTCTTTCCTTCTCTCCAATACTCTATGTCCTGTATGTTTTGTCTGTATAGCGCACAAGAAACAATACATTTCACTGTATCCCAATATGTGTGACAATACTTAATCAAATCAAAGAGTGCCTATTCCTGCTCCTAGTTCTTGTGTTATGTTTTTATATTAAGTGAATGGGGAAAAAAGGCAGATGGAATATAATGTGGGAAAATATGAAGTTGTCTACTTTGGAAGGAGGAATAAAAAAATAGAAAAATAGAAAAGCAGCACATTATTTAAACAGAGAGAGATTACAGATGTCACAAAACGGTCGGATGCTATTAAAATAATAACTGGCAAGTATTTTGTAAAGCATATCTGAACAGCACCTAAAAAAGGAAAGAAGAGGGAACAGGGTGTTCTTTGTGATGCACACAATTAATAGTCAGAGTGCTGTGAGCCAGGAAGAAGTTTAGATAAAGGTGAGGTGTTGAAGAAGCAGCAGCAAGAAATAGAGAGAGCTGGCCTTCTTCAGGAGCTGGCACAGCTAGAGATGAGGTGCTAAAGGCAAAAGCCAGTTTGTGCTAAATATTGTTTTCTTCAATGGATTAAAGAAAAAGTCCCAAGTCCCGGTCACTAAAGCTGTACAGTGCAGTAATCACTGGCCAGGTTTATAATTGTTGTTTGGAAAACGGGGTCTCAACAGAGTTGAGGATTCCGGGGGAAACAGATACTTTTGGATTTTCATTCTTTGAGGGACTAAGTGCTTCCTGTTAATTTGCCAAAATACAAGATTGTTCTTTGTAGTGTTTCAATATCTCCTATTTTAATAAGTACTTTTATTTGTTTGTTTAAAGAAAGAGAGGTCTGAGTTTGTACTGTTCCTGCAAACATTTCTCACTAATACTTGAAAACAAAATACACCAAATGAACCCAGTGTATCAGGCTGGAACACTCTCACACATACCATCACTCATAACATATAAAATTGTTCGCGATTGGACCAGGAAATTTAAAAAAGAATAATTATTTTGGTGTGGAGAATTTGACTTGTTAAAGGTAATGAGTGTGAGGAATGTTTAAAGCAAGTGAGAACTTGTTATTCAGAGTAAAGGGCTGCAGAAGACATGGTTCTCACTCTGGTCCTAAGTTGCTGAGAAGTGGATAACATAACCCTGGCAAGATTGAAAGTTGTGCCTAAGGCTAAGCTGTTGGAATTGGCAGAGCTGGCTTCTCTTGTAGGGATAAAGAAATCCAAGATTGTGGAAAGACCAGCTGAGCACTTAAAGTTGCCAGAGATGTCAGGCAAACCCACACCACTGAAAAGTGAGGTAGTGGAATTAGCACCATTCGGGCTGAAAAAGAGATGGGGATATGGCAAAATTGGGAATGAGAAAACTGGAACAAGAAAGGGAAAGAGAAGAGACAGCTTTTGAAAGGGAATTGGAAATGCAGAAGTTAGTAATAGCCGACAGAGTAAAAGATAGAGAGAGTTTAAGCTTAGAATGCAGCAAATCAAAGCAGAGACATTAGAGCAGGCTGAGGGAGAAAGCAGCTCTAGACATGAATATAGTGAGGGGAGATGTTTAAATTCATACAGGTACCTCCAAAATTTGAGGAGAAGGATATAGAAGCATATATTTTGAAAGGGGAGCTCAACAATTAAAATGACCACAAGAGAATTTGTCAAAACCCTCGGAGAATAAATTTGTAGATAAGGCTACTTTGGAAAAGGAATGGTTGATGGACTATGAGACAGTCAAAAGGACTATCCTTGGTACGCATGAGTTAGTTCCGGAGGCAAGCAGGCAGATGTTTTGAAACATGGGTAAATAGCCCAGGCAAACTCATCCTGAATTAGAAAGACCAAAGGAAAACTACTTTGACCATGGGATACAGTCTTGAAGATCCCAAAAATGTTTGAAGCCCTTAGAGTAGTGGTGGTTTTAGAGAATTAAAAAAATTCAATCTCTTTGATTGTTGGGATGCAAGTGGAGGAACAGGCAGCAGAGCTAGCTGATGATTATGGACCGGTCCATAGAACCAAACCGTTGCTTCCATAATTCTTTTAAATTGAAGAAAAAGATAGAAAATGGGAAAGTGTGAGAAAAGACAGTTTAAAAAAAGAGGGAGAGGTTGAAACTCCTTTTACCAGAGCAGAGAAAAGACAGTGCTGAAGAGGTTTTCCCCCTTCTGAAAGAAGTCAAGAGGGTTCGATGTTACCATTACATAAACTGGGCCATGTGAAATCAGAATGTTGGTTATTAAGGGGAAAGATGGTTAGAGTTATCCATCTTAAAAAGGGAAAATGAAATCAGAAAATGGAAAAGAAGAAGAACAAGAAGGATTGATGCATAGCGTGAGTGAGTACCAATGGAGGTGAACATGTGTGCACAAACTGTGCAGGGGCAAAGTCATGATGTGGAGATGACGACCAGGATTCAAGGATTCTGTGTGGGTAAGAAAAGGTTTTCCATGTGGACAGGATAGAATGTGGGAGGACATTAAAATTCTGAGAGATACAGGAGCAAATCAATTTGTTGTCCTAAAGGGATGGCAAAAAAAGTTCTGATCACAAGCATTCATGGGGAAAAACAGGAAAATTCCTCTTGTGAAGATCAACTTAAGGAGCAGTTCTTAAGATGTAAAGCAGCATTTAGACTTTTAAAAACTGTTTTAACCATCATGCCAAACTATGAGTAAGAGTTCAAATTGGTCATTGATTCTTGTGACATTGATGTGGGAGCTGTGTTGTTACGGGGGGTTGACCAGGAAATTGAAAACAGTCATCAAAAAAAAACTTCACCATCGAAAAAGAGACTGTGGGCTGGACTTTACAATCTCACTCGTCCCAAAACCGTAAAATCCTGCCCGAGGTCGACAGCCCTTTCCATGCTCCGCCCCTCACCTGCTCTGATTCCCATGGTGGGCGGGGTGGTATAATTTCACTCTTTAAGTCTAGTACTGGTACTACAACACTGAATTAAGGTTCCTGGAAAAGTTTTGAGACCGGAACAGTAGACTATTTCATTGGAGTCTGTTATTGCAGCCATTTAGCCCACCAACGCCTCTATTTCTCAGGAGACTAAGGAAATTTGGCATGTCAGCTACAGCTCTCACCAACTTTTACAGATGCACCATAGAAAGCATTCTTTCTGGATGTATCACAGCTTGGTATGGCTCCTGCTCTGCCCAAGGCCTCAAGGAACTACAAAAGGTCGTAAATGTAGCCCAATCCATCATGCAAACCAGCCTCCCATCCACTGACTCTGTCTACACTTCCCGCTGCCTCGGCAAAGCAGCCAGCATAATTAAGGAACCCACGCACTCCGGACATTCTCTCTTCCACCTTCTTCCTTCGGGAAAAATATACAAAAGTCTGAGATCGCGTACCAACCAACTTAAGGACAGCTTCTTCCCTGCTGCTGTCAGAATTTTGAATGGACTTCCCTTGCATTAAGTTGATCTTTCTCTACACCCTAGCTATGACTGTAACACTTGATTCTGCACTCTCTCATTTCCCTCTCTAAGAACGGTATGCTTTGTCTGTATAACGCGCAAGAAACAATAATTTTCACGGTATGTTAATACATGTAATAATAAATCAAATCAAAAACAAATTTAATTAAAAAGAAAAATCATGTTGCTGGATGGGACAATGTGATAGCAGATACTCTGTCGAGAGTTTAAAAGACTGTTGGGGATATGTAGAAGTTTGCAGGGCTTTATTGTTCTGCTAAAGCATGCTAAAAAAAATGTAATAGTGCCAAATTAAACAGATTCTTGTGTAAAATGAAAACATCTTTTAAAATTTAGATCCTTCATTTTTTTTTGGAGGGGTGTGTCACAAACTGGTAGGGTGGTATTGAAATGATTTTTTTTTGCATCAGTAATATCAAATTGCCATGCATTTTGTAAACCATGTTGGGGCAGCACTTAAGCAAAGGAAAGAATAGGGAACAGGTTGTTCTTTGTAATATAATTGGTAGTCGGAGTGCTGTGAGCCATTAAGCAGTTTAGATACTGATGAGGTGTTGAGGAAGCAGCAGCAAGAAAGAGCGAGGGACTGGCATCTTGTTCCAGATACTCACCACCCTCTGTGTGAAAAAAATTGCCCCTCTGGACACTTTTGTATCTCTCCCCTCTCACCTTAAACCAATGCCCTCTAGTTTTAGACTCCCCTACCTTTGAGAAAAGATATTGACTATCTAGCTGATCTGTGCCCCTCATTATTTTATAGACCTCCATAAGATCACCCCCCAGCCTCCTACGCTCCAGAGAAAAAAGTCCCAGTCCATCCAACCTCTCCTTATAACTCAATCCATCAAGACCCGGTAGCATCCGAGTAAATCTTTTCTGCACTCTTTCTAGTTTAATAATATCCTTTCTATAATAGGGTGACCAGAATTGCACACAGTATTCCAAGTGTGGCCTTACCAATGTCTTGTACAACTTCAACAAGACATTCCAACTCCTGTATTCAATGTTCTGACCGATGAAACCAAGCTTGCCGAATGCCTTCTGCACCACTCTGTCCACCTGTGACTCCACTTTCAAGGAGCAATGAACATGTACCCTTAGATCTCTTTGTTCTGTAACTCTCCCCAATGCCCTACCATTAACTGAGTAAGCCCTGCCCTGGTTCAATCTACCAAAATGCATTACCTTGCATTTGTCTAAATTAAACTCCATCTGCCATTCGTCAGCCCACTGGCCCAATTGATCAAGATTTCATTGCAATCGGAGGTAAACTTCTTCACTATCCACTATGCCACAATCTTGGTGTCATCTGCAAACTTACTAACCATGCCTCCTATATTCTCATCCAAATTATGAATATAAATGACAAATAACTGTGGACCCAGCACTGATCTCTGAGGCACACTGCTGGTCACAGGCCTCCAGTTTGAAAAACAACTCTTTATAACCACCCTCTGGCTTCTGTCAAGAAGCCAATTTTGTATCCATTTAGATACCTCACCCTGGATCCTGCGAGATTTAACCTTATGCAACAACCTACCATGTGGTACCTTGTCAAAGGCCTTGCTAAAGTCCATGTAGACAACATCAACTGCACTGCCCTCATCTACCTTCTTGGTTACCCCTTCAAAAAACTCAATCAATTTGTATTGGAGATTTTGCTAGATTAGATGGAAAGGATTGCGGAAGGAATCTTTCCAGACACAGTCAAAAGGCAGTGGAAGCAGATAGCCATGGTGGTCAATGCCAGAAGTCACACCTCAAAGACTTGGTGCAGTGCTGCAAGAAGCCAATGACCTCACACAATTGGTCACGGTCAGTGAATGCATCTTCAAATGCTGTACCCTACAAACAGCACCAGTAACCTCAGCCAGTGCTCATACTGTAACACTTCCATCAACTACATTCAATCAATTTCTATCTACGAGCCCTCAAACCTGACATTTATATGCTTGGGAATATTGATCTCCAAAATGGCCCTGCTGGTGTCAAGTCAACATTTTACACTCATGGATCTTGTAATCTGTCGGCTCTGCACACTCCCAGCAGACATTCACTGCACACATGCCAACCAATGCACCAATATGGCATCCAGTGCAAATCACTCCCCAAACATACCAAAAAGCCATCCCCATCTTGCAAAGTCAAGTTCTTCTCAATCATGAACCCAGAACTTGTTCCACAATGCAACTCGCCCTTAAGGGATATAGGCTACCTTTAAGATTCACAGACTAGCATGAAGTGGTGCTAGCCTGCATTGCAATTAACAGACGTGAGTTAATCAGACATCATAATTCACATATAAATAAAAGCAAATCACTGTGGATGTTGGAATCTGAAACAGAAATAAAAAATGCTGGAAAATCTCAGCAGGGCTGACACCATCTGTGGAGAGAGAACAGAACTAACATTATAAATCTGGATGACTATTCATCGGAGCTGAAGATGCCTGCCCCTCTCTCTTTCTTGCTGCTGCTTCTTCAGCACCTCATCAGTATCTAAACTGCTTAATGGCTCATAGCCCTCTGATTACTAATTGCATCAATTACAAAGAACAATCTGTTCCCTATTCTTTCCTTTTGCAAGATGTGGGTGGCTTTTTCGTGCTCCACTGGAACTCGTAGTTTGCAGAAAATAAAGCTACCAGTCCCGCCCTAAGTATCTCTCTTGAATTGTCACAGACAAGAAACATTTCTGGCCAAGTTAATTCTGCAGTATCCATATTCATAAAACATAAATAAAAAAAAATACAAAGTGGTGGAATGGAAAAGTCCTCACCACCGTACATGCACTGAGTTTTTGCAAATCAGATTTGCTGTTCAATCTTGTGTTTTAACTCTTTGTGTTACACAATGCTTTAATCTGCCAACCACATTCTGTGGTCTGCTATTACCCTTTGTTGTGTTGCCAGAGCTTCATCTGAAGAATAGACAAACCTGACGCACACTCTGACACATAGAATCAATTACAGCATTTTGCCAGCCTTTTAGATAGGTAACCAGAGCCAATCATATGTGCCCTCTCTTGTTGTTTGTGTGGAGCATACTCTTGAGCCTGCAATTCAGAGAGGGAAAGTTAATCATAACAGATTTAAAAGCAGGTCAGTCTAATTGGGGCAGTATTTCCAATACATGTGCAACTGGGAAATTGTGTCTAAAGTGCACTTGAAATTACACGGGTTAGATTACAGTCCAGGTTTTCAGTCATGTTTATTTACATGAACAAGCATGAAAAATTTGCAAGCAGAATGGGCGCGATTCTTCAGTTTGCACTCTAAGTGCTCCTGCCAGGAACAGTGATGATAGGTGGCTCCAGCTATTTAAACCAACCAGATTATCTTTTCAGTGAACTATAAGACCATAAGACCATCAGACATAGGAGCGGAAGTAAGACCATTCGGCCCATCGAGTCCACTCCACCATTCAATCATGGTTGATTTCAACTCCATTTACCCGCTCTCTCCCCATAGCCCTTAATTCCTCGAGAAATCAAGAATTTATCAATTTCTGTCTTGAAGACGCTTAACGTCTCGGCCTCCACAGCCCTCTGTGGCAATGAATTCCACAGACCTACCACTCTCTGGCTGAAGAAATTTCTCCTCATCTCTGTTCTAAAGTGACTCCCTTTTATTCTAAGGCTGTGCCCCCGCGTCCTAGTCTCCCCTGCTAATGGAAACAACTTCCCTACGTCCATCCTATCTAAGCCGTTCATTATCTTGTAAGTTTCTATTAGATCTCCCCTCAACCTCCTAAACTCCAATGAATACAATCCCACGATCCTCAGACGTTATCGTATGTCAGGCCTACCATTCCCGGGATCATCCGTGTGAATCTCCGCTGGACCCGCTCCAGTGCCAGTATGTCCTTCCTGAGGTGTGGGGCCCAAAATTGCTCACAGTACTCCAAATGGGGCCTAACCGGTGCTTTATAAAGCCTCAGAAGTACATCCCTGCTTTTGTATTCATCAGGCCTTCATCAGGCCCACATTGATTGATTTTGTTATGATGAGCCAAACACATGGGGGGTGGGTGATTCCCCCAGTCCGCTGTGCTGCTCTGGCAGCGCAATGGGCTGGGAGACATCAGCACTGGGCGCCATGGCCTCCACGCATCTCCAGCTGCAGGTCTTTTGGAGTAATCAGCTCCGAACTGGAAATCGGCGGGGAGCTGATTTAAATATTTAAATGCCAATTTCCCTATCATTAGCGGGCCCGGGACTGAAGTCTCAGGGCCCTCTAGGATTCCCCACCCTGCCCACAGCTGGGAGTTGTTCACTCCAGCAGGGTTTACAACTGCTCCCCACTAACAGGGAACAGAGACCATGGAGGCACCCCCCAGGGGGTTCAGGAGTAAGGGGGGGGGGGGTGCCCTCTGGGGAGTGCCAGCCTGGCCAGAGTGTGGGAGATTCATTCTGAAAATCCCACTAAACAAATCAGTGGTAGTTACCCCAATTTCCACACAAATTTGGCACTTAGAATTTCTTTAGGAGAATCGCCCCCAGGAATTATTCTTTTGTTTAAAACTTGTGAAAGTGTGCCTACATTTGAGCTCCATATATCTTGAGCGTATGTGTGTGTGTGAGTGATATAACGTTGAAACTTTTAGGGTGAATGCATGAATAAACTGCATGACTAACATTATATTCTGCACCCTCGCCTTTCCTTCTCCACTATGTACTCCATGAATGGTATGCTTTGACTGTATTGCGCACAAGAAACAGTACTTTTCATTGTATCCCTACACAACCGACAATAATAAATCAAATCAAATCAAGTCAAATCAAATAATCCTCTTTATTTAAATCCACAAAATCTTGCTGCTCAGTATTTAAACATTGTCCGCACACTCAGTGATTGAGAAATGTACCCAGGTTCCTCTCTGAAAAGACACTGATTATGGACGGTAAGGGAAAGGGCCAAGTGTTGCCGTTCTCTCCTGACCCTGTCCGTAACACAACAGTGACTCCAATTTTAAAATACTTAGTTGACAATGAATCTCTTTGGGGTTGTGAAAGACATTGTTTAAATCCAAATCTTTCTTTTGCTTTCTAACTTTCTGAGCCAAAAGACAATCCTCCAACTATTTGTGCTGTGAGTTTCTTGAACTTTTGTCAAAGTTTCCCAATTGTCTGCCGTGACTTTGGCAGAAATAAAAACCTTGAAGAAATAGTGTAAAATGATATTGATGCTGTCTCCTCAGGGTCGTCATAGACTCAGCCAAATTCACAGCATTGACCAAGAGAATGGCCACAGTAAGTCAGTTCACTTTTGCCTATTCTGTTAGTTCTATGCTCTCACCCTAGGCAGCACTCAGCTGCTGTATCGATCTTCAGGCATCAACAATAAACTTTACTTTGTAAACAGTTTGTGCCGGCCTGCTTTCCTAATGCTGGGTGTGCATCCATTCACGGTGCTGATAATGATGAGGTAATGGGTTCATTTTCTGTACAAACCAGTGAGTCAGCGGGTATGGGTTCAAATTCCACTTCAAGACTTCAGATAGAAATCAAAAATACTGATACTCCGGTACTAAGTGTGCGGCACTGTCAGAGGTGCCATTTTCTGGATAGAACATTAAAGCAAGGTCCTCCCTGCCCTCTCGAGTGGACATAAAAGATCCGGTGGCATTATTTCAAATAAGAGCAGCAATTGACTTATCACCAGTATAATAAAAGCAAAATAGTGCAGACGCTGGAGATCTGAATTATATATAAAAACTCTGGAAAAACCCATTACCGTGGGCAACATTTGTGGACAGAGAAACAGAGTTAACGTTTCGAGTCCAATTTGATTCTTCTTTCCAATGTCCTCGTCAATATTTATCCCTGAATAAACACCACACAAACAGATTAACTGGTCATTAACACATTTCTGTATGTGAGAACTCGCTGTGTGAAATTTGGCTGCCTGGTTTTCTACATTACTACAATGACTACACTTCATTGTATTGGTTGTAAAGCGTTCCCAGGCGCTATGGAGAGCTGCACAGAAATGCAAGCATTTCTTTTTCTTGGGAGTTCATGCTGAATCCTTTAGGAAGCAGCATGAATATAATTTTGCACTATTTATTCAAGGTTTTCACTTATCATCTGCCAAAGCCGCGGCAGACAATTGGGAAACTTTGACAGAAATTCACAGTGCAAATAAGTGGAGGGCAATCTTTCGGCTCTGAAAGTTAGTAAGAGAGAGAAAGACTTGGATTCATTTAACAGCCGGAATTCTCCGGCCATTCACGCCAGCGGGATTCTCCTGTTTTCCTCTTGGCATGGTGTGACATCAGTGGGAATTCCCATTGATAGCAGCGAGACCAGAGAATCCTGCCGCTAGCAAACAACGCGCCACCTCCCGCAAGCGGGAAACAAGTGGCTGGGAGGCCGGGGAATCTGGCTCAATGACTTTCACAACCAGCCTACCTCTCAAAGAGCTTCATTGTCAATGAAGGATTTTAAAATTGTCATCACTGTTGTGTTATGGACAGGGCCAGGAGACAACTGAGGTACAAAAGAGAATGTTTTCACTGTACTTGGATGAAAGGTTTCTTGAATCTTCACGTGGCTTCTCCCAGTTGCTCATTGCAACTTTGACAGATCAGTGAAAAATCTGGTGAACTGCCTGAAGCAACTTTTTACATCATTCCCCTGGGATTTTCCCCAGAGGTTATGGTGGTAGATTGGAAACTCCTTTGGAAATTCAATCATAGAATGATTCCAAGAGGATGTTGTGTTCAAATAAAAATTAATATAACTCGGAAACAATGACACATTAAAGAAGAATATGCAATGAATGAAGGTCTGAGCTCATGAATGAAGAGTACCATTGAATCCTCCCATCTCAACTCTTCCCGCCAACATGTCATCAATATATTGCACACCATGTTAGAGGCAGTGGTGTAGTGGACTTGTAATCCAGATCCGCGGACCTGGACTCAAATACCATTACAGCAGATGGTGAAATTTCAATCCAAATAAAAATCTGGAATTGAAAGTTTCAGAGTGACCATGAAACCATTGCTGGTTCACTAACCTATCCTTCAGGGAAGGAAATCTGCTGTTCTAACCTGGTCTGGTCTACATGTGACTCCAGAGCCACAGCAATGTGGTTGACTCTCAACTGCCCTCTGACATGGAGGGCAGTTAGGGATGGGCAGTAAATTTTGGCCCAGCCAGTGATGCCCACATCTTGTAGATGAATTTTTAAAACATTACCACTGCAAAATATGTAATGAAGAACTCAGTAACCAGTAATAGGTAATGGGATGGGTGACAGACATAGATAATGGTGAGCCATGGACTAATTTTATATTCCTAATCTGCAATCATAAAGCAGCCTGGGGATCTCTGGAACTTTCTCGTGCCTTCTCAGGAATGACAGAGAAGGACTTTTGGAGAGGAAAGGAGCTTTTCCAGGACATCAATGCAGGAATTCTTTAGGGGAGTGTTCTCGGCCCCCAATCATCTTCAGTTGCTTCATCAATGAAATTCCTTTCATCATAGCATCAGAAGTGGCGATATTCACAGATACTGAAGCAGTCCATGTCCAAATGCAGCAAGACCCGAACAATATTCAGGCTTGGGCTGACAAATGACAACTAACATTCACACCACACAAGGCCAGACAATGAGCATTTCCAACAAGAGAGAATATACCCATCTCCGCTTTACATTCAATGGCATTACCTTCACTGAATCCCCCACTATCAACATCCTGTAGGTTACCATTGACCAGAAACTAAACTAACCATATGGCTAAATGAACAGGTCAGAGGCTAGGAATCCTGCAGTGAGTAAACTCACCTCCTGACTCCCCAAAGCCTGCCCACAATCTACACGGCACAAGTTAAGAGGGTGATGTAATACTCCCCACTTGCCTGGATGGGTGCAGCTCCAACATCACTCAAGAAGCTCGACACCATCCAGGACAAAAGCAACCCCGCTTGTTTTTCATCCCATTCACAAACATTCACTCCCTCCATCGCCCATGCACAGAGGCAGCTGTGTGCACCATTTACAAGATGCACTGCACAAACTCATCTTAGACAAGGACAAGGGCAGCAGATACATGGAACACCACCACCTGGAAGTTCCCTTCCAAGACACACATCATCCTGACTTGGAAATATACCCATCATTCCTTTACTGTCGCTGGTCAAAATTCTAGAACTTCCTCCCTAACAGCATTGTGGGTGTTGCAACACCTCAGGGACTGCAGCAGTTCATGAAGGCAGCTCACTGTCACCTTCTCAAGGACAATTTGGGTTGGGCAATAAATGCTGGCCTTGCCAACAAAGCCCACATCCCATGAGTAAAGAATAAAATGAGTCCAATAAAATTAGAGGGGTATATGGTTTTTGAAGATGGTGATTTAGTTGACTTTAGGCTGAATTTGGAGGTCTTGCTACTTACTGCAGTGAAATTGTTGAAAGGTTTAGACTGATGATTTATCTGGAATCTGTTTTCTGGAAACAGCAGTGTTTGATTGATGACCTGATTAGATCATGATTGGGAATTCCTCTCAGTTGGAGCCCCATTGTCCAAATGATTATGTCCAATAGTTTGCCTTCATCTATTGAGGACCCAGGTGCTTGTCTGGACACTTTGCTGATGGGTTAGGAGATGACACCCCTCCATGTCTTTCAAGGCAATTGTCCCACTGCAGCTTTGCGGATTCGTTGTCTCTATTTCAATTGTTCTGAAATGCAAAGTGACACAAATGTGCAGCCATCTTTGGACTGTGATTTCAAGTTACTGGAATCTGCCTTCGTTGTTTAAAAAACAAAAATAAATTAAGGGTTTCCAGCCAGTAAAATTCAAAAATTATTTTGTGATATAGAGTATCATTTCACAACAATGACTGGAGTACAGAAGGAAGCCATTCAAAATGTCAAGCCCATGCCAGCTCTCTGAAAGTTCAGTTTAGTTCGTCCCACTTCCCTGTAGCACTGCAACTTTTGAAAACAGTAACTGAATCTGCTTCCAGCACACTCTCAGGCAATGCATTCCCATTCCTAAACACGCACAGCGTAAAAAGGTTATTTTCTTATGGCACCTTTGTTCCATTTGCTAATCGCTTTAAATATGTGTCTTTTGGTTCTTGGTCCTTCTGCTGATCTACTCTGTCCATGTCACCCATAATTTTCAACATCTCTATCAAATCTCCTCTCAACCACCTCTTCTCTAAGGAGAAAGACCCCAACTTTCCAATCTATCTGTGTAACTAAAGCCCCTCACCCCTGGAATCATTCTTATCAATCTCTGTCAGTAAACCTCTCTGTAGCCTTCACATCCTTCCTAAGTTGTCAGAATTAGGCCAATACAACTGTTGAGTCAAAAACAGTGTCATCAAACTCAGCAAAGCCTAAACAAAGCAAGATCCAAGCAGATGGACAGGTATAAAAACAGAAAATGCTGAAAACACTCAGCAGCTCAGACAACATCTCTGGGGCAAACAGAGTTAATGTTTTCGAGTCGATAACCTTACATCAGAACCAATTAGACAGGCATTTCGTTCAAGGCAAAAAGAGAAGGAAAACTATTAAGGAGACATCCCTATTGCTACAGCAGAATCATTGAGACAACATCTTTAATGTAGTGAAACATTTCAAAGCGGTTCACCAGAGAGCTGAACAAAATTTGATACAGGATCAAAGAAGGAAATATTAGCACTGATAGCCAAGAGTTTAGGACTGAGGCAAACCTAGAAGCTAGCCACTCAATAGCATTGCTAAAATCCAAGGAATAGTTTCCCTGATCACCCACACAGCTGGGCTATGAAACTTGGAGGGCAAATCAGCAAATCACGGCGGCACAGTGGTTAGCACTGCTGCCTCACAGAGCCAGGGACCCGGGTTCAATTCCCAGCTTAGGTCACTGTCTGTGAGGAGTCTGCACGTTCTTTCCATGTCTGCGTGGGTTTTCTCTGGTGCTCCAGTTTCCTCCCACAGTCTAAAAGATGTGCTGGTTAGGTGCATTGGCCATGGTAAATTCTCCCTCAGTGTACCTGAACAGGTGCCAAAGTGTGGCCACTCGGGGATTTTCACAGTAACTTCATTGCAGTGTTAATGTAAGCCTACTTGTGACACTAATAAATAAACTTTTTTAAAAAGTGATGTGTTAATGGAGGAATATTCAATGATGTTGTATTCCAACTTTATAAAATTAACCTGTAAGAAATGTGAGTCAGAAGCAGAAAATCTTTGCAAAAATATTATTTGCCTGTAATAACTCCACAGACATGAATGCAGGCGGGGGGTCTGACACACCTGCTTTAAATAGGGAGCATGAGGCTCCCTGACTTAACCATCAATTAGGATTCATCAGGTCATCCATACTCTAGCAAGCCAACCTCATTAGCCTGGCTGAAATCATCACAGCCGAACAGCAATGTATTGTGGGGCAAAAGTCAATGGAGTTAGTTACAGCAATAATGTGCTTTACAGTAAATATTCTCAAAAATCAGTAATCCGCAAGCAGCAATCAGAATAAAATCTTCCCCATATTACAGAATTACAAAGATTTGGTATATTTATGATATATAACAGGTCATACTACTTTCACATAAATTATTATTGAAGCTTCCAATAAAGCATGCTTCAACCTTGATCATACCATAATTTAGACCCGATCCACTTTGACACATTTTAGTGAAGAACTGATGTTGAAAGATTAGAATCATTCAAGGTAGATTGACTTGCTTATTACTTGTGATTTAATTGCAAAGTTCAAGTTTCTGATTTTATGAGTCCTTTCCAGATTTATGCATATTACTCCAAAGCAAATAAGTATCATCCTTGACCTGAGAATGTAATAGCCTTTTTCAATATCTGTGACTGAGCTGTGTGACTGGCAAACCTTCAAGACATGTAACATTTTGGAAGATTACCACAAAATTCAATGTTGAACTCTATATCTGACTGTTGACCCCCTCATAGTTTCATCATTCCCATTTGCAGTGCCTACCCATACCGTGAAATTAAATCTGATAGATTCCCAATTGCAGAATACAGAAATTATAGTAAACGTGTTGGCCACACAGTTTTTATCAGAGCTCGAATCAAGAATAATATCCTTTGCCGGTGCCAATTTCATGGCATATCCCAAATAATTCAACATTAATCAACGGCTGGATATTTCTCTCATACTGTCACTAATCACTCCCCCTAAACTACAGAACAAAATGTCCAGCTGGAAAAATATTTCAAAAAATCTAATGCCCTTTTGTTTGAGTGAAATACTTCCCAATGCTTCCCCAGCTGGAGATGTTACTGAATTCCGTCAATTTTAATTGACCAATAATCTGTCCTGGTCCTTTTACGCTGACCCTATTGTTAAGAAAGCCCACCAATGTCTCTACTTTCTCAGAAGGCTAAGAAAATACGGCATGGTCACTACGACTCTGACCAATTTTTACAGATGCATCTTAGAAAGTATTCTTTCCAGATGTAACACAGTTGGTATGGCTCCTGCTCTGTCCAAGACCGCAAAAAACTACCAAAGGTCATGAACGAAGCCCAGTCCATCGCGCAAACCAACTTCCTATCCATTGACTCCGCCGACACTTCCCACTGCCTCGGAAAAGCAACCAGCATAATCAAGAATCCCACACTCCCGGAACATACTCTCTTCTACCTTCTTCCGTCGGGAGAAGGTACAAACGTCAGACCATGTACTAACCAACTCAAGAATAGCTTCTTCCCTGCTGCCACCAGACTTTTGAATGGACCTACCATATATTAAGCTGATCTTTCTCTTCACCCTACCTGCACCTGCAATTCTGTGCCCTCTCCTTTCCTTCTCCCCCATGTAGTTGATGAATGGTATGTTTTGTCGGTATAGCACACAAGAAACAATACTTTTCATTGTATCCCAATACATATGACAATAATAAATCAAATCAAATTCGGAGCCTTAAGTTCATGCCCTTGCATGGAAATATTAGCAAACAGTTAAACTGCACTGGGGGGGAATCACTGTGCCAAGATGTAAAATCGGGCAACAGGGAGGCAACTACCCAATTTGCATCTCCCCCAATTTTTATTGCCATAGGTTTCAATAGAAATATATGTGAAATTAGGCTGTTAACTTGCTGTCACTTTAGTCGCTTCAGTACTGAGATGTAGCTGCGAGTACCCAGAGGCTAGATTTTATTGCTTGCTGTTACCAGCACTGATATTACAGATGGTGTAGATATATGGGTGTAGATATAGAGAGGTGTCTTTCCCTATTTGTTTTATGCCCTGCTTTTAAACATATCCTCTATTTTCTTGCTTTTGATCCCAGAATCCTGGTGTATTCGCTCATTAGACTCACTATTTTAATGAAGTGATTAGGCATGTAATCACTAATGGCAGCGACATCTGATAAGAAGACAAATAGGGCAGAATTGCAACATCAGGAAGCATAAACAATTGAAGGTTAGAGTCGCCCGAGTCTTGACAAGATAGATTTAATAATCAGGAGCTAGAAATCTTTGACCAAAGCATGACATAAGAACATAAGAACTAGGAGCAGGAGTAGGTAGGAGATCTGGCCCCGAGCCTGTTCCGCCATTCAATAAGATCAGCGGAGCAGGCTCATACCAGAGCAGGTGGGCTCATAGTCCTCCTCCACATAATTATCTCACTCATGTGTGTCTTTATGAATATAGTAAGAAGTCTCACAACACCAGGTTAAAGTCCTGATGAAGGAGCAGTGCTCCGAAAGCTCGTGACGCCAAATAAACCTGTTGGACTTTAACCTGGTGTTGTGAGACTTCTTACTGTGCCAACCCCACTCCACTTTATGGATATGACAGTATTATAGAGTCAAGGTGGTTGAAAGCTGTAATGCCACCACAAATAAAAACAACACATGGTGCCCACATACAATGAAATCAGCTTCAGTTCATTATTACATTTGTTTAAAAGATAATAACGAACTGGACAAGTGGCAGCATTGTACAGGACAATTCCAAACCCCACGCCTTCCTATTGTTGATGATCTTTGTGCTTTATATTATATTATTTCTATCCAAAGGGGCTCGAGGTAGTTGTGCAATATCAAGTCAGCAATCCATATTAATGTGTAAGATGGGATGGGTTTCCTCTTGCCTGCTGGGGCTATTGAAATATTCATTTGCCTTTCCAAAAACACCGATTGGATAAGAAGCAATGAATCTTAGCTGACAATGGTTAATTTGAAACAAGGCATGAATAGATTATGAGTGGATTTAAGGCTGTTTAAGATAAACCAATGCTCAGCATGAACATTATGTCATTGTTAACGTGTTAATTCAATATCAGGATGGAGAAATACCTTTGACAAGATCAGATCATTCTTCCTGTCAATAATCTATGCACAATTCCTGCCATCATAAACTTTTCACAACCTATTGTGTTTTCTGAAGGAAGCAATTCTGCATTGAGAGAATTTTCAAGGAAGTAAATTCCGTGAAATTTCTGATTATAGAATCAGAATCTCCACAGAGTAGAAGGAGGCCATTCAGCCCATCGAGTCTGCACCAACCACAATCCCACCCAGGCCCTATTCCTGTAACCCCACATATTTACCCTGCTAATCCCCTTGACACTCGGGTGAATTTAGCATGGCCAATCAGCCTAACCCACACATCTTTGGGCTGTGGGAGGAAACCAGAACCCCCCGGAGGAAAGCCACGCAGACATGGGGAGAACATGCAAATTCCACACAGGCAGTGACCCAAGGCCAGAATTGAACTCGGGTCCCTCGCGCTTGAGGCAGCAGTGCTAACCACTGTGCCGCCCCCCTTCTGAAAAATTAATCCAACTGCAATTTAATATTGGAGCTCACATCATTTAACTCTGACCAGTAGCTTTCACTTGGCGAGTGCAAAAGGGGAATAACTCTCCACAAGTATGTCATTAACCTTACATACATGTCTCCTTTTAATAATGTTGAAGAAATCTGAAAATACTCAGCAGGTTGGGCAGCATCTGTGGAGGGAGAAATGGAATCAACGTTTCAGGTTGGTGAAATTTGGTTAGAAATTTGGGCGTCAAAAACATTGCCCACATGTTGTCAAAGCTTTTTGCAAGACATGTTCTTGCCCTGCACATATCAAATATATATTCTGTAACACTCCTATATGCTGCTTCCGGTCACTAATATATTAAAGGCCTCACATAAATACAATGTCCTGTTATGAGTTTAATTATTACAAAGGGAAGTTTTGGTTTGACACATACTGATGAATGGATAAAGATATAGGCTGCGATGTTACACTGGATCAGGGGCCCCAAAACCCACCCTTTGTAAAATTTATGGGGCAAACCTACCCCTACTTGGCCTGCTCTCCCCCGTGGGTAAAACCGTCTAATTGGCCATTAATTGGCTTGAAGCGAGATTTCCATCCCACCTCGGAGGAGGGACTGCCTCCAAAAGCTGTTTGCCAATCAAGTGGCCAGCTGCTCCCTGGTCTAAGCACCAGCACCAGGAGAGAGGGCCACCCCCAGCACCCCATCCCAGTGGGGAGGGGCCATGGAGCTGGATGCAAAGTTTAGTGTTATGGATGGTAGGAGGGGTAAGTATCATTGCGACCAGGCTGGCAGATCTGGGCGAGGGAAGGATGGGTTGGGGAGCTGGTTAGACATGCCAGTGAAGTGGGAAAATGCCAAGGGCTAGGGGAGAAGACCTGGATGTGGGGGTGGGGGGGGGAGGGGTGAGTCGGGCTCAGCTGGCATACAAAGGAGGTTAACCCCTCTACCCCTACATACCTGCCACCAGCTTGAGCAGTGAAAGCTGCCGGGCTTTACCCTTGGTGCTGGCCTCCACCGACCGTGGGTTCAATTCCGGCAGTGACGGCAAGAGGCCTCAGACTGACTTCAACTGGCCAATGGGCAAGCAATTCTCTGAAACTTCCCCACCACAGGTAAAACTGTGCCAGTGGGAGAGAGGGTAGGCATCAGAAACAGTGCCCATGGCAATGCACTCCATTTTACAGCCTGCTAAACCTCACTTGTTGATTGTAGATTTGAGCCGAAAAGTAAAGTTTATTTATTAGTGTCACAAGTAGGCTTACATTTACACTGCAATGAAGTTACTGTGAAAATCCCCTAGTTGCCACACTCCGGCGCCTTTTCGGGTACGCTAAGGGAGAATTTAGCTTCGCCAATGCACCGAACCAGCACATCTTTCAGACTGTGGGAGGAAACTGGAGCACCCGGAGGAAACCCACACAGACATGGGGAGAACATGCAGACTCCGCACAGACAGTGACCCAAGCCGGGAATTGAACCCGGGTCCCTGGCACTGTGAGGCAGCAGTGCTAACCACTGTGCCACCGTGCCACTCGATAAGGATGTAATTTTCACAATTCCCGATCAAGTCCTAAAGTAAGGATTCTGGTGGAAGGTATTGATACGGGCAATGCTGCTTACTGAAATGAGCAACACAAAAGAACATTTAGTTTGAAATTCACTGTCACCTTCTGTTGTTTACTGACAGTGAAGAAGATTTGACCAATTTGGACAGCGTGCTGCCTGTGACAACAGTGTGAGTCTGAGCCTGAAAGCAAACTGCCCAGAAATCAAAATGCGAACGGTGTAAACAAGCTGTGAGGAAGGAGTGTGGGCAGAGGAGGGCTGCAGGGCTCCCATCGAAAGGAATCTCTGAATCACTGCTTCAGTGGGCATCAGTGTTGAACATCTGGTCCCTGTAAGCACCACTCACATTAATCAATCAGAGGTGGCAGGCTGTAAGAACGTGATAGACTGAACATTGCTGCCGGAGAAGGGAATGAAATCAGTGAACCAATCATTCTACTGAAGACATCCACAGTTGGAGAGGGATAACTATTCACAGCCAATCACTGACTGCAAACATCCTAACAGGCAGTGGATGTGGAAAATACCACAATATTTAATTCAAAATAAAGTTCAGTTCTATCCCATATGACCCAACACCTTGCAATAATACAAATACTTTGGCAAAAAGTCACACCTCTACTTTCTCAGAAGACTAAGGAAATTTGGCATGTCAGCTACGACTCTCACTAACTTTTACAGATGCACCATAGAAAGCATTCTTTCTGGTTGTATCACAGCTTGGTATGGCTCCTGCTCTGCCCAAGACCGCAAGGAACTACAAAAGGTTGTGAATGTAGCCCAATCCATCATGCAAACCAGCCTCCCATCCACTGACTCTGTCTACACTTCCCGCTGCCTCGGCAAAGCAGCCAGCATAATTAAGGACCCCATGCACCCCGGACATTCTCTCTTCCACCTTCTTTCTTCGGCAAAAAGATACAAAAGTCTGAGGTCACGTACCAACCGACTCAAGAACAGCTTCTTCCCTGCTGCTGTCAGACTTTTGAATGGACCTACCTTGCATTAGTTGATTGTTCGCTACACCCTAGCTATGACTGTAACACTACATTCTGCACTCTCTCGTTTCCTTTTCTATGAACGGTATGCTTTGTCTGTATAGTGCACAAGAAACAATACTTTTCACTGTATACTAATACATATGGCAATAACAAATCAAATCTAGTCAAATTAAATAAAAAAGTGCAAAGCTTTACTCATCGCCATGGTTATCCAGTCTATTCCTATTTTGAAATGATGACGTGGAGATGTCGGCATTGGACTGGGATGGGCACAGTAAGAAGTCTCACAACACCAGGTTAACGTCCAACAGGTTTATTTGGTAGCGAGAGCTTTTGGAGTGCTGCTCCTTCATCACCTGATTCACCTGATGAAGGTGCAGTGCTCCGAAAGCTCGTGCTACCAAATAAACCTGTTGGACTTTAACCTGGTGTTGTGAGACTTCTTACTATTTTGAAGTGTTAATGTTGTTAAAAATAAATAAGGGAAGAATGTAGGGAAACTCTGACATCGAGCCACATGAGGAGATATTGGGGCAGATGACCAAACGCTTGGTAAAAGAGGTTGGTTTTAAGCAGTGTCTTGATGGATGAGAGAGAGAGGGAGAGATACAGAGAGGTTATGGGAGGGAATTCCAGAGGTCAGGGTATTGAAAGAAGAAGGCATGGACACAACGGTGGAGTGAATAAAATTGCAAATGTATAAGAGGTCACAATTAGAGGGTTGTAGGGATGAGGTTAAGTGATAGTGAGGGATGAAGAATTAGAAAACAAAGATGAGGATTTTAAAATCTCACTTTTTTGTCCTAACGTGTACAAAGTTCCACTCACCCTTCCCCTCTGAGCTCACTGGCCTATATTGGCTCCCAGTTAAGCAGCATCTCGATTTAAAAATTCTCATGCTTGTTTCCAAGTCCTTCCATGACCTCACCCCTCTGTATAACTGATTCCCTTCAGCCTTCGCCCTCATGATCTCCAATTCCGGACTTTAGACAATCACCAATTTTAACTATTCCACATTAATGGCCATGTCTTCAGCTGCCTCGGCCCCCAACCTCTGGAATTCTCTCCCTAAACATCTCTGCCTCTAAGATAATCCTTAAAACCTACCACTTTGAAGAAGATTCTTCTCACCTATTACAAAATTATAGAATCATAGAATCCCTACAATGCAGAGGAGGTCATTCAGCCCATCAAGTTTGCATCGACTCTCCGACAGAGTATCTTACCCAGGCCCTCTTCCCTACCCTATTCCTGTAACCCCGTACACTTATCATCCATCTAACCAACACATCTTGGGACACTAAGGGGCAATTTACCCTGACCAATCCACCTCACCTGCACACCTTTGAACTGTGGGAAGAAACCGGAGCACCCTAAGGAAACTCACGCAGACATGGGGGGAGCATGCAAAATCCACACAGACAGTCACCCAAGGCCGGAATTGAGCCCGGGTCCGTGGCACTGTGAGGGAGAAGTGCTAACCACTGTGCCACCATGCTGACCTGGTCTCACTAAATGGTTTTTTTCTCAAATTATGTTTGATGGCACTCTTACAAAGTATCTAGGGACAACTTATTACACTAAAGTTGCAATATAAATGCAAACTGAGGTTGTTGTTGTATTCAAAAGAGCAAGTTGTCTATGGAGTGATGGAAGACATTGGGTGGGATTTTACGGCCTCGCTCGAGTGAGACTGGAAAATCTCACCCAGGGTCAACAGACATTTCCATTGTCCAGCCCTCGCCCATTCCAATTCCGTGGCGGACGGGGCGGTAGAATTCCAGCGATTATATCCAGTAAAATCTGTTCAGACAAAAGCATCGGCTTGGGATTCACTCATTGTCAATACTGGGCAGGATTCTCCGATCTCGTTCGTCCCGCCACATCTGCAAAGTTCATTACCAATGGCTGGAATTCTCTGACCTGGGCTGGGATTCTCCAGTCCCACTGCAGTGAACAGAGTTTTGGCTGAGCACCAAATTCTCCGTTCTTGCAGCTGAGATGGCAGGATGAACGAGGTCGGAGAATCCTGCCCAGTGTTGCCAATGCAGTGAATCCCAAGCCTATGCTTTTGTCTAAACAGATTTTACTGATCCCTATCCAAATTGAACACATTTCGGGGTTTGGTATTTTCAGATGAGAAAAATCCCAGGGTCAATTTTTGACTTGTTAACGTATCTGCATTTATTGTGCGTATTGTTCACCTCTCTACCTTCATGCTCGAGAGGGCAGACTCATGTATGGTTCATCCTTCTGATCACTCACTTGCAATTATTCGTGGAGATGATCAAGTTCAGACTTTTATCCCTCAATTTTAAACAGTTTGCTAATATTCTATCTTCAGCTTCTCAAACAGGTGGCAAGTTACCAGAAAAACTCACACGTATCCTGCTCTGCCCAAGACCACAAGAAACTACAAAGGGTAGTCAGTGAAGCCCAATCCATCATTCAAACAGCCTCCCATCCATTGACTCTGTCTACATTTCCCGGTGCCTTGGCAAAGCAGCCAGCATAATCAAGGACCCCACGCACTCTGGACGTTCTCTCTTCTACCTTCTTCTCTCTGGAAAAAGGTACAAAAGTCTGAAGACACGTAACAACCGACTCAAGAACAACTTCTTCCCTGCTGCCATCAGACTTGTGAATGGACGTATCTCGCACGAAGTTGATCTTTCTCTACATCCCAGCTCTGAGGGGAACACTACATTCTGCATTCTCTCTTTTCCTTCTCTATGAACGGTATGTTTCGTGGGTATAGCACGCAAGAAACAATACTTTTCACTGGAGACTAATACATGTGGCAATAATAAATCAAATCAAATCAAATGAACATCAAACATGCATATAACCCTATCCTACCCTACCCTAGATTTCCACCTTCCAACAAAGAAGAAAGCGGGAGGGAAACATTCCGAGGATAATGGTAATACTTTATGTTGGAAAATAAACGTTCCAAAGAATATGTTGGTTTCAAAGAGCCAAAACAATTCCTTTTCCAACTTTCCAATCTATGCTTCCACTGAGCAAGATTCTATCTCATGATGGAAGTCTCCATAAACTTGACCTCATCATGTTTTTGTCTCTTTCACTTGCTTAAACTGACCTGTCTTAATCTTCTTAATTTTTGGGCATATTTGCTAACCTTCTGAATTTTAGCTTCAAAGTTACTGAGAGACATGAGGTAGATTCAATACAAACTTGGAGCAACTTGAGTCCTAGAGTCATAGAGTTTACAGCATGGAAACAGGTCTTTTGGCCCAACCTGTCCATGCCGCCCAGCTTTTACCACTAAGCTAGTCCCAATTGCCCGCATTTGGCTCATATCCCTCTGCACCCATTTTACCCATGTAACTGTCTAAATGCTTTTTAAAAGACAAAATTGTACCTGCCTCTCCTACTACCTCTGGCAACTCGTTCTAGACACTCACCATCCTCTGAGTGAAAACAAAAGCCTGTCTACACCCTTTTGTGTCTCTTCCCTCTCCTCTTAAAGCTATGCCCTCTAGTTTTAGACTCCCCTATCTTTGGGAAAAGATGTTGACTCTCTACCTTATCTATGCCCCTCATTATTTTATAAACCTCTATAAGAGCACCCCTGTGTGATAAACATTATGTTCATCGCATTTGAATGTCTACTTGTAGATATCAGAATCATTTTTTAAAAACTAGTCCTCACTACCACACCATGCAACACAGCGCTCAAGCACTCAAAGCATCGCTCTCAGCTTCTGTGATTGACATCCTGAATGACTCTATCAGAGATCCTGTAATTAAGGTGACCTTTTAGTGGAGTTGAACCACATACAGTGAAGAACTACAAGAGATCCCAGGGGACACGCTTAATGTAGTTAACTCAGACTAAATTCTAATTGTGCAATGACTTATGCTCTTTGGAGAATTGTCCTGAAGACAGTTTATTCACTCTGGTTGATAAGGGACAGCTACAATGCAATTTTACAGGACATGTACATTACAAAACAAGCTGCTGATACTGCACTTCATTAGTGGCAAGATAAAATCATGATGTCATTCTTAGAAACTTCACTGAAATTACATTCAATTTACTAACCACAGTTTTGAAATTAAGAAAAAAATGCAAGCGTACACAATATTAAATCATTTTAACATCATAGGGGAGAAACAACTCTTCAGATTGAAATCAGAAATATGAAAAGGAAGTGGAGGATCTCACCAAGAGAAAAGTTCCTCCCTTGACTCAGAATAATTTGGGGATAATGCCCAAACTTTTGCTATTTTTTAAATTGAAGGTGAATAATAGCCAACTGGGCATTGAAGTTATTTTGCGCACTATTACTGCAAAACTCCCCTGTTCTAATGACCCAAACTTTGTGTTAAAAGTGACAGTGATCAATGTCATTCCCACTCTGAAACTGACAGTGGCTACTGGAGTCTGAACGTGTGCAGTTAATCGTGGAAACCTCAGAGTTGCTTTCAGTGATTCTACATCTCTTCGTGTTGAGGGAACATCCCACCCTCCACCCCAACTCCCTTCCTCCACCCAGGAATGCAAATGATTAGAAATCACTGAACTGATGCAAAATTGCCCTTTTACACTGTTAGTCTCACTGTGAAAACCCTAAAGAAAGTCACACCGTGGTGAACGAAGTTTAACTAGCTCCTGAAATTGCACTGAAAAACTAATTTTATATTTTTGAAATGTAAGTTTTCTCCATTATGGTAAAGACACTCAGATACTTTTTAAAATAGATCCTTAACTGTTTATTATATTTCAGCTTCTATCTCAATCCCATGTGTATGCCACAATCACTAATTTACGCCATCTATAAATGTTTCATTGAAAGTGAAGAATAACCAGTGCATCTGACTTTCTTATTTGCGAGAATATTTCAGCCTGATTGCCTTCCTCCCCTGCCTGATAATGAAACTAATATTGAGCACCCGGCAGTCCCCTTGATTTGTCGGGGTGGAGGAAATGCTTGCCACAGAGGTCGCGCGATCTTTGAGTGCAGCTTTCTTTACGGTCATGGGGAGGGCATTGCTGCATCATTTCTGATTGTGAAAATTGGGCCATTGTCTTGTTAACACGTTGTAAGTGGCTTTGTTAGGTAAGTGCACTCTTGGTAATTGCCCACGACTTTTCATTGGTGCAAGTTCCTCAGACTTGGTTCTTGTAACTTGCTCATTGCTTGTGTTATTGATGGCATCACACTGAGTGCGTTTATCTTCACTGCCTGGATGGTGATCTGATGGAACAAATCGCTACCCATTGTAGAACCCTTTTGGATGAAAATGAATCAAAAAATGACTTTGAAGTAGCAAGAGTAACGAGACAGTATGATGAGAAAGGACACCATCTCAGGCACAAACAGTTGATAGGCGTTACTGATAGAGAGTTTCACATTGTGAGGAAAACCTGTCATCTTTCAAGAGAACTAATGATCTGTCCATGGCTCCTGTTTCTGAAAGCATCTGGCCCACAATTTTCCATCAATTAAAATAAGTCAAGGAGCAGAAACACAGCCACTCTGTCTATTGAAATAAGGCAGGTGACTGCTTGGAAGTCAAGACCATCGGGTTAAATTGACCATTGCATGAACTGGAAACCAGAACCAATATCAATTTTCCCAACAACAGTACGGTACATTAAAATAGTGCCTTTAACATAGCAAAATGCCCCCCACGATGCTTTACAGGAAGGTTATAAAACTACCTTTGACACCAAGTAGTAAACTGAGGTATTTGAGCGGGTTAATAAAGGCATTGCCAAGGACGAAGGCTTAAATGAGGAAAGGAAGGGGTGGAGAGGTTTAAGGAGGGAATTCCTGAATTTAGGGCCTTGGCAGCTGAAAGCATGGCCTCAAACTGTGCAGTGATTAAAATTTGGAGTTATATACGCAGTTGTAACTACTCACAAAAGGATTATCAATGGCCACCACAACCAACCAATCAGTGAATGGTGATGTTACCATGCCTAACGGACAACTGTCTGACCAAATCTGTCTTTCTGAGTTGCTGAATTCTTTAAGCTACTGGTGAGAATCATAAAATTATAGAATCCTTACAGTGCAAAAGGAGGCCAGTCAGCCCATGGAGTCTCACCGATTCTCTGACTGACCCAACCCCTCTCTGCCATCCTGTCCCTGTAACCCCACACACATTTCTCAGGGCTAATCCCCCTAATCTACACATTTTGGGACACCGAGGGGTAATTTTAGCATGGCCGAACCTGAACATCTTTGGACATGTGGGGTAAACCGGAGCACCCGGAGAAAACCCATGCAGACACAGGGAGAACATACAAACTCCACATAGACAGTCACCCGAGGCTGGAATTGAACCTGGATCCCTGGCGCCGTGAGGTAGCATTGCTAACCACTGTGCCACTGTGCCGCCCATTGTCATGTGACTGAAAAGTGCGATAAACAACTGAGAGCAACTGATCAGTGAATGGGATTTTGGTTTTGCCTCACTCCCTCCGTGCCACCTCCCCACCCACCCCCCCCCCCCCCACCCCCCCACCCCCGCCCCCCTCCGCCCAGACCCCTCAACAATGAATGAAAGAGATGGCATTTGTATCGAGTATCTCAGAAACTCAGGACATTTTGTCTAATGAAGTTACTTTTGGAGTCTAGCCATTGTTATAATGTAGAAACTGTGGCGGTGAAGTTGCAGACACCAAACTCCCAGAAATAGCAACATGATGATGACCAAATAACTTGTTAATTGAGATAAAAGCAGAAAGTGCTGGAAATACTTAGCAGGTCTGGCAGCATTTGTGGCGAGAGAAACAGAGATGACGTTTCGGGTCCAAGATGACTCTTCTACAGAATCTCCCATTACGTACCACTGGAACGACGGAGGTTGAGGGATGACCTGATAGAAATCTACAAGATTGTGAGGGAGCTTCTTCCCAAGGTGGAAGAGGCAATTACGGGGGGGGGGTGGGCATTGGTTTAAGGTGCAAGGGGCAAGGTTTAAATGAGATGTAAGATACAAGTTTTTTATACAGAGGGTGGTGGGTGCCTGGAACCCGCTGCCAGGAGAGGCAGTGGAAGCAGATACGATAGTGACTTTTAAGGGGCATCTTAACAAATACATGAATAGGATGGGAATAGAGGGATATGGTTCCTGGAAGGGTAGGGGGATTTAGTTCACACAGGCAGCATTGTCGGTGCAGGCTTGGAGGGCCAAAGGGCCTGTTCCTGTGCTGTAATTTTCTTTGTTCTTGGTTCTTTGTATGGATGACTGGGAGGGACTAGGTCATGTGCATTGGACATTTATACAGTTCACCAATCAGCAACTAAACTGCTGGTAAATGTGGTTCAGTTCCCGTTAACACCTGAAACAGCTCAGTCCTCATGGACTGAACATTTTTTCACAGAGCATCTCGCGATTGTTGGTGGCTGGGGTGGATATTGAGATTGTTTAGTGGAACATGCTACACTTTGGGAATTTAACTCAAAGTGGATCAGTGCAATCCTCTTCAACTGCACAGCACAGCTGAATGGAAAATGCACCAATGAATTTTAAATATGTTATGGCAAAATAAAAAATTGAGTGCTCATGAATTTCTGCTCCTGCCTTCAGACTTTGCATTCTGGGCAAGCAGTTCAGTAATAAAGTCACCACGGTCCCAAGATGACCAGAGGCCGCTCTCCCTTTTGAGGGGGAGAGCTGACTGGTGGTGATTTAACCTGAGGATCACCACACCTCAGACGACGGGCAAGCTTGAGAAAGCGGGGCCTTCATCAGGAATATAAGCAACAAGAAGAGGAGGCTTCACAGATCAGTACTAAGTCAGAAAATGCTACACAATATATAGTTCCCAGTGCAAGAATTTGTAAGATCTTACAAGCAAATATCATCCTTTAAAAGCAGACTCTGATGTATCATTTAACAAGCTGCATAATCCATACAAATTTTGTGATTTGCGTCAACTTGTGTGAAAACACAAACAGTACTCAATATAATGGGGTTTGAATAGTTCTAAATTCCTCCCGTGGCTGCTGTCTTTGGTTTGAGCACATAATCCAGTGATTTAACATTTTTAACTGTTGTACATAATGTAGTTCATGATATTCGCTTTAATTTGTTGCCTAGAGCTTGGTAAACCTAACACATTTCCAAATTACATAGGGAGAGAAAAGATTATTTCCACACCTTAGAGTGTGACTAAATTTACGTTGCTCAACTTGACCCCTGTGAAGCTGTACAAGGGCATCTCGATGATAACATGCCCTGGCATGGAGACCTTCCTGTAAGCATTCTAGATAACTACAAGAATCCTATCATGATGGTGTGCAATGAGAATGAATCACATGCATATATCAATGTCACCAGAACTCCAAGATCAATGGGGACAGTACTGCAGTTCTTATATTACTGGATTAATGATCCAGATAGCATGAGTTCAAATCTCAAGATGTCAAGTTGAGAATTAGAATTTGTATTTTTTGAAAAGGTCTCCAAATAAAAACTAGTAACTATAAAAGTCACTTGAAGCTGTTAGTTTTTGTTTTGTTAAAAAAAACTACCTGGTTCACTAATGTCCAATGGGGAAGGAAACCTGATATTGTTACCTGTATATGACTAGTTCTACACCAATATCATCAACTGTTAACTGCTCTCTGAAGTGCCAGAGAAAACCTTTCATTTGTTGCCTGGTGGTAACTAAACTCAGTTAATGGTAGGGCGTTGGGGAGAGTTACAGAACAAAGAGATCTAGTGGTACATGTTCATAGCTCCTTGAAAGTGGAGTCAAAGGTGGACAGCGTGGTCAGGAAGGCATTCAGCATGCTTGGTTTCATCGGTCAGAACATTGAATACAGGAGTTGGAATGTCTTGTTGAAGTTGTACAAGACATTGGTAAGGCCACACTTGAAATACTGTGTGCAATTCTGGTCACCATATTATAGAAAGGATATTATTAAACTAGAAAGAGTGCAGAAAAGATTTACTAGGATGCTACTGGGACTTGGTGGGTTGAGTTATAAGGAGAGGCTGGATAGACTGGGACTTTTTTCTCTGGAGCATAGGAGGCTGAGGGGTGATCTTATAGAGGTCTATAAAATAATGAGGGGCATAGACAAGGTAGATAGTCAATATATTTTCCCAAAGGTAGGGGAGTCTAAAACTAGAGGGCATAGGTTTAAGGTGAGAGGGGAGAGATACAAAAGTGTCCAGAGGGGCAATTGTTTCACACAGAGCGTGGTGAGTGTCTGGAACAAGCTGCCAGAGGTTGTAGTAGAGGCGGGTACAATTTTGTCTTTGAAAAAGCATTTAGACAGTTACATGGGTAAGATGGGTATGGAGGGATATGGGCCAAATGCGGGCAATTGGGATTAGCTTAGGGGTTTTAAAAAAAAGGGCGGCTTGGACAAGTTGGGCCGAAGGGCCTGTTTCCATGCTGTAAACCTCTATGACTCTATGACTTCTTCAGTTGGATCTGTGCGGTGTTACAGGTTGTTACCTTTGGTGAAACCAGGGCATTCACTGACCAATGAAGTGAGGGGCAGAGCATGTGTTGTAATTGATCCAATCATTTCTGCAACTCACAATCTATAAAATGGGGAGGTGATGGCCTAGTGCTATTATTGTTAGACTGCTGATCACAAACTCAGCTAATGTTCTGGGGACCGGGGTTGGAAACCTGCCACGGCAACTGGTGGAACTTGGATTCAATAAAAACTATCTGGGATTAAAAATCTACTGATGACCATGAAACCATTGTCGATTATCGGAAAAAAAACCCCATCTGGTTCACTAATGTCCTTGAGGGAAGGAAATCTGCCATCCTTACCTGATCTGGCCTACATGTGACTCGAGAGCCATAGCAATGTGGTTGACTCTCAACTGCCCTCGGGCAATTACAGATGGGCAATAAAGACTGGCCTGCCCATGTCCCACGAAAAAAAATTGGAAAGAACAGAAATGAGTCAGATAACATAGGTAGAGATGCCATTAAAATAGTCAAACTATTGAGCTGGATGCAAGAAATGTTGTGCTGTAAGATCCAATTAGATGTTGCGTGAATGGTAAATGCTAATCTTAACCATAACATTTACGGTACGGTTAAGGAGCAAAGCACTAGTTTGATATCACAGTCTATAATTAGAGGGCTGAAACATGAAAACTAAAACAAAATAAGCCCACCTGCAATGGTGGTTGTAGTCACGGCTTAGTTTCTACAAGAGAAAATAGAGAAAAATATTAGTGTCTAAAAATAAACATTTGCTTTCATACTATTTCCAAAGGCACAAAGTCTTAAGGCATTTCGAAAAATGTTAAATCTGATTATATATGAACATTGGACTTCAGTTGGAGTCCCAGCTGTGTATATGAGGTGCGAATAGAAGGTGTAAAGGTCATTGATAATTCTATCAGATTTAGAGAGGCTTACGCGATGTTGGAAAAAGTCAATCATGTAAAATTAATGCAGATTGATGACCAATATGTCAGACCTGCAGCTGGTGTCAACTACAATCTAATGCGGGCAAGATACATCAAGATTTTTTTTTAAATTGAAAAGGAAACTTGTGGATAAAGTGCTGGAGATACAAAAGGGCATTATTTTTCTCATCTCTCCCCACCTGATGATGAACAATTGTGCATAACTTAGATACGTTTACAAGAAGACTTAAGAACTGAGGAAATTGACGCTGGAGTGGCTTGCTCTGCCATTCTGGGTGATGGTAGAACTTAGTTCCAGCTCCCCACACAATCCCCATATCACTTAATAAAAGCAAATTGCTGCGGATGCTGGAATCTGAAACCAAAAGAGAAAATGCTGGAAAGTCTCAGCAAGTCTGGCAGTATCTGTAAGGAGAGAAAAGAGCTGATGTTTCGAGTCCAGACCCTTGGGTCGTCTGGACTCGAAACGTCAGCTCTTTTCTCTCCTTACAGATGCTGCCAGACCTACTGAGATTTTCCAGCATTTTCTCTTTTGGCCCCATTTTACTTAATTCCTTTTGTACCCAAAACTCTATCAGCCACTGTCTAGAATATCCTTAATGACTGAATAGCCACAGATCTGTGGGGTGGAGAATTCCAAAGTTTCACAGAGCTCTGAGTGAAGAAACCTCATTCCGAAATGGCCAACATCTTATCCTGAGATTGTGATTCTTTGTTCCAGATTACCCAGCCCGGAAAAATATTTTCACAGCATCTTAACCATCAAACACCATAAAGATGTGATATGTTTCACTTAGGTTGCCCCTCAGTTTTCTGAACTCCATAAATAATAGGTCCAGTTTGCTTAGTCCCTCCTCATAGGGCAAACCCCTATATACCCCGCCGCACTAGCTATGTAAAAAAAGCAGTATGTATAATGTCATCAGGAGGACATGTGTGGCTCTGGTTGTTTTAAAGGTCAAATATGATGCAGTTAATGTAAGTAAAACCATGTTTTTACCGAAGCTGTATTTATATTCTAAAACGCCTTCCAAAAGCAAATGAAAATAATCACTTTAGTTCCATGTTGTGCAATCGGCCTTTCTGCAAAACTGAAATTTGGGGCAAATATTGGGTCAATTTTGAACACGGAGAAAAACCCAATTCAAAATGAAATTTTCCTCATTAAAAATCACAAACTCGATTGCCATCCATAAGGCCAATGGAGATTACGAGATGCAGAATTTGAATGCCTTCCAAATATTATGTGAGTTTTTGCATAATTTAACAGGTGGTTGTGCCTAAGAGTGTCAGATGGCATTAGCAGCAAGGGGATCTTTTGATTCTCATACCATCTGCCTAACATTCAAAGAAAGAACAGCCATTTCCATGAAAATCTGTGCAAAACGTCTGCCAGAGTAAACACTGGATAAACGATGGACTTCATTGAAGAAAATGGTCCATTATACCAGAAATCTAAAATAATTGCCAATTCATTAGAAAGACAAGGCAGAACCATTTCTTCCTTCAGCATACTGCTCCTTTCGACATAAACATGGGTGTCAGCCATGTCTCAGTGGTAGCTCTTCTGCCACCAATGCAGAAGGTTAGGGTTCAAGTCTCACTCCGTGGGCTTGAGCACAAGATCTGTGCTGACACTTCAGTGCAGTGCTGACGGAGATGCGATCTTTTGGATGAGATGTCATCCTCAGGTCAATGTCAAAGATTCCATGGCGCCATTCCGAGAAGAGCTCGGGCAATCTTTATCACTCGCCAACATCACAGAAAGCAGGTTATCTGGTCATTATCAGATTGATGTTTGTGAGATCTTGCTGTGCATGCTTGGTTGGCATGTTGTCCACATTATAGCAGTGACTACACTTCAGAAAAGTACTCCATTGTATGCAAAGCGATTTGGGATGTCCTGAGTTTCTGAAGGGTGCTATAACAATGCAAGATTCTTCATCACATATACAATATAAAACTCAAGTCACGTGTGTGCCACCTTGATAACCAGACTTACAAATTCTTCACAGACATTCACTTCATACAGGTTGGATAGGCTGGGACTTCTTTCCAAGGAGTGTAAGAGGATGAGGGGTGACCTTATAGAAGTTTATAAAATCATGTGGGGAATAGATAAGGTGAATAGCCAAGGTCCATTCCCCAGGATAGGAGAGTCCAAAATTACAGGGTGTAGGTTTAAGGTGAGAGGGGAAAGATTTAAAAGGGATCTGAGGGGCACCTTTCCACACAGAGGGTGGTGCGTGCATGGAATGAGCTGCCAGAGGAGGTGACAGAGGTGGGTACAATTACAACATTTAAAAGACATTTGGATAGGTACATGGATAGAAAAGGTTTAGAACATAGAACATAGAAAAGCTACAGCACAAACAGGCCCTTCGGCCCACAAGTTGCGCCGAACATGTCCCTACCTACTAGGCTTACCTATAACCCTCTATCTTACTAACTTCCATGAACTTATCCAAAAGTCTCTTAAAAGACCCTATCGAATCCACCTCCACCACCACTACCGGCAGCCGATTCCACACACCCACCACCCTCTGAGTGAAAAACTTACCCCTAACATCTCCTCTGTACCTACTCCCCAGCACCCTAAACCTGTGACTTCTTGTGGCAACCATTTCAGCCCTGGGTAAAAGCCTCTGAGAATCCACTCTATCAATACCTCTCAACATCTTATACACCTCTACCAGGTCACCTCTCATCCTTCGCTTCTCCAAGGAGAAAAGACCTAGCTCTCTCAACCTATCCTCATAAGGCATGCCACCTAATCCAGGCAACATCCTTGTAAATCTCCTCTGCACCCTTTCTATGGCTCTCACATCCTTTCTGTAATAAGGCGACCAGAACTGGGCACAGTCCTCCAGGTGGGGTCTGACCAGGGTCCGATACAGGGTTTAGAGGGATATGGGCCAAACGCAGGCAAATAGGACTAGTTCAGTTGAGGAAACCTGGTCGGTATGGAGGAGTTGGGCTGAAGGGCCTGTTTCCGTGCTGTATATCTCTAACTCTATGGGTGGGATTTTCTGGCTGCGCTCGCCGCAAACTGGAAAATTCCACCTGGGGTCAACGGACCTTTGCATGGCCTCCCCCTACCCCCTCCGCTCCCCGCACCCTTCCACTCCCTGTCCATTATCATTCCCGTGGCAGGTGGGAAAATTCCCCCCAATGACTCCATGTACAAAAGTCCATGCGCATGGGAATGTTGAAAGAAAGGCAGAATGAAGGAGTGAGTAATGGTGGATGATTCTCATTACCCCTGATTGTCAAGAGCAACGTGCCAGTATTCCGGGGAAAGCATGCTGAGTGTATCATTCCCTTTCTCGCTCTTGATCCACGCGATGCCATTTCCAACCAGCCTTGGATCGGGGCATTTGGAGTTCCTACCTGATGTGGATAGGGGCCTCATTGAGGCAGACAACTCAAGCTGCTATGATATGTGTAGGTTCCAATTCAATTTTCAGGTGCAAAAAAAAACCAAGATGCTTATACATGTCAGCTTTAACAAAACCTCCCAAGGCACTTCACTGGAGTTACTATGAAACAAAATTGGACACCAAGCCACATAATGGGCTGTAACTTCTGAGGCTCACAGCGCTGTATTTGGAGTGGGGGGGGGCGGTGGGGGTGGAGGGTTGGGGGGGGGGATCCCAAATGATGCACCGGGGAGCACCCCTCCCCACCCCCCCACCCCCACCACCCACCCCCCCCCCCCCCCCCCTCCCCCCCAACTTCTCTGCCACATCCAGGGAGTTTCCAGGTAAGAATTTCAGGGCAATTGACTGGGAAGTGGAAATTTCCGGTGGACAATTGCCCTGCACTGGGAGCCATTTGAAAAGGTGACTTCAATCAGAAACGTCAGTTGGTTCCAATTGTTTCACATCAATTGTTCCCTGGAATAAGTTAGATGAAGTAAAACCAATTCTAGCTTCTGGGTAAATATTGTACAGTCTGAAACTAACACCCTCCACACCCTCCGACCATCCTCCCAACTCCTCACAGTTTTCCCTCTACCATGGAATTCCCCTTACCCTGGCAGGACTTCCCCTCGACCAGGCTAAATGCTACCCTTGCCACCACCAGACCCGAATCGCCTCCACCCTTACTCTCACCCACCCCAAGGCCCGACCCACCCAAACCCATCAACACTCCCCAAGGCATGGTCCAACCCCCAACAGCCCTCCCCAAAGCCCAACCCAACCTAATATGTCCCCACAGTGCCTGGGGTGACATCTGCCATCAAGGCCTCACTTGATCTGACACTTCCACTGCCCAATCCTACTCACTTACCTTATAGACTAACCTTGTCCCTGACTTGGCAAGGGCCTTTAAGCTTCCCCAGTTTACAGCAGCTACTACTGTCAAAATGGGGGCATCTCTTACTTACCTTCGCCTCTACAGCCCTCGATACTAGGCCCGGGGCCTACACAGACCTTACCCAGCCTGAGACAGAAGGTTGGGTGAGAGAGGATCGCCTACATTAGAAGCTAATTACTTTTGAGTGGAATGACAATCTGACTCCTCAGCCACTCCATCAGAAGGTATGGCCCAATGAGATACTAGGCTAGGTGATCAAAGCCTCAGTCGACTGGTCCCATATTTGTAGAGTTGAGGAGTACCTGAAGCTCTGATCTTTTGTTTTGACTTGGATCTCTGTTAGCATCATCACAGAACAGCTTCACTATTGCCAAATTTTCTGGGTCCCATGGAAATTCAGGATGCACCAAAAGTGGTAAGAGGGCCTCCACCAAGAAAATATTAATCATGTAACCATTCCCCAAACTGAGATGGAGTGGTGGGGTCAGTGGTAGAATTTCACAGCCAGGGTATCTTGAAACTTTTGTACAGATGTCAACTTCTAACCCTTGGACTGTGTGAACATGCAATATTACATGAGAGAGAACAGGGGAGGGTCAAGAGAGACCAAAAGACAAAACGCTGGAAAGTCTCAGCAGGTCTGGTAGCATCTGTAAGGAGAGAAAAGAGCTGACGTTTCGAGTCCAGATGACCCTTTGTCAAGAAAACCCAGCTTTGACAAAGGGTTATCTGGACTCGAAACGTCAGCTCTTTTCTCTCCTTACAGATGCTGCCGGACCTGCTGAGATTTTCCAACATTTTCTCTTTTGGTTTCAGATTCCAGCATCCGCAGTAATTTGCTTTTATCCAAGGTTCAAGAGAGGTTTGTTGGAAATGTTCAAAATGATAAGCAGGTTTGATACAGTAAATAAACAGATGCTGTTTCCAGTGGCAGAATGGTCATTAATCAGTATTTTGTAAAAATAACGTATGTCATATATTTATCCCTGTCATTAGTCAGTTTGTTCCTTTTGACCCATTGAATGGCCTCTTCTGCACAGCAGGAATTCGATGATTCTATGGTGTTCTGATACAGAGATTGTATAGAATGCATTAAAGGGCCTTCATGTTCATCCCAGGTACAAATACTGACTTTTGAAACAGACCTGACAACCTTTGTCATTCACAAATGGACATAATGGCTGGAATTTTCCGTGGGGGCGGCACGGTGGCACAGCGGTTAGCACTGCTGCCTCACAGTGTCAGAGACCCAGGTTCAATTCCGGCCTCGGGTCACTGTCTGTTGGAGTTTGTACATTCTCTGTGGGTTTCCTCCGGGTGCTGCTGTTTCCTCCCACAGTCCAAAGATGTGCAATTAGGTTGATTGGCCATACTAAATTGACCCTTAGTATCAGGAGGATTTGCAGGGTAAATACATGGGGTTGGGGGAAAATAGGACCTAGGTGGGATTGTGCTCGGTGCAGACTCGATGGGCCAAATGGCCTCCTTTTGCACTGTCGGGAGTCTATGATTTACGCCCTGACACTGCTGCAAGCGAGGACAGAGAATTTGACGCTCAGCCAAATCTCCGTTCACTGCAGCGGGACTGGAGAATCCCGCTGGCGTGAACGGCCGGAGAAAGCTAGTCAATATTGGCATTAGGTTTCTCAGTGTTCGGACTTGGGATGATCTTAAATTAGGTATGAGAGTGATTTTGGGAACACTTTTTGTGCCACCTCTTCTGTTGATGGAGCAGCGTGGACTGAGTGGTAACCAGAGGACACTTATATAAGGCGATTAGCAAAAAAAGAATGCTAACAAAGAGAGTTATCATGATCTAAAATACACTGCCTGAAAGGGCGATTGTTATGGTGAAATCAAAGTGATGGACACAAAATGGTTACCTGACACACAAAATGGACTCTGGAAAGAGACATTAAGAGGCAGTGACTTTAGGCACAGACAGTTACACAAAGAGTTACACACCTGTAGTGTCCAAATTGCTGCAGGAAAATGGTCAGACCTTGAGGCACCTTAAGACTTGAGATAAGAGCAGACCCAGAACAATGAGTTTGATAACAAGATCAGCCACTGATGGGGACATAAATACATAAATGTATATATCGAAACCAGTCATTGATAGAGAACATAACTGCATAAATGCATCCACTCTATGTACATTAATGTGTTAACTGTCGATGTCCGTATCTGTCTACTCAACTTGTAACGATGTGCTAACGGCTAATGTCCATACTGTCTATTATCTAAAAAGTATAAAAGATGCTCAACTACCTTTGTGTAGTTGAGAAGGTAGCTGCCAATACTGCGGAGTACCAGCGCTTCTCCCAAAGCTTTGTCCAAATAAAACTGTTTTGTTGAACCTCCAAGTCTGATTCCGAAGTAGTGAATTTCCCAAAACAGCGATGAAGCAAGTTCATTAGTTACTTGAAAAAGGGAACTGAAAAGGAATTAATTGCAGGGCTGTGAAGGAAGAGACAGGACGTGAGATGCATTGGATATCTCCTTCAACAAGCTGGTACCGCCATAATGGACTGGACCACCTCCTTTATTGCTGAATGGAGGAGGTCTTGTGACACAGCGGTTAGCGTCTCTGTCTCTGAGTCAGAAGTGATGGGGTTCAAGTCCCCATGCCCCATGATCCAAGACTTGATGGCCAAGCATCATGGTGCACGCATAATGGGGCCAAACTTGTTGAACATCAACTTGTAAATCCTCTCAACACACACAGTTGCAGACGGTAAGAGATTGGGAGTGATTCCTGGTCCGTGATGGAAAGAACGTTGGAGCCTTGACCATGAGTATCGATCGGTCCAGACTGCAGTGTGAGTATAAAAATGCATTTTGCTGCAGCCATTCTGTGGGGGGCGCGGGAGATTAGATTGGGTCTGTTGGATGGACAGCTGGTGTGGATCAGAGTGGTGTCTAACAGCATAGGGCTCGTTCCCAGCTCTGACTGGGGTGGATTAGTGACCTGCCTCCCTGCCACATCGTGGTTGAAGTCATGGTGCTGTGGGTCAGACCCACCTTCAGGTAGAGAACTCAAGGAAAAGAGGATTGCTGTACTGTTCTATGCTTCTTTGCCAACTCTATTGAAAAATGACACACAACAGTCATTAATCTTACAATTGGTTGCTTTGTAATCTCTGGTCATTTCTCCATGAAAACGCCTAGAAGCTTTGATCATCATTTGAAGAAGAAAGATAGGTTTTAGGTTTGACCCTCTCATTCAGCAGTAAATGAAAAGCTTTTGAATCATAGAATCATAGAATCCCGACACTGCAAAAGGAGGCCATTCGGCCCACTGAGCCTGAAACGACACCAATCCCATCCAGGCCCTATCCCCATAAATTTACTTTGCTAGTCCCCCTGATACTGATGGACAATTTAGCATGGCCAATCCACCTAACCTGCACATGTTTGGACTGTGGAGGAAACCAGAGTACCCTACCCAGACACGGGGAGAATGTGCAAACTCCGCACAGATAGTGACCTAAGCCGGGAATTGAGTCCGGGTCCCTGGTGTTATGAGGTAGCAGTGCCAACCACTGTGCCACCGTGCTGCCCATTTTCTTCCACGTCATTGCATTGCAAACCTATTCCTCCATCAGCGAGACATGTTGTTATCCTGGTTAACTTAAGAAACTCTCTTACAACTCCAGGAGTCAGCTGTAAAGGAACAGTAATTTATTGCACAAAATAAAGTAATGCAAAAACCACAAGCCTGTGGTGAATGCAAACAGTTCCCAACCGGGACAATGCAATAATGGACCCACTCAGGGGCCTGCTTTATACAGGGCCTGGTACATGAGTTCCTCCTGGTGACTAAATTACCAATCCTCAGGGAGCTCGTGTTCAATGAGTCCCAAAGGGAGTTCAATCAGTGCTTCCCCATGCAAGTCTTGGGGGGTTATAACAAACTCAAGTGTACCTCAAAGAGCAAATATCTGGTTTGTGAATGAATGGATTAATTGGAACTGCCTAAACTCCAAAAAAAAAGCAGAATCCCGTAATGCAAAAGCTGTGTAACTTGTATAATAATCACTTGTCTGGGAGGTTTTATGTAAATTATATGCATGGCGAACCACAACAAATAACATTGTGTAGATATTTTTAAAAACACAACTAGCTGTGGGTACTTCAACAAATGAATAAAGAACTAATTGAAAAAAAATGCTCCACTACCAATCCTTAATCCACGCAAGTTACTTTAAATCAGCATGCTTCCACTCAAACCAACCCTCTAACAGTGTTACTAATTTTTAAAACATCCTCTTTTAACACAGCAGTTCATACTTAAAAGTACATTTTGTCTTGAATATGTTAATCAATTCCCCCATAGGAAAAGTTAATGGGACATTAAGTCAAATGAACCTTTAGACTGTTAATGGCTCCCAAGATAATTATTTAAGATTAATAATACTTTCCCAAAAGCCTCTCCTATTTCATTATAAATGTATGAAACATTTATGCTCAAACTCATTCACGAGAATGCATCAAATATGCATTCAAAACCCCCAACAAATTTATAAACAAAATGGGATGAAGGAAAGTTCGAATATAAAAAGATATAACATAGATTTGGCTTCATTTTTAATTGCTGATGTTTTCAGATGTCGCTGTTGCTATTTAGTGGAGGCCAAAGGTAACAAGGTAACTGTATGGGATGGAGTACATTTCAAACAAAGAATCTCTTTAATCGGGTTTCCGCCTCTACCACAGTGCTGGAACAACACCAATAAAAGTAAAAAATGACAATCTATGTAACATAGTTCATAAGTTCATAAGATATAGGAGCAGAATGAGGCCATTTGGCCCATTGAGTCCGCTCCGCCATTCGATCATGGCTGATATGCTCCTCATTTCCATTTTCCTGCCTTCTCCCCATAGCCCTTCAACCCATTACCAATTAAAAATCTGTCTAACTCCTCCTTAACTTTACTCACTGTCCCAGCATCCACCGCACTTTGGGGTAACGAATTCCACAGATTCACAACCCTTTGGGAGAAGTAATTTCTCCTCAACTCTGTTTTAAATTTGTTACCCCTTATCCTAAGACTATGACCTCTCACCCTAGAATGCCCCACAAGAGGAAACATCTGCTCCACGTCTACTTTATCCATACCTTTTATCATCTTGTATACCTCAATTTGATCTCCCCTCATTCTTCCAAATTCCAAAGAGTGTCGGCCTAAACTGTTCAATCTCTCTTCATTCGACCAACTCCTCATCTCTGGAATCAATATAGTGAACCTCCTCTGAACTGCCTCTACCTTCTACCCATTTCTATCTTCCCCATAGTGTCTGTAAGCTCTGGCATGGTCAATGATGGTATTCTAAATGCCTCACCCTCCTTGTTCAGCCCAGCAGGACTGAAAAGCTTGATTCTCTGTTTATTTATGCAGTTGCAAATTCTCCGACCTTGTCCGTGGCTGGGATTTTCCAGCCTCACCCGTGGCTGGGATTCTCCAGCCTCACCCGTGGCTGGGATTCTCCAGACTCACCCGTGGCTTGGATTGGTCAATCTCGCCGCAGTAAATGAAGTTTTGGCTGAGCGCCAAATTCTCCATTCTCGCTGGCAGTGGTGGGAGGGTGAAGGAGATTGGAGAATCCTGGCCAAAGTCTCTCACAAGGCCTTCTCTTCCTGTCCCCACAGTATTGCCTCTGGAGCCCCCAAGAATTTGCCCTTGCCCCCTCCATTATCTCCTATGCTGCTCCTCAGAGAACATCATCAAAAAACATTTCAGTTTCTACATGAATGTTGACGTTAATGATTCCTCTAATTGGATGAGGCAGAGTACAGACTGTACTTGGCCAACCTGACTGTGCAAAAAAAAATCCACTGTCGGGTGTGATTCTGTGATTGGGCAGCACTTGTTGAACAATCCTGAGTGTGTTAATCGTTACACGAACAACCAGTTTAAGATAATCAATCAAGTTTGTACCATGGCTCATTTATGCTTGTTCGGTGTGACATACATTCATAAACAGAAACCTGTTATCCTCAAACAAAATTAATATGTGCAAGCGTTGCACATTTTTCTGAGCTTGGGGAACCAGCAGTTTCCCTTTGCTTTCTCCATAGCAAGGCCTCAGCCAATCAATGTCAACTTGCCAACCAATCAGTACTCATTTCTCTTGGAGTACATACATTTTTGTGATAGTTTGGGATTTGGCATTCTTGTGTTTGTCCTGATGAGTGCAAGACAAAAAGCTTCAGCAATACGTCTGAATTTTCAACAATAATTCTGTCTCAAGGGTAAGAAACTTTAGTACATTTGTGTTCAAGAGGGAAAATACTCCTAGGCCTGGATTTTCCAGATACTGAGACCCTGTCAACTCCCCGCAGCTCACTTACACCCTAGTCAGCATTGATTGGCTGCAGGCAGGACTTCCAGATCTCACAATCTGTCCACCCAGTTAGAAAGGAGATTCTGATGGAGCTGCCCCTGCCTCTTCCCTCCCTCCCCCTGAGATCTGACTTTAATTCTTTCTGGCCTCGACCCACAGAGGTCCAGTTTAAGCATTAAGGCTGGTTTGAGGAGGAGGCGGCACTGTGGCACAGTGGTTAGCACTGCTGCCTCACAGCGCCAGGGACCCAGGTTCGACACTATCTGTGCGGAGTCTGCACAGTGTCTGCCTGTGTCCGCGTGGGTTTCCTCCGGGTGCTCCGATTTCCTCCCACAGTCTGAAAAACGTGTTGATTAGGTGCATTGGCCGAGCTAAATTCTCCCTCAGTGTACCCGAGTGTGGCGACTAGGGGATTTTCACACTAACTTCATTGCAGTGTTAATGTAAGCCAACTTGTGAGTAATAAATAAACTTAAGTAACCATTAGTCGGCCACTCATAGGCCTCAGTTGGGACAGAGATGTGTGTCCCATCTGAGGCCATGTCCGCCCCAGTATAAAATTGCTGTGTGATTGGAGCGGGCAGAGGGAGATCATGTCATTGCAATTTTGTGCCTCCTCCTCCCTCCATCACACTCTCCACCACCCGCTGGTGGAGAAGCTTAAAATTCAGGCTCTAATTGCGCCTAATTACAATCCTGTGCAATCTGCAGAATTTGGGGGGCCAGGAAGGAGGGAGGGGGAGTGTGCTTCAGGTGGTTGGGTATCAGGCTTACTTGTGATTCCTCCCTTGGTGACCAGTACGTTGCTGATATTAATTAACCAGCCTCGGTTATCAATGCTGATATCCTGTGTGTGGTACCAAAGGATCACTGGTGCCCACAATTCAAATAAAGAGTGAAAACCTTCAGAAGTTCAAGAGAAAGAAAATAAAGGCAAGAAAAATAAAGTTTAAAATTTAAAGTTTATTTATTCGTGTCACAAGTAGGCTTACATTAACACTGCAAAGAAGTTACTGTGAAAATCCCCTAGTCGCCACACTCAGACGCCTTTTGGGTACACTGAGGGAGAATTTAGCATGGCCAATGCACCCTAACCAGCACGTCTTTCAGACTGTGGGAGGAAGCCGGAGCACCCAGAGGAAACCCACGCAGACACAGGGAGAACATGTAAACTCCACACAGACTGTGAGGCAGCTGTGACTTTAGAATAATGTGTAAATCTGTGAAATAAAAGAAAGAATAATAGTATTTAATATATTTTAAAATAATGAGATATATAAAGAAAACTGATTTATGGTGTTAATTTAATTCTGCTTTTAAATTTTAATTTGGTTTGAGGCTTTCCAAACAGGGTTAATTATACTGCTAAATAGTCGATTATAAATTATTTATACATGTGGGAGGATTAGTTTCTTTTCTCGATATACACATATAAAAATCAATGACTGGGCATTTCAACTAATTTGCAATTAATATGACTTAGTCTAACATATTAAAATTATTCTTTTAATATCTATTCCCAATGTGGCTCAAAGCTACCGTGGTCACCAATCTTAAAGACAAACAATTCACCCAAATGAAACAGCGAAAGAGAAAACAGATTTGTTTAATATTTAAATCAAAGGGTGGCACGGTGGCTCAGTGGTTAGCATTGCTGCCCCACAGCTCCAGGGACCCAGGATCGATTCCCGACTTGGGTCACTGTCTGTGTGGAGTTTGCACATTCTCCCTGTGTCTGTGTGGGTTTCCTCCGGGTGCTCCAGTTTTCTTCCACGCTCCAAAGGTGTGTGTGTTAGGTTGATTGGCCACGCTGAATTGCCCCTTCGTGTCCCAGGATGTGTAGGTTAGAGGGATTAGTGGGGTAAATGCGTGGGGTTATGGCCTGGGGTTGGATTGTTGTCGGTGCAGACTCAATGGGCCGAATGGCCTCCTTCTGCACTGTACGGTCTCTATGATTCTCCGTGAAAGCAAAATACTGTGGGCAAAATCTTAGATTGGGTTTATCACGAGAAACGGAGTGTTTTGCATCAATAGCGTCATTGTGTTTTCCAACCGGATCTTACGGCTCATCAGTATTGATTTTCATTCCCACATGTTTCACGCCACTCCAGCGTCGCGTTCCCTCTGATTCGCACCCCACATAATGACTTAACTGCTGAATAATGATGTCATGGTGCGAGTACTACTTAGCGATTTCTGAAGTACCACAGAACATAGAACATAGAACATTACAGCGCAGTACAGGCCTTTCGGCTCTCGATGTTGCGCCGACCAGTGAAACCAATCTAAAGCCCCTCTAACCTACACTATTCCAATATCATCCATATGTTTACCCAATGACCATTCAAATGCCCTTAATGTTGACGAGTCCACTACTGCTGCAGGCAGGGCATTCCACGCCCTTACTACTCTCTGAGTGAAGAACCTACCTCTAACATCTGTCCTGTATCTATCACCCCTCAATTTAAAGCGATGTCCCCTCGTGCTAGCTATCACCATCCGAGGAAAAAGGCTCTCACTATCCACCCTATCTAATCCTCTGATCATCTTGTATGCCTCTATTAAGTCACCTCTCAACCTTCTTCTCTCTAATGAAAACAACCTCAAGTCCCTCAGCCTTTCCTCATAAGACCTTCCCACCATACCAGGCAACATACTAGTAAATCTCCTCTGCACCCTTTCCAATGCTTCCACATCCTTCCTATAATGCGGTGACCAGAACTGTACGCAATACTCCAAGTGCGGCCGCACCAGAGTTTTGTACAGCTGCAACATAACCTCCTGGCTCCGAAACTCAATCCCTCTACCAATAAAAGCTAACACTCCGTACGCCTTCTTAACAACCCTATCTACCTGGGTGCCAACTTTCAGGGATCTATGCACATGGACACCGAGATCTCTCTGTTCATCCACACTACCAAGTATCTTGCCCAGTACTCTGTAATCCTGTTACTCCTTCCAAAGTGAATCACCTCACACTTTTCCGCATTGAACTCCATTTGCCACCTCTCAGCCCAGCACTGCAGCTTATCTATGTCCCTCTGTAACCTGCAACAACCTTCCGCACTGTCCACAACTCCACCGACTTTAGTGTCATCCGCAAATTTACTAACCCATCCTACTACGCCCTCATCCAGGTCATTTATAAAAATGACAAACAGCAGTGGCCCCAAAACAGATCCTTGTGGTACATCACTAGTAACTGAACTCCAGGATGAACATTTCCCATCAACCACCATCCTCTGTCTTCTTACAGCTAGCCAATTCCTGATCCAAACCGCCTAAATCACCCTCAATCCCATGCCTCCGCATCTTCTGCAATAGCTTACCATGGGGAACCTTATCAAACGCTTTACTGAAATCCATATACACCACATCAACTGCTTTACCCTCATCCACCTCTTTGGTCACCTTCTCAAATAATTCAATAAGGTTTGTGAGGCACGACCTACCTTTCACAAAACCGTGTTGACTATCCCTAATCAAATTGTTCCTTTCTCGATGATTATAAATCCTGTCTCTTATAATCCTTTCCAAAACTTTGCCCACAACAGAAGTAAGGCTCACCGGTCTATAATTACCAGGGTTGTCTCTACTCCCCTTCTTGAACAAGGGGACAACATTTGCTATCCTCCAGTCTTCTGGCACTATTCCTGTAGACAATGACGACATAAAGATCAAAGCCAAAGGCTCTGCAATCTCCTCCCTAGCCTCCCAGAGAATCCTGGGATAAATCCCATCCGGCCCAGGGGACTTATCTATTTTCACACTTTCTAGAATTGCTAACACCTCCTCATTATTAACCTCAATCCCGTCTAGTCCAATAGCCTGCATCTCAGTATTTTCCTCGACAACATTATCTTTTTCCTGCATGAATACTGACGAAAAATATTCATTTAGTGCCTCTCCTATCTCTTCAGGCTCCACGCACAACTTCCCACTACTGTCCTTTACTGGCCCTAATCTTACCCTAGTCATTCTTTTATTCCTGACATACCTATAGAAAGCTTTAGGGTTTTCTTTGATCCTACCTGCCAAAGACTTCTCATGTCCCCTCCTGGCTCTTCTTAACACTCTCTTTAGGTCCTTCCTGGCTAACTTGTAACTCTCAAGTGCCCTAACTGAGCCTTCACGTCTCATCTTTACTTAAGTCTCTTTCTTCCTCTTCACAAGAGATTCAACTTCTTTAGTAAACCACGGTTCCTCACTCGACCCACTTCCTCCCTTAAGTACATACTTATCAAGGACACCCAGTAGCTGTTCCTTGAACAAGCTCCACATTTCAATTGTGCCCATCCCCTGCAGTTTCCTTCCCCAACCTATGCATCCTAAATCTCACCTAATCGCATCATAATTTCCTTTCCCCCAGCTATAACTCTTGCCCTTCGGTATATACCTATTCCTTTCCATCGCTGAAGTAAACGTAACCGAATTGTGGTCACTATCACCAAAGTGCTCCCCTACTTCCAAATCTAACACCTGGTCTGGTTCATTACCCAGTACCAAATCCAATGTGGCCTCGCCTCTTGTTGGCCTATCTACATACTGTGTCAGGAAACCCTCCTGCACACATTGGACAAAAACTGACCCATCTAAAGTACTTGAACTATAGCTTTTCCAGTCAATATTTGTAAAGTTTAAAGTCCCCCATAACAACTACCCTGTTACTTTCGCTCCTATCCAGAATCATCTTTGCAATCCTTTCCTCTACATCTCTGGAACTTTTCGGAGGCCTATAGAAAACTCCCAACAGGGTGACCTCTCCTTTCCTGTTTCTAACCTCAGCCCATACTACCTCAGTAGACGAGTCCTCATCAAACGTCCTTTCTGCCACCGTAATACTGTCCTTGACTAACAATGGCACACCTCCACCTCTTTTACCACCTTCCCTGCTCTTACTGAAACATCTAAACCCCGGAACCTGCAACAACCATTCCTGTCCTTGCTCTATCCATGTCTCCGAGATGGCCACAACATCGAAGTCCCAGGAACCAACCCATGCTGCAAGTTCACCCACCTTATTCCGGATGGTCCTGGCATTGAAGTATGCACACTTCAAACCATCTTCCTGCCTTCCAGTACACTCCTGGGGCCAGCATTAGGGGAATAATTCAACAATCTCATCGCTGATCTTATTACTTGGGTTCTAATATTTTCTAAGTTGTCACCTCAGTAAAACACCAAGGAAAAATAAAAGCAAATTATTGCGGATGCTGGAATCTGAAACCAAAAGAGAAAATGCTGGAAAATCTCAGCAAGTCTGGCAGCATCAGTAAGGAGAGAAAAGAGCTGACGTTTCGAGTCCAGACGACCCTTTGTCAAAGCTCTGATTTTGCAGCATTTTCTCTTTTGTTTTCTCTCTACCAAGGAAAAATAGTTTTGTTGCTCTCCTCGGAATTAATCCCTGTGACGTGATCGATGGCTTGGAAGGCCAAAGGGCCTGCTCCTGTGCTGTACTGTTCTTTGTTCTTTATTCTTTGTATAACTTCCACAAGACATTTACATAAATTTTCAGAATGTCATGCTTTCCATAGAATTCAGAAGAATGAGGGGAGATCTGACAGAAACTTATACAATTATGAAGGGAATAGATAAGATAGAAGCTGGGAAGTTGTTTCCACTGGCAGGTGAAACTAAAACTAGGGGGCATGGCCTCAAAATAAGGGGGAGCAGATTTAGGACTGAGTTGAAGAGGAACTTCTTCACCCAAAAAGTTGTGAATCTGTGGAATTTCCTGCCCAGTGAAGCAGTTGAGGCTACCTCATTGAATGTTTTTAAGGCAAAGACAGATACATTTTTGAACAGTGAAGGAATTAAGGGCTTTGATGAGCAGGCGGGTGAGTGGAGCTCAGTCCACGAAAAGATCAGCCATGATCTTATTGAATGGCGGAGCAGGCTCGAGGGGCCAGATGGCCTACTCCTGCTCCTAGTTCTTATGTTCTTATAGCATTACATGTGACACCATTTCTCAGAACCTTGCCAAACATGACTGGTAGAGAATATGCATTGTCAAATGTTGTGTATTAATTAGCTAAAGTATTCCTTGAGTTGTAGTTTATTTAAGGAAATGGGGATTTGTGCTGAATTTGAAGTTGTTCTTTGAAATTTGACTGTCTCCATGTGTGTACTTTGGGAGAATGCATGACTCGTTCATGTTTTGTATATGGACGAGGTAGCTTGTAAATTATACTATTCTGCATTTGGACCAGGAGAGAACTGCACTAATTTTTACTCTAGATTTCCAGCATCTGCAGTACTTTTGCTTTTGAGAAAAAAAATCTTACTTAGTCAGATACTGCTGGATATTACTTTGATGAGAGACCTGCAGAGTTATTTACTGGGACAGAGCAAGTTAAGATCTGTCTCACAGAACGTTCAAATGTTAAAAGCTTCGAAGGAGTTTGAGAGAGTAAATAATGAATAATGATAATAGTAATGATTATTTCTATGAATCTATTAGTTGGTGAGATGCTCTTTCGGAGAGTTGGTGCAGACTCGATGGATCAAATAGCCTCCTCCTGCACTGTTGGGATTCTATGATTCTATGATCTGGAAGCATCTGTGGAGAGATAAAGGAAGCTCAAGGTTCAGGTCTGTGATCCTTTGTCAGAACTGTCAAAACACATGCTGCTATAGTAATCAGAATTTAACTTTGCTATAGGGTTCCCCACATATGAATAAATATTTAATTATTTGCAGCTTTGTTTTGAATGTAAAAAGTGTTCTAAAATCAGACTGGGGCTATTTGAGGTACACCTGATCAGTTGTATTCCCTTGAACTCTGCTTCTGAACTGGTGCGGCAACAATGATACCTCCCTCAACCTCAACAAAACGAAGGAGATTGTCATTGACTGCAGGAAGCGTAAAGGAGAACATGCCCCTGTCTACATCAACGGGGATGAAGTATAAAGGGTCGAGAGCTTCAAGTTTTTAGGTGTCCAGATCACAAACAACCTGTCCTGGTCCCCCCATGCCGACACTATAGTTAAGAAAGCCCACCAACACCTCTACTTTCTCAGAAGATTGAAATTTGGCATGTCGGCTACGACTCTCACCAACTTTTACAGATGCACCATAGAAGGCATTCTTTCTGGTTGTAATACAGCCTGGTATGGCTCCTGCTCTATGCAAGACTGCAAGGATCTACAAAATAGTCGTGAATGTAGCCCAATCCATCATGCAAACTAGCCTCCCATCCATTGACTCTGTCTACACTTCCCCCTGCCTCGGCAAAGCAGCCACGCACTAAGGACCCCACGCACCCCAGACATTTTCTTTTCCAGGAGGGGGGGAGAGGGGCGGGACCCAGATCACCCTCTTGGTGGGTGGGGGGGTGGTGGGAGGAGGAGAGGGGGTGTGACGGGTCCATCTGGCTCACCAAGTCAGTTACAATACTGCGTTCAGCATCTACTGAACCATCTTGGATACAAAGGATAATGGCATTAGGGTTCTGCATGTAAGCCTTGCTTACGCTAAAAATTATATCCTTAGTGCCGGCAGCCATTCCTGATGTTACAGTACTGATAATAGTGTGCAAGACCAGAGGGATATTGGGGTCCAGGTTCATAGGACGCTCAAAGCGGAATCGCAGGTAGAGGCTGTGGTTAAGAAGGCGTATGGAATACTGGCCTTCATCAATAGAGGAATTGAGTTTAGAAATCGGGAGATAATGCTGCAGCTGTATAGGACCCTGGTCAGACCCCACCTGGAGTACTGTGCCCAGTTCTGGTCGCCTCATTACAGAAAGGATGTGGAAGCCATAGGACGGGTGCAGAGGAGATTTACGAGGATGTTGCCGGGATTAAGTGGTCTGCCTTATGAGGATAGGTTGAGAGAGCTAGGTCTACTCTCCTTGGAGAGGCGAAGGATAAGAGGTGACCTGATAGAGGTGTATAAGCTGTTGAGAGGTATTGATAGAGTGGATTCTCAGAGGCTTTTACCCAGGGCTGAAATGGTTGTCACGAGAGGCCACAGGTTTAGGGTGCTGGGCAGTAAGTATAGAGGAGCTGTTAGGGGTAAGTTTTTCACTCAGAGGGTGGTAGGTGCGTGGAATCGGCTGCTGGTCGGGTGGTGGAAGCGGATTCGATTGAGTCTTTTAAAAGACTTTTAGATAGGTTCATGGAGGTTAGTAAGATAGAGGGTTATAGATGAGCCTAGAAGGTAAGGAAATTGTTTGGCGCAACTTGTGGGCCGAAGAGTCTGTTTGTGCTGTAGCTTTTCTATGTTCTATGTTCTATAACACCAGGAAGATCGACCAGTACCATTCATTATCCTTTGTATCCAAGATGGTTCAGTAGATGCTGAACACAGTATTGTAACTGACTTGGTGAGCCAGATGGACCCACAAGGCAGAAGGACCATCTTTATGTTGACCAAAGTGGATCTAGCTGAGGAACATACAGCTTATCTTGCTAACGGAAGGATGGTGGAGGGAGACCAGCGATCGAGGTAGGTTGGGGATGTGCTCCGGAGGGGGGTGGTGGGGCCTGCCTCCCAGGGGGGTCTGATCCGGGGCGGGAGGGAGGGGGAGGGGTCTGCCGGGGTGGTTAGCGGGGGGGTCCGCAAAGGATGGTTGAGGAGGATGGTGAGTTCACAAGGGCAGAGAGGGCTTCGGAGGTTCCCCTGGAGAATCGAAATCCGCTTCGGACTTTTATTCTGCAGGTCGCTAAAAGCGTGGATTCGGAATTGGCCAGAAGACGGTAAAGTGGGATTTGGCGGTAGAGTTGGGCGCACGGTTCATTAAGTCGATTTAAATGCATGCAAATGCATTTAAATAGTCGGGCCGCCTTATTTGGGCGCGGGCCGGACCCGCGCGCGAATCGGGTGTCGGTAAAGCCGCGATCTGCTCGGAATCGGGTGCAGATCGCGGTATAGGCCCGATGCCCAACTTTACCGCGATTTTGCGCCAGAAAACGGGCACGAAGTTTTGGTAAAATCGGGCCCTGTCTGTTGAAATCATCTTCTCCTTGTCCTTCCTAATCATCAGTGCCATGCTTCAAGGAGAGCTTCAGAATGTCTTCAAAGCATTTTCTGTGTCCTCCCCTGGAACACTGCCAGTTGAGAAAACAAGATCTGTTGGGAGAGGTTTCTCATCCATGTGGACACAAGTGTCCTGTACAGGGAAGTTGAATTTGTCAGGGCAGTTTTTCCTATACAAGTGCCTCCGCTGTATGTATCACCAGCACTTTTACCTTCTTGTGTGGGTGATACTACTGGATATTACCCAGTCCTCACCTGAATTTTCCAGATGATTGAATTCCAAAGGACTCAGAATGGGGTCCCCTGGCCAACCTTCTTCCCACGAGCCTGGGCTCCGAGGTTCCCCATAACCTATCATTTCCTCAGCAAACTTTCTCCCTGCCAAGACTGAGATGAACAAATTACACACGAACTGATGATGAACATTTCATCTAGCTAGCGACTCAATGTTGAGGATTGTTAATTCCTTGTAAATTTTGTATGTTGCATATGTATTACATAGAATCCCTCGAGTGCAGAAGAGGCCATTTGGCCCATCAAGTTGACACCAACTCTCTGGCAGAGTATCTTACCCAGGCCCTCGCATCCACTTTATCCCTGTAACCCCACATTTACCATGGCTAATCCATGGCTAATGCACATCTTTAGACTATAGGAGGAAACCGGAGCACCCAGTTTATCAAGTATTCCACAGACGGCTAAATATAGCACTTGGGGTGAATGGGATCAAAGGTTATGGGGAGAAAGCAGGATTTGGCTATTGGACGATCAGCCATGATTGTGATGAATGGCGAAGAAGGCTCAAAGGGCCAAATGGCCTCCACCTGCTCCTATCTTCTATATATCTATGTATCACCCAGAGGAAACCCATGCAGACACAGGGAGAACATATAAAATCCACACAGTTACCCAAGTGCGGAATTAAACCCGGGGTCCCTGCCACTATGAGGCAGCAGTGCTAACCACTGTGTCGCTGTTCCACCCCTATTTGTGGAACCTTTGGCTGTGACCTTATGTTCTATGTTCTTCTTTGTTTAGGTTAATAAGATTTTTTTAACTACCTTTTTCTTATGGCTACACACCACCATAAGACCATAAGACATAGGAGCAGAATTAGGCTGCTCAGCCTATCGAGTCTGCTCCGCCATTCAATCACGGCTGATATTTTTCTCATCCCCATTCTCCTGCCTTTTCCCTATAACCCCTGATCCCCTAATTAATCAAGAACCTATCTATCTCTGTCTTAAAGACACTCAGTGACCTGGCCTCCACAACCTTCTGTGGCAAAGAGTTCCACAGATTCACCACCAGCCTACCAGAAAGGTCTGTTCTTCAATTTTACTGGACAAGAAGACATTTATTAACATAAAATGCTGGGAAAACTCAGCAGGTTTGGCAGCATCTGTGGAGAGAGAAACACAGTTCATGTTTTGAGTCCAATATGACTCTTCTTCAGTTCCAAGGAAGAGTCGTATTGGGACTTGAGATGTTGGGTGGAATTTTGTGGCTCCTTCCATTGGTGGAATTTTCCATTCCCGCTGCAGTCAGTAGAGTTTTGAATGGCTCCTGCTGTGACGGGGCTGTAAAATTCAACCTATTAACTCTGTGGTCGGAATTTTCTGGCTGGTGGGATCCTCTGGTCCCGCTGCAGTGAACGGAGTTTTGGCGCCAAATTGTCCATCCTTGCTTGGATTGGTAGCGAGACGTGAACTGCCGGAAAATTCCTGCCGGATTCTTTCTCCACGGACGCTGCCAGACTTGCTGAACTTTTCCGACACTCCAGATCTCCAGCTTGTATGGGATTTTGCTTTTATTCTAGGTATGAATCAACAGTCGTTTGGTCTCGATATGAAACACAAACTGGCCCTTCATCAATATATTAATTCTGCTTTGAAGATTCCCAGCTCCATAAACGGATTAGTTAGCATTATGGAAAAATGAAGAGGGGAACAGAGCTGATTACTGGATTATTATTTGCACGCTGAGATTTCTTTTAACAATTTACATTCTCAGGAGAGGTATGTTTCAAAACCTTGTGTCCCTAAAATGTCATTTGAGTGAAATATATGGTCCAGGATGCCTTGCACATTTTAAAAGCTTCTTCTTATCCCCTTACACTGTTTTTTTTTACATCCTTACTAAACACATTAACCTCCATTACCTTTTAATCTGCCTTGGCTCAGCGCGAATGGATTTCAATTGCAGCATCACAAAGAGTTCCTTGAGGACTCCCAAACCACTCTTGTATTCCGATTAACTTTATAAACTTAGAATGCATTTCCTCAAAGACTGTTTTTTTCAAGTCCAAATATGTTTGTCTTTGTTTCTCAGCCTCAGAAACTGGTTAATTCTAATGATGCCGGGATCACAAGATGTTCTGCTGTAATGCTTGGATTATTTCAATAGAACTCGGATTCAGAATCGTCTCTGACCATAATTAATAATTAAAAAAATATTTGATTCTGCCCATATAAAATGACCGTTCAAAATGGAGCATAAAACAATTGTATTTAAATTGTACAAAGAAAAATGTCAAGTCTAACCATGTAATATGGGGTGGCACGGCGGCACAATGGTTAGCACTGCTGCCTCACAGCACCAGGGACCCAGGTTCGATCCCCGGCTTGGGTCACCGTCTGTGTGGAGTTTGCACATTCTCCCCATGTCTGCATGGGTTTCCTCCGGGTGCTCCGGTTTCCTCCCACAGTCCAAAAATATGTGTAGATTAGAAATCTTAGAAATCCTACAGCACAGAAAGAGGCCATTCGGCCCATCGAGTCTGCACCGACCACAATCCCACCCAGGCCCTACCCCCATATCCCTACATATTTACCCACTAATCCCTCTAATCTACGCACCCCAGGACACTAAGGGCAATTTTAGCATGGCCAATCAACCTAACCCGCACATCTTTGGATTAGGATTTGGATTTGTATTTGTATTAGGTGGATTGGCCATGCTAAATTCTCCTGCAGTGTGCCCAAACAGGTGCCGGACTGTGGCGACTGGGGGATTTTCACAATAACTTCATTGCAGTGTTTGTGTAAGTCTACTTGTGACTAATAAATAAATCTTTAACTTTTTAAACATGAATTTAATTATTTGGTATTGGTTGAAGTGTGCGTAACAAGGAGCTGTGGCTTCAGGGTTAAATGTAAGTCATTTTGGAAAGAAAACAGGGAAAACGCCATCATATAGTGACTTTCATAGAAGCTTCATAGAATCCCAATGGTGCAGAAGGAGGCCATTCGGCCCATCGAGTCTTCACTGGCTTTCTGACAGGGTATCTTACCGAGACCCTCTCCCCTGCCCTATCCTGACACATTCCCCATGACTAATCCGTCTGACCTATACATCTTGGGACGCCAAGGGGCAATTTAGCATGGTCAATCCACCTAACTTGAACATCTTTGGATTGTGGGAGGAAATGGGATCATCCAGAGGAAACCCACGCAGACACGGGGAAAATGTGCAAACTCCACACAGACAGTCACCCAAGGTTAGAATTGAACCTGCGTCCCTGGCACTGTGAGGAAGCAGCACTAACCACTGTGCCACCCTTGTGGAATTCAAATCAAGTAATAGAGTTTCATACGGTAAAACATTGCGAGATTTGTGATTAAAGTGAGTATCTGGATGGAGGGAAAAGAGTTGAAGGGGTTTGGAACACAATAGATGAATGTGGGGAGAGAATCTTGGGGTGATGGGGGTAAAGGCACCTGGCTCGTACAGGCGTGTGCCCCGCATCATCTCTCCTGGGAAGGCCCAACACACCTTGTTCTAATTCAGCATTTGACAGTTAAGCAGCAGGCTTTTCCCTGTGATTAAGGAAGCAGGAAATCCTGGCTATCAGGAGCTGACAGCCAGTTGGAGGCCATCAACTCTATTGAATGGCAGCGTCACCACAGCTGCTGCCATGACACCCACCCAAGGGTCAGGATGTTCACTGCACCCCAGCCAGAGGTGTGTAATCGAAGGAGGGGTCACTGATAGTGATGGGTGGGGGGCAGTGGAGGGGCTGGGGTGTGGAATGGGTCCGTCAGCAGCAAGCGCAGCGCGATGGCCCTAAGTGCCACCCCCTCCCCATCCCACCGCCCTGTATCGAGTCCTTCAATTAGTACTACTTCAATTCAAATCCCCCATATGGCTACTAACGTTAAGTTTATTTATTAGTCACAAGGCTTATATTAACACTGCAATGAAGTTACCGTGAAAATCCCCTTGTCGCCACACTCTGGCGCCTGTTCGGGTACACTGAGGGAGAATTTAGTACGGCCAAAACACCTAACCAGCACGTCTTTCAAGCTGTGGGAGGAAACCGGAGCATCCGGAGGAAACCCACGCAGACAAGGGGAGAATGTGCAGACTCCGCACAGACAGTGAACCAAGCCGGGAATCGAACCCGGGTGCCTGGCGCTGTGAGGCAGCAGTGTTAACCACTGTGCCACCGTGCCACTCACAGAGTGATACACAAGTTTCCACCCTAACCTTGCTCCCATTCTCTGCAATTGTCACTGAAACATGACATCAGACTCCTTAGCATCCAACAATGACAGCCGTTCACAGCACGCACCAACACATATGTCAAATCTTCCATGCATTCACTTACATGGTGGGTGAGAAGTTAATGGGTGATGAAGAGAGGACAGTACAGGATGAAAGACAGAGCAAGAGTGAGCAGAAACAGATGGCAATGGGGTATGAGGCAACATTACTGACAGGAGGGTGAGCGAGTGTGAATTCTCTGCTGAACAGCCTGGGGATTTACAGCTCAAGGGCTCTGCAACGTGAGAGAGGAAGCTTGCAGCCTATTAAGTGTTAATGCCGGCAGTAGGTGCGGTCTCTGTATCTGACAGTATTCTGGACCTGTCTTAAACTGCCTAATGTGGCTGAGTGTCAAATCTTTGCCTGCTCGGACTTCTGTGAAACACTTTGGGAGATTCCACCGTCTTAATTGTGCTATTTGAATATGAGTTACTGCTTTATTATTTATAGCTTGGGTAGGGCTTTGCAGCCACAACACCCAGAGTATATTGGGGGACATTAACAGCACTGCAATGCACCACTGAGAGCAAGGCACCTACAGAGAGGTCTGCAGTGGAGAACGCCATAACAAAGGTGCTAACAGCTGTCTTTTCTGTTGCTGTGGAGGCCTCAAGCACGAGAGTGAAGGGTGAAGGACTTCTCTCGCTGTTTGGGACTGGCTAAGTGACATGCTGCAAACAAACATCAGGAAAATAAAAGTTTCTTTCAGAAGGCTGTGATATTTGGAATTCTCAATGGCACAAGGCCACCAGCCATGTACTTAGGAGCTGCTAATTGGATCACTTTTCCAAAGAGCTAGTACTGACACAGTGGGCTGAGAGGCCTTCTGCTGCAGGACTGTATGATTCAAACATACAACCATTGCCCTATCATTAATGGAAGACAATAAATTCTAATTGAAATGCTATGTAAAATGTTTATCTGCATGTTCAGAATTAAAGTCATTATCCAATGGGGATGTTGTATTTTGAAAGCCAGATATGAAAGAAAGTGCTCAGTTGGGGTAATTATACGTTTGGGTGGGGTATTATTTAACTTGTGAAGGGTAATCTGATTCTGACAATGAATTTAAATGCGTTTGTCTGACTAGGAATTTTTTAGCTCTTGAAGTTCAATTTATTACTTAGCTTTACCTTTATGCTCAAATTAATCTTGGCATATTGGAACCTACAATTAACAGCCCACTCACTGATGGTTCTGCGTCAGAGCCAAGGGATGTTAAATTCATTTCCCAGGATCTGAAAAGGTTTTTTGGGGATCATTAGTCCAGCTCTTGACTGACACAGTGTAATACTACAGAAAGAAGATTATTAACATGGACTGCCAACAGTACAGAAAGCGGCAATTCGGCCCATCAAGTCTGCACTGATTCTCCAAAAAGGCATCGTACCCAGGCCCACACCCCCACTCTATCTCCATAACCTGTACACTTACCATGGCCAATCCACCTAACCTACACTTCTTGGCACACTAAGGGGCAATTTAGCATGGCCAATCCACCTAATTTATACGTCTTTGGATTATGGGAGGAAACTGGAGCACCTGGAGGAAACACACACACGCACACGCAAATGTGCACGCGCGCACATGCACGCACACACACATGCATGCACGCACACACATGTACACACACGCACATGCACACACGCACACACGCACGTACACATACGCACACATGTACGCACATGCACGCACACACACACGCACGCACACACACATGTACGCACATGCACATGCACACGCACACATGCACATGCACACACACACATGCACACACACATGCACGTACACATGCACACACACACATGTATGCACACGCACGTGCACACACGCACGTACATACACACGCATGCCCACATGCACACACACGCACACACACACATGCACACATGTACGCGCATGTACACATGCATGCACACACACACACACACACGCATGCCCACATGCACACACACATGCACACACGCACACACACACACACACACACTAACTTGCAAGCAGTGGAATAACAGAGCCGTTTATTCCCCGCTGATTTCATGAAATCAGATCTAAATAATTATCCAAAGTGAGTCTTTAGTAGACATTAAAATGAAGCGTGGCTCCAAAGGTCAAGCACTGTGAGTCACATGCACAGGTTAGAGGTCACAATCAAAATGACAGTGCCAATCAACCTCACTGCCGCTTCAGTGAGGCACTTATTATTTTCAGCGTTTTTAAAAAATAAGTCAACCATATGTTAAGGGATTAATATCATCACAAGCGAGACTGACCGGAGAATTCAACAGGGATGAAATCATCAATTAGTTATGGTCACCATGTGAGTGGGATTCTAAATCATGTCAGGTGGATGGCTGTTAAATATTTTGATCTCCAGTGAATATTTCTTCAGTCTGAGTATAGTGACCATTTCCTCAGGCCCTCTGTGAACTGCCATGTCCCAGTGGCTGCCCAATATGGAGCTAATAGCTGGCATCACCCAGGAATCGTTCTCCCTGTGTCTGCGTGGGTTTCCTCCGGGTGCTCCAGTTTCTTCCCACAGTCCGAAAGACATGTGGGTCATGTGGATTGGCCAGGCTAAACTGCCCCTTGGTGTCAGGGGGACTAGCTAGGGTAAATGCCTGGGGTTATGGGGATAGGGCCTGGGTGGGATTGTGATCGGTGCAGACTCGATGGGCCAAATGGCCTAATTCTGCTCCTATGTCTTATGGTCTTATGGGAGTGTAGTCAGTGCAGACTCGATGGGCTGAATGACCTCCTTCTGCACTGTAGGATTCTATACCGATGAAACCATTTTTACAATCATTTTTCCTTTCTACTTTGGCCAATATACATCAATTGTGCCTTTTTCACATGTCCTACATGATCACAGATTTATCTGCATTGAATTCCATCTGACATATCTTAACTGATCCATTTAATTATGTCTTTGAATGTCCATAAATCTCTCTTACTCGAGTTAACTGCCCACATAAATTAGTGTCATCAGCCAATTTTATGATATAACTGGAACGATCGTCCTCTGTATAATTTCTGAATGGGTGTTAGAATGAAGTGACCCTGAACAGACCTTCATTGCTGACTGGCTCTCTCCAAAGTCTTTCTCAGTTATTATGATTTCCAGCTTCCCATCACCAAGCTCATTTCCATCCCTGCAGTACCTGCCGCATGATAAACTCCATCTGAATTTACAGTCTGAATTTCCATGCCCGTTTTCCCACTCGTCTGATGCACCTTTGGTGGAAGTGGGGGGGTGATTGTTGCCCCAGGAAATAGCACAGCCCCCACTTACACATTTACCCATGTTTTTTTTTAACAGCGCTTCCATCCAAGTTGCTGAGAAACGGAAGATCCAGAGAGGAATTCATCCACCGAGCATGTGTTTAAAAATTTCAGCCAGAACTCTGCATTGTTAGCCTCTGAAATTATGAATTATGAATAACAGGGCCTGCCCTTATTCATTAACTCGGATCTGCGCTCAAACAGTTGCACTGAGTTACAGAAATAGCACCTATTACTTCTCAAAGAATGCTGGAAAGCATTGGTAATGTGCTATGACAAAACTTGAAATTTCCCACCGACTATTTTTATTTTTGGACCTATAGAATCCCTACAGTGCTGAAGGAGGCCATTCAGCCCATCAAGTCGGCACTGATTCTCCAAAAGAGCATCATACCCAGGCCCACCCCCACCACCGTATTCCTGTAACCCCACACACTTACCATGGCTAATCCACCGAACCTGCAAACCTTTGGACTGTGGGAGGAAACCCACACAAACATGGGGATAGCATACAAACTCCACATGAGGAGATCATGGATGTCTCTATTGATTGGCCATTCCTTGTTGGCCTGAAAAGGTGGTGACGGGCTTTCTCCTTGAATTAATGCAGTCTTTCTGCCGATGATGATCCCACAATAATGTTAACATGAGGATTTTGGTGTCAGTAATGATGTGTCAAAGTCAAGAAAGGTGAGGATTTTTAAAAAACTCTTGGGGTGTGGACATCACTTCCAAGGCGAGTACTTATTGCCCATCCCTGACTGCCCATGAGGTGCTGGTAGTGAACTGCCAACCGAGTGGCTTGCTAGGCCATTGCAATAATGAATTAAGAATCATACCATGGTTGAAGCATAATCATCCTGTGGAACTACAATCATGGGTAGGCCAGACTGGATAAGAACAGCAGATTTCCTCCACTTGAGGACATTTGTGAATCTGATTTTCTTTAATAATAATCCAGTAGGTTCATGATCTTTGGCTGGGTTTCTCCCCAAAAATTTTATCTGCTGAATTTGTGTAAAAACTGGAGTAACTCCCGCTGTTTTTATTTTCAAAATGAATCTCCCACACTTTGAGTACTGCAGAGTGCCTCAGGGAGATTCATGTTGAAAATCAGGAGACGAGGCCTATTCTTGCTGGAGAGGCCGGCAGCATAGCACTGAGTGGGCCATTGCGCATGCACCGCTCTGTCAGAGCTGGCCAGCACAGCAACCCCCCCATCACTGGCCATGCGACCCCCTCACCCCCCCCCCCAAACTCCCCCAATCGCTGGCCTCCCTGATCTCCCCAAGGCCACCCCCTTCCCAGCAGCCCCAATCTCCCCGACAGTCCCAATATCCCCTCCAGCTGTCCCAACCCCACTCCCACAGCTCGACCCCTACGATAGACCCCCTACCTCCACCCCCCCGCCCTCTGATGGCCAGCCCCGATCAGCCTTTCCCTCCCTCTGTCACTGATCCAAAGTAAGAAGTCTCACAACACCAGGTTAAAGTCCAACAGGTTTATTTGGTAGCAAATACCATAAGCTTTCGGAGCACTGCTCCTTCGTCAGATGGAGTGGAAATGTCGCTGATCCAAAGCGCAGAGTGGCACAGCACCCCCCCCAAACAAGGCCTTGTCCCCAATAGACCCCATTCCCCTCTGGCCCCATCTCCTTGGCACTGCCTGATGCCCAGTGGGTACCAGAAATCCGGTGCTGGGAGATGCGCGAGGCTTGGTGCCCAGCGGTGAGCCCACTAAATGGCGTCCGCTGATGTTTCTCGGCTGGGAGAATCACCCCCATTATTATTGAAACAAGAATTTTATTCGCTAATTTATTTGCTAATTAATGGAATTTGTGTGTTGCCAGTTGCCATAGTTGGATTTAAACTCCAGTTTCCAGCTGTATCCAAGTCACTGAATTTCTCATTCTGTAAGATTATACGTTACTGCAGATCACTCTCACAGACTTACTATTTCTGAATGATTCATAATGGAGCAGCTGGTAAGCAAAGCTTGTCCCGATTTCTCTGATATGATCCTTTGGCAGGTCAAAGTCACAGATGGTGATGGATTTGCCCAATATTCTAAGCTTGGGTTAGCTTCTTTCCTGTAGCAGGATTTGGAATCAAGTACCTTTGAAGTTCTTTGCACAGAAGCTTTCAGAAAAGTTGTCAGGGACAGTTCGAAATGAGCAAATTAGCATCCAGTATCCATGATGACTTTATTTTCATGGGCCAATCAATGTCCACCAACTAGTCTTAAGAGAGCCATTCCCTTTATTAACAACATAAAAATTGAGACCAGTCTGGTTATCTTGTATTCCTTTCACAGTTCCCAAAGTATTCTCATTAATTTGTTCTCCAGTTGGACTTTGAGACTGGACCTAAGTTCAGACAAAACTTTCCGGTACCCACTGGGCATCGGGCAGTGCCAAGGGGATGAGGCCAGAGGGGGATGAGGTCTATTAGGGACGAGGCCTTGTGGGGGGGGCGGGGGGAGCTGTGCTACTCTGCACTTTGGATCAGTGACAGAGGGAAGGAAAGGCTGATTGGGGCTGGCCATCAGAGGGCGGGGGGGGGGGGGAGGCGGCGGCGGGTAGGGGGTCTATCGTGGGGGTCGAGCTGTGGGAGTGGGGTTGGGACAGCTGGGGGGGATATTGGGACTGTCGGGGAGATTGGGGCTGCTGGGAAGGGGGTGGCCTCGGGGAGATCAGGGAAGCCAGCGATTGGGGGAGTTTAGGGGGGGTGGGGGTGAAGGGGTCGAATGGCCAGTGATGGGGGGGGCGGGGTTGCTGTGCTGGCCAGCCCTGACAGAGCGGTGCATGCGCAGTGGCCCACTCAGTGCTATGCTGCCGGCCTCTCCAGCGAGAATAGGCCTCGTCCCCAGATTTTCAACACGAATCTCCCTGAGGCACTCTGCAGTGCTCAGAGTGTGGGAGTATTCTCAGTATAACAGGACACACCACCCATCCACATGGGTATACAGTCAAGCTGCTTTACTCTTATTCGTTTAATGATGGATTTGTTCAGTTAGTTCTGTTTTATTCCCATAACCATTGACCCCCAGCTCATTAATCAGAACACCTTCATAAGCCCTTTGTTAGATTACGTGAATGAAGCCCAGTCCATCACACAAACCAGTCTCCCATCCATTGACTCTGTCTACACTTCCCGTTGCCTCGGCAAAGCAGCCAGCATAATTAAGGACCCCACGCACCCCGGACATTCTCTCTCCCACCTTCTTCGGGAAAAAGATACAAAAGTCTGAGGTGACTTACCAACCGACTCAAGAACAGCTTCTTTCCTGCTGCCATCAGACTTTTGAACTACCTCCCATTACGTTGATCTTTTTCTACACGCTAGCTATGACTGTAACACTGCATTCTGCACTCTCTCCTTTCCTTCTCTATGAATGGTATGCTTTGTCTGTATAGTGTGCAAGAAAATACTTTTCACTGTATACTAATACATGTGACAATAATAAATCAAATCAAATCAAATCAAAAAATAGGTTGAGTCAGTTTCTCAAATTCCTAATGCTCCTCCTGAACTGATGCACTCCTTGGCAGCAGTTTCGCAGACACGGGCGGGATTTTCTTGCCACGCTCACCCAAGACCGGAGATTCCTGTCTGAGGTCAATGGACCTTTACATAGTCCCATCCCGCCCGCTACGACTCCCATGGTGGGCGGGATGGGAAAATTCTGCCCCCATGTCTCTCATCTCCTCTAATCACACGGACCTCTCTTTCACATTCTCTTTAAAAAGTACCTGGATGAGCACCTGGCAGATCATAACATTCAAGGCTATGAGCTAAGTGCTGGTAAATGGGATCAGGTGGGAGATCAGGTCTGCACGTGTTGGTACAGACTTGTTGGGAAAAAGGGCCTTTTCTGCACTGTATGATTCTCTGCCCTTTGTCTCCCTGAACTTCACTTATCTTCACCTTCTTTAATGTCCATCAAGGCATTTATCTCAATTCCTGAGGAGCTGTTGTCCCACTCACTCAGTGCTCCTTCCCTGTTTACCTCTGTTGTAGGGAAATATCCCTTACCAGTGCAGAATAGAAGTTGAGTCGCAAATCAAGGTTCAAAGCGTGTCTTTATTGTACAATTACTGGGATCCCAGGGAGACCCCCGTAGCCAGCTCAGAAACAGTGGCTTGGCCACGTTGATCTCAATTAAATCACATCAGCTCTGGATCTTTATAGGGATCCAAAATTCGCGCGGGAACATTTGATTATGCCTTTTTTTACACAATGTATAAAGTGGTCTGTCAGTTTCAAAAGTCCCTAGGAAGTTTCATGGATTAGCATTTGTATGGTGTGTGTTCGTGTTAATGGGATTACTTGGTCCTGCCCCGGTGTCTAAATGCGTTTCCCATTACCATCTCTATGTGTCCTCTTATTTAAATTGATCCTATTGTTCCGTGTCTGTGTTTCCTGCTTGTGAGATTGAGTGTTAATGTCATCCTGTCCTGTTGGGTGTCTGGGGTATTTCATTCTTAACCTTTTATCCTTATCTCTTAGTTTATCAGATTTTTATGTCTGCCTTGGCCAGTTTAAAAATGCAGCTACGTGCTGTTGCTAGGCAGATTAGGGATCTTCCGTAGTTTCTGAAATTCGTGAGTCTCTCAGCTGTGCAGGGGGAGACCCGATCGAATATCCATCCGGGGGTGCCCCTCTGCATTGTTGGCCCGTTATGAGTGGTGCCAATTAGTCCAATAAAAATATGTTTGATGATGCAAATATGGTTTTCTGGAAAATTTCCTCCTTCAGTCCCTCCTCTCGTCCAGGGGGTGCCATTCATGGCTGACCCCCCATGGACGACCTTCAGAGGAACAGTGATTTGTACAGCTGTTGTCCTTGCCGTTGTTCCTCCTCTTCTGGGTCGTTGTTAAGTTCTTGCATCTGGATACTGGCAGTGGGTAGCATTCTTGATGTAATATTTGCACATATCACTTTAATACAGGTTAGGCCAAGGCAGAGTGTGAACAGGATGGCTACTACCAGGATTAATCCCTTCATAATATATGCTCCCCAAACTGTGTTAAACAGCCATCCTAACCACCCATCAGTCCCTGTTAACCCCTGTTTAAAGTTATCCAATTGCTTTTGTATCCCGGACATGGCTGCTGTTATGTTTAGTGTCTCGTCGTGTACGTATGTGATGCATTTTTCCTTGATGATGGTGCATACCCCCCCTTGTCTGGCTAGCTGATAGTCCACCGCATATCTCGTTTGTTGTGTGTATAGTCTGAGTTCTGCGAGTTCTTGGTCAATTGCGCCTAATGCTTGTAGGGTGTTGTTTCCTAAAATGGTCAGTCCACATATGAAGAAGTTCCTATTACTGGCACTGATCACCCCTGCGGCGCCTCCCAGGGATAGTGTCCCCAGAAATCCATATCCTAAAGAAGACCCTAGTGTGACAGGGGCCTGCCAGTCGGAGCAAAATTCTGCGCTGATGGCCCTGGTCACTATGCGTTTCTGGACATGCCCTTCACTTGGGCATGGAACCGTGAGAGGTCTGATTGTCCCTACGGAAAAGAACCTTGGAGGCCTGTCTGTGGCCGTCATATATACATTTTTAAATAAAAACACGTACCCGTCTTTAACCCGATAACATGCATTACCCTGGGGTCGTTTGACCGCATGGCCCCATCTTGTGGAACCTTCCCTCCCCCTGGACTGTCCACTTGATTGTACCTCTTGGTGAGAATCAAATGGATATGTCCCTGAGGCTGAGCTTACGTGGGTGCTGTTGCACTTGCCACACATAAGCTGCCTACCCGCGGTGACTGCAATGCATTTTTGTTGCTTGCAGTCACAAGTGAAGTGTCCTTCCCGGACCCGGCACTCCTGGAGAGCACAATGTGCCTCAGCGCACGAATCATTTTTAGGGACAAAGGCATGCACGCACCCCCATCCCTCTCCCTTAAAACATTGTGGGTAGTTCCCATGTGTCTCCTCCGGTTGGGGTCCCGTCCCCCTTAGAATTCCCGGCTCAGTGAGCTCTACACACCTTCCTTGTATCCCTTGCTTAAAGTACCCAATATGTTCTTTGCAGGGTGCCCCCGATGTGTCAATAGTGAATAACTCTTGTGGGAGCCACCCTGGTGTTGCGATGAATAGGGAGTTTACTGATCGCGCTGAGGGGTAACAAGCGGTCCTATTCCCATAGATCTGGATGTGTGTTTTCAGGAATAGGTTTCCTTCCATGATTGGTGGTTCTGCTCCCCTAACCCCCATATGTTGGAGTGTATTTACAATGGTCAGGGTTATTATCAGATATGTCCCTGTTCCCATATCGCTCTTTTTTTTTTTTCAACAGTATTTTACAATTACAGTATATACAGAAAATAAACAGGCAATCAAATTAAAAGTAGTTGGTTCCGACGTCTTGATAGTAGATCTGGTCCTGGTTCCTGTGGAAGTTGAATGAGCAAAACGGTATTTTTTAGTTCATTTGTCCTCATATAGTTTTAATTGGGTCCAGTGTTTCCAGACCCCCTGTCCCCTTATATCTATACAGGCACAGGTATCTCCGCTAATAATGACCTCGTAAGGTCCGTGCCATCTTGGGGCAAATCCTGGTTTTGCAGGAAGCACTTTTGTTAATACCCGGCTCCCGGCCTTTGGGACTTCTGGTAATATTTCTGAGTCCCCCTCTGCGTCGACCTGTGCCTGATTAGAAATTACGGACCGGCGCATCCCCTTCAATTGGGTGCTAAGGTCTCGGATGTATTGTCGGATCCTATCTTTTATCGGACCCACATCTGTCCAGCCTGTAATAATGTTTTCGGGTAAGTGCATTGCTCGCCCGGTCATCAGCTCGTATGGAGTCAAGCCGGTAGTTCGATTTGTGGTCGCCCTAAGCCTCATCAGAACTGCAGGTAGGACTTCTGTCCAATTTCTACCTGAGGATTGCATTGCTTTTGCCATTGTTGTTTTTAGAGTCCGATTCATCCTCTCCACCATCCCGGAACTTTGTGGGTGATAGGGGATGTGAAATTTTTGTTTTATTCCTAATAGTTGGCAAATGTTTTTCAGAACCTTTCCTGTGAAATGTGTTCCCTGGTCCGAATCAACTTGGAATTGGCATCCCCCATCCATAGCAAGCTTAGTGTGAATTAAATAACACTTTGTACTGGCCTTTTTTGGCTGCAATTGGACATCCATTCATTTGTATGTAATCTTATCAAAAGACATCGCTTTCCCCATTAAAATCACATGCCATACAGTTCCGATCTTTATATGATGTACTCTTACATTATCTCTAATTTGATCATTTGTTTGCGTGCAAGCGCTACACCACAGTACTTCACAAAATAATTATGTCTTTATCAATGCCCAATATAGTATATGAATATATCATACAAAGTTGGTTAAGGCTTTTCAGGATTTGATGTTATTCTTGTGTCTATATGGCAGTGCTATACTGTATAATGAAAATAATCAAGCGGCAGTTGTATCATACCACTTTACACATCGTACCCGTGATATCCAAACCCTTTTAATTTAAGCCGTTTCTTTTTTTTTAAACTGAGCTCCAGATCGAAACCCCCGCACTCTAGGAAAAGTAACAGGCGCCGAATCAAAATCAAAGCAGGTACAATACATACCAGTTATTTGATTAGGAACATTTTGGTTTCTTAACTGGCTAGGTTTTAAGCTTTGCAGTGCTTTTATATTTGGCAAACCTTGAACCTTGATGGCTCATGAAATTCTGACGGCAGTACATAATTTTAACTAGTTCAGAATACTAAACTATCTGACGTTCGCAAATCGCGATATTCTGCGATTAATACTGTATTTCACTGACTTGATATACTTTGAACTAATTCATAGACCTCAGTCTTTTGTTCCTGCTTTTCTACCTTTCCACAAAATAACTTATTTTCTTCTCTTAACTCCTCAACTAACTCTTATAATTTCTACTTCAAGACAAAGGAAAGAGCACATGTTTCCTTCCAAGGTTTAAATCCTTTCTTAACATTAAAACAAACAACAACAAAGCATCCACGCAACCACTTTGTTTAAACACACACACACATACACACATGGAAGCTTCCAAAAGTCATTCCACAGTACATCCTTTTTCATTCAAACTTATCATTTCAGACTGGGATGAGTGTAAAACATTCAAAGAGAATACAGAACATTGATTAAGACAATCGCTTTTATTCTTCTTTCTTCCAAACTGTAATTAACTCAAAACAGAAGTAAATTCAAGAAATCCTATCACTTTAATCTTTAACAGTTTTAACACTCTCCCAGCCCCCTTCAAGGCATCTACATATATTCTCTCCCCCTCTTTCCTGTTTTGGATGGGAGCTACGGGTTGTGAGATTTCGACCAATGTTGGCCGATAAGTGGAGTGGACGGACACCGGCTTTTGTCGGGATTCACAGTCTTCTGTGGGCGTGGCTACACTAATCCTCTCTCGTCTCCCATCTCCCTGGCTTAAGGTTTCTCCTAGTCACCCTGGTGGATTCCGGGAATGTGGTGCCCCCGGGGTTGTTCCATAGTTGTCTTGGGGTCTCCCATGCTTCCCCCAACATGTTGCTTCAGTGTGCCCTGCCTTGTGGCAGTGGTCACAGCGAGGCCCGCCATTCTCAGGTTTCCCTTTGACTGGTGCCCCTCTGCAGAATCTAGCCGTATGCCCTGGCTGGCCACATGTGTAGCAGCTGAACCCGGTTCTCCCCTTATCTCCGTTATGGGGGGTTCCAACTCTCTCTCGTCTGGGCTTGGTTTGGGCAGCCTTCTCTTCTCTTATCCCGCTAGCCCACTCGACTAGCTCGTCATAGTCTTGGGATGCTATCACCCCCATCTTAAGGATCTCTTGGTGTGCCTCTGAGAGCCCGTCCTTAAATGCCTGAACAAAAGCCCTGTCTCTCCTATCCGCGTCGTCTCGTCCTGAACATTCCCTATATACCCGGAATAATCTCTCTCCAAATTCCGATGCATTTTCCCCCCGACCTTGTTTAGTGTTTGTGATCCTGCTCCAATTAGTGGGGGAGTTCCCTAAGACCCGTTGGACTTCGGTCTTGAATAATGTAAAGGGTGCCTGCTGGTCATCTATCTCAGCCGTTGTAGGAACGGCATGTGTCCACCTTCCTCCATTATAGTCCTGTGCTGCTTGGGTCGCTGGCCCTCCTGCCACCAACCTCCATTTATCCGCTGGACAGGCTGCCCTGACCAGCTGGTGTATGTCCCTTAAATGTAACTGGTGCCCTATCCAGAGTGAATCTAATTCGCCCCAAAATTCCATGTTTGCGCTTCTGGGTTTTAACTTCCCCAGGGATGCCATAATCTGCTGCCTTTCCCCTGGCGTAAAAGGCTTATAGGTTGCCTTTGGTTGTGCTAACGTCCCTCCTCTCGTGACTGGCGCTAGATTATAATTGTCTATGTTTTCTTTTGATGCTGGAGTGGCTGTATGTTTCTGCACTGACTCGTATGGGCGCCGAGGGTCCGTTTCCTCTGATCTCTGCGTTATCTCCGCAGTGTGGTTTCTGTATTCTAATTCCCTCACTCTCTCCTGTAATACTTTAATTTGTTCTGTCTCTTTGTGTCTCTCCTCCATTGAGGCATTTACTTCCTCAATTAGTCCAGCTAACTGGGTCACTAATATTACTCCCATTACTTTTGTTTTGTCCCGTTTAACTCCGTCTACCCACTTTCTTTGATCTTCTAAAGTTTGTGATGCGTTCCACCCGTTCCGTTTCATCTTTGCAACAATCGCTTCTCTGGCTAACAGATACTTCAAAATGAGAGCTACTGCAGTTTCTCCCTTAACAACGTGGTCTGCCATTTTTCTGTCTAGCAGTCCTGCAACCCCCGTATGCTGGCTGCTACAGTAAAAGTGCCTCAACTCTCTCCCTTATCTCCTGTCACTGATACTGCCCCAGCACCGTCTGTATTGCTGTAGGGCCTCGTAGTGAGGTTCCAGTGGGTCTCTTTCCCCTGGGCTCCCCCAACTATTCCTGACACCTCACGCTTGGACTATTTTGTGTTGTCTTATTGGGATGTGTGCTGGTTGTTTAGTGGGTTTGTCCGCCCCTGTTCCCAGCCCCTCTAAGTACAACGCCTCCCGCTCGGCCACCACCCCCACTAGCAGGGTTGATCCGTTACCCCAAAACCGGGTATCCTGCTATGGGCTGTGGTGTTCCCTACAGACGAACAAGGTTATCAAACTCCGCCCGGGTCCCTAATGGATCCTCCGTCGTCGTGTCTCTTGGTCAGGATGGATCGGGTCCCCTTTTCCTCAACACTTACACACATGTATTCTGTTATCAAAGCCCCTGTTATAGTTAGTAACTGTATCGACTCTGAGGTTGTTCGTCCCTTCAGAGTCAGTGTTGTTACCCGATTTACACTGTCCGTGCCTTGCACCCTGAGTGCCTGTGCCTCTTAGCGCCCGCTTCAAAACCCAACCTTAGCGTGGGAGATTTCTCCTCTTAACGTCCAGTTTAGGGTAGGGCACCTTGAGTCAAGCACTCCCTTGTCCTATTGCCTTGGCACAGACAGCGGTTTCATTTACAATCCTGGGTTAGTTACACCAATTAGTTCTGCATGCGGTACTTATCTTTATATTAGTCTTAATTCCTGTTATCAAATAGCCCAAAACCTGTTATCTTTACCTCTGGTCCTTTACTCCTATTAAAGTTAAAAGTTACTTACCTTTTTCCACGCCGTCGTTCTGACCTGTACCTCTTTAGTGCGGACTTCTGTTTCAATTTAAAAACTTAGGCAAGATTATACAGTTCTACAAGACAACAATACTTAAAACAGACAAACCCTAACCCTTAAAGGTACCTCACTTTGAACGGAGACCTGCACTCGCCTTTGACTGCTCTGGATTTGTATCAGATTCGTTTAAATTTGATCCCGACTTTCAAACTGTGGCCATCAGTCAGAAGTCAGATATCAAATCCTGCCGTGACTACGCCATTTTGTTGTAGGGAAATATCCCTTACCAGTGCAGAATAGAAGTTGAGTCGCAAATCAAGGTTCAAAGCGTGTCTTTATTGTACAATTACTGGGATCCCAGGGAGACCCCCGTAGCCAGCTCAGAAACAGTGGCTTGGCCACGTTGATCTCAATTAAATCACATCAGCTCTGGATCTTTATAGGGATCCAAAATTCGCGCGGGAACATTTGATTATGCCTTTTTTTACACAATGTATAAAGTGGTCTGTCAGTTTCAAAAGTCCCTAGGAAGTTTCATGGATTAGCATTTGTATGGTGTGTGTTCGTGTTAATGGGATTACTTGGTCCTGCCCCGGTGTCTAAATGCGTTTCCCATTACCATCTCTATGTGTCCTCTTATTTAAATTGATCCTATTGTTCCGTGTCTGTGTTTCCTGCTTGTGAGATTGAGTGTTAATGTCATCCTGTCCTGTTGGGTGTCTGGGGTATTTCATTCTTAACCTTTTATCCTTATCTCTTAGTTTATCAGATTTTTATGTCTGCCTTGGCCAGTTTAAAAATGCAGCTACGTGCTGTTGCTAGGCAGATTAGGGATCTTCCGTAGTTTCTGAAATTCGTGAGTCTCTCAGCTGTGCAGGGGGAGACCCGATCGAATATCCATCCGGGGGTGCCCCTCTGCATTGTTGGCCCGTTATGAGTGGTGCCAATTAGTCCAATAAAAATATGTTTGATGATGCAAATATGGTTTTCTGGAAAATTTCCTCCTTCACCTCATTATCTTCAAACTCAATGGATGTCCTTTCTGCCCAACCTCATTAATATCCCTTGGCGAAGAATGTATATTGCCTCGAGTTTGGAAGATTTAGAGGTGATCTGATGAAGCTGTTTGAAATGATAAAAGGATTCACTGGGGTTTGTAAAAAACAACTTATTTCCTCTGGTGGGGCAATGAACCAAGGAGCAGAATTTTACATTTGGGATATACGAGAGCTGCCAGTTTCCCAATGTCCCAGTAAACTGTAGCCACCTGCAAATGATCAGGCAGATCAATACTCACTGTTCAGGCAGCAGTCATGAGAACTCGATTTTATAGCAATTCCAGCTTGACCCAGTAAAGAAATTAAATGGTTTGCCCCTATCAGCCTTCTGAGCCCTGCTTCGTGATCCCTCTATCCATCTGTCAAACAGACATACAATGAAATGTCAACACCTACCAGAATCGTCACTAAATACAGATTAGCAATTTTGAAACGATTTGAATTTTAAAAAAAAGAGATATTGAGTGGAATTTTCCAGCCGCGCTCACCCCAAAGTTAAAAAATCCTACCGAAGGTCAACAGAACTTTGCATGGTCCATGTCCCACCTGCTATGATTCCCATGGTGGGCGGGACGGGAAAATTCCACCCATCTTGTCAAAACCTCTTGTCTTGCACTAATCAGGACAGGTGCAAGAGTGTCAAATTTCAAAGGGAGCAACAATTTGTACTGCATGAGAATACAATGCTAGTTGGCTGACTCTGATTGGTTGCACAATTGCCATGGAGAATACACCAGGGGGCCATTGTCCCCCCCACACTTTGGTTTAATTCAGAAAAGGAGCAATACCCAGACACATTCCATTGACCCAAGGTCCCGGTGTATGAATACTTGTAGCCTTTAGCAAGCTAGTTTTGAATACCTTCATCTTATATCTGTGAGGAAGGACATCAGAAGGAGGAAAGAAGTGATCAGCAGCATAGAAATGACCGAGAGAAGATGGATGAGGGTGAACCTGCAGCTGTTGAACAATCAGTGTTGGAACCAGAGCCATTTCACAGTCTTTCATTGATCACATCTTGTTCCACATTCTAAAGTAAATTAATAGCTCTTGCTTCATCTTCAGCATGCTTACATCTCACACCCACGCTTTCACCCCACCAGCAGTGTCGGCAAATATACTTTTCTTGTCATCTGCTGAATCAGTACCCAACAGTATAGTGAGGAGCAACCTTGGGCTCAATGCAACTTAAGTGCAATTAATTTGTATCAAGTAACCTGTGTTACAAGTGTTTGCCACACCTGGTTCCTTCTCCATGATGACAAGGTCTGGCTGATATGTCATAGAATGTAATTTTTCTCTGTGTTTCCCAGTGCTAGGTATACATGAGGTAGTAAGGCCATTGTAAGTCTGTGACAGATTGGTTTGTCTCTTGACCCCTTTGAGTTGAGTAGTCGAGTGAGCTGAAATAGGAGAGGATGAGGAGGTGAGATCAGCCTGACGTCAGGTGGCAAGTGGGAGAGAACAAGTCCAGGAGCGATGGGGGAAGAGTTAGGTAAGTAGAAACATCGAACATTTCTATTGTGCCTGGCAGCATCTTGGAACAGTAAAATGTAAAGTTTGCAAACATGAGTGAGATTGAGAATGTGGAGGTAGAGCTAGAATGGAAGCTGAGGAGGGCACCCGGGTCAATGGTGAGACTGAGATCTGGCTGTTATCCATAGAATTATCAAATCCCGACAGTGCAGAAGAGACCATTCAGCCCATTGAATCTGCACTGATGCTCTGACAGAGTATCTTACCCAGGCCCTCTTCCCTGCCCTATCCCTGTAATCCCACACATTACAAGTCTCCACTTGTCTAGTCTCCCTTTACATAAAATTCCATCCTCATTGACAGCTTTGTGTAACATCCCCAATATAATCTTTTGATAGATCTTGTCACATCTCCCACCTGACTGTCGATGAAATGTAACCATCTTATGCAAGATATAGCTGATCGATACTGACTAGGCACACTGACAACTGGCTCAATGGATAGGAAAAACCGATCAGGAGACATATCAGAGAAATTAATTAACTTTTGTAATGTCATTAAGCATGCTTATTAGACTGTGTATGATGCAATGAATACCAAAATGAATGTTGAATGAATGCTTAAATGTTTCAATAGTATATATTTCCTATCAATGTCTTATTTTGATCCCTTACTAACCAGTTCATCAGAACATTAGTTGTTTCCACCTTTTATGTTGTTTTGTTTCTAATAAGCCTCAGTCTCGAGATTAGATTAATGAATATTGAAGTTAGTAACCATTAGGCTTTTAGCATGGGTATCGATCACTTGGTGTGTTTTTAACTGCAGTTGGCTTTTTAGATACCAGTAGCAATTATTTCTTCAATGCATCTGTTGTCACTTAGTGTTTTCTTTGTAGAAATTTGGTCCAGATTTATTCATTCATGGGATTTGGATGTCGCTGGCTGAGTCAGCTTTAATTGTCCACCCTTATTTCACTCAAGAAGGTGGCAGTGATGCATCTCATTGAGCTGTTGCAGTCAATGTGGTGATGGTACACCTACAGTGCTCTTAGGAAGAAAGTTCCAGGATTTTGATCTGCTGATGATGAAGGAATTGCAATATGTTTCAAAGTCAGGATGGTGGACAGAAATTTTCAGGTTCCTGAAACCATAATGTGCACCAGAGAGGGTCTGCCATATGATCGCAGTTTGCTGTGTCCTTCACAATCTGGCTATGCAGAGAAATGAGACTCTGCCAGAGGGTGAACTGGAGGAGGAGGAGCCCTCCTCAGAAGCTGAAGATGAGGAGGATGCTGAGGGTCATCATGAGTGCCATGATGTCATGGAGCAGGGAGACATGGGAGATGTGTCTGTGATACCTTCATAGCTAAAAAGTTCCAAGAGGAATAAAACTAAGTCTGAACATCAGGAGGTATTTCCTCCAGTCCTCCAAGCTATCTGCTGACTTCTGAAGGAATAGCTGAACCATCGCTGAGTGGAGCGGGGGAGCCTGCGTTCACATTTTGGCCTTAAGTTCTCACAACGCACTCAGGTCAGATCTCAGCTGTGATTATCAGTGTCTTAGTAAACTGTTCACTCTGTCAACTTAGAGTCCAGTGAGGAAGTACAGCAATCTGAGTCGAGACTAGACACTTCCTATGCCATGTAAGGATGCAAACACTGCTGCAAAGGAAATACAGAGGAGTGTAGGGCTCTCATCCTAACATGCATGGTTTAGTTTGGGACACTATCAGTTGGGAAACACAGAGAGTCACATAGTCGTTTGATACATCTGCGTGGCTTGTTAGGCCATTTTAGGAGGCAGTTAGGAACCATTTCTTTCCAGTGTCCTGACATGTCCCTCAACCAACATCACATGAAGCAGCTGACATGGTTATCACCACATGGCTATTGTGGGAGTTTGTTGGTCCCAAATTGGCCGCCACTTTCCCTTCATTACAACAGTGTTTACACATCAGAAGTACTTAATTGGTTGGAAAGCATTTTGGGACTTTCTGAGGTCATGAAAGGCCCCACGTGAATGCAAGATTTCCTTTCATCTCACGTCTATTTGTGGAATCATGCTGGGCACAAATTGGCTGCTGCATTTCTTACATTACAGCAGCAACACTTCAAATCGTAATTAATTAACTATGAAATATTTTGAGATGTCCTAAGGGCATGAAGGAGGCAATATAAATGTAAGTTGCTTTTCTCTTTATTTTAAATAATTAGACTGCATTGTGCATAGAATATTAGAAAAACAGTGACATATCCCATAAAGGACGAGAGTGTGGAAACAATGCAGACAGCTCAGGAAGGTTGCCCAGTTAACGTGGACTGAAGCAATGCAGGCTTTTGAAAAAAAGGACTAAAGTGTACAGTGGCGCAGGCAATTATACATGACCAATTAATTTATAATCCTTTTACTTAAGCAGGCTTTGATTATGGTAGCCTTCAGACTTTCAGTTTTACCTTTGACTTGACATAGCATACAAATTTCAACGTGGACAAGTGCGAGCTAATACGTGTGGGAGGAAGTAAAAGGTCACAAACTCTTTGGGGAGTAATGTTTGAATGGGGGTGAGGGACAGATAGATCCAGCCCAAAAATCAGGAAAAACAATGGTGCAAACTAATAAGGTCATTTAAAAAAAGCCAACAAAGCATTGGGTTCAACCCTGGATGAATAGAATTGAAAAGCAGAGAACTTATATTCAAAAGTATAGAACCTCGGTTAGACCACGCTTGGCAAACTGTGAAGTTCTGAGCTGGAGTTTTACCGCCTTGCCCACCATGGAACCGGGGCAGGCGACGCTCGCTGAATGGAATTCTACTGTTGGCCACGGGCAGGATTTTAAGATCTCGCGTGAGCGAGGTCGTAAAATCCTGCCCCTGGTCTCCATAGTATTAAAAAGACAGAGAAACAGTGGAAAAGGTGCTGAAACGATTGACTGGAATGACACTAGAAGTGCTTCGAAAGGTTAGTCATGGCACAAATCAATTCCAGCCTCCTGGATTACCTGGATCCACTTCAGTTTGCCTACCATCGCAACAGGTCCACAGCAGATGCCAGTTCCCTGGCCCTGCACTCAATCCTGGAACACCTAGATAACAAGGGCACCTGTGTCAGACTCCTATTTGTTGACTACAGCTCAGCCTTTAACACCATTATTCCCATGAAACTCATCTCCAAACTTCATGGCCTGGGCCTTGGCTCTTCTCTCCGTGACTGGATCCTGAACTTCCTAACTCACAGACCACAATCAGTAAGGATAGGCAACAACACCTCCTCAACACCGGTGCCCCACAAAGCTGTGTTCTCAGCCCCCTACTACACTCCTTATATACCTATGACTGTGCGGCCAAATTCCTCTCCAATTCAATTTTCAAGTTTGCTGACGATGCCACCGTAGTGGGTCGGATCTCAAACAATGATGAGACGGAGCACAGGAATGAGATAGAGAATCTGGTGAACTGGTGCAACAACAATAATCTCTCCCTCAATGTCAACAAGACGAAGAGATTGTCATCGACTTCAGGAAGCGTAAAGGAGAGCATGCCCCTGTCTACATCAACGGGGACAAAGTAGAAAGGGTTGAGAGCTTCAAGTTTTTAGGCGTCCAGATCACGAACAACCTGTCCTTGTCCCCCCACGTCGACACTATAGTTAAGAAAGACCAACGCCTCTACTTTCTCAGAAGACTAAGGAAATTTGTCATGTCAGCTACGACTCTCATGACTTTTACAGATGCACCATCGAGATCATTCTTTCTGGTTGTATCACAGCTTGGTATGGCTCCTGCTCTGCCCAAGACCACAAGTAACTACAAAAAGTTGTGAATGTAGCCCAATCCATCACGCAAACCAGCCTCCCATCCATTGACTCTGTCTACACTTCCCACTGCCTCAGCAAAGCATAATTAAGGACCCCACGCACCCCGGGCATTCTCTCTTCCACCTTCTTCCGTCGGGAAAAAGATGCAAAAGTCTGAGGTCACGTATCAACCGATTCAAGAACAGCTTCTCCCCTGCTGCTGTCAGACTTTTGAATGGACTTACCTTGTATTAAGTTGATCTTTCTCTACACCATAGCTATAACTGTAACACTACATTCTGCACTCTCTCCTTTCCTCCTCTATGAATAGGATGCTTTGTCTGTACAGCGCGCAAGAAACAATACTTTTCACTGTATGTTAATACATGTGACAATAATAAATCAAATCAAATTAAAATCAAGAAGTGAGAAATTATTCCGATGAGGAAAGATCGAACAGGCTGACTCCTTTTTCTCTAGAAAAGAGTAGATTGATGGGTGACTGGTGGAGGATTTTAACATTCTGAAAGGATTTGATTGGGTAGATAAAGAGATGTTTCCACATGTGGGGGAAATGAAGAACAGAGGGTCACAAAGATGAAGTCATCAATAATAAACCCAATTGGGAATTCAAGAGAAACTCCCAGAGAGTGATTAGAGTTTGGAACACGCTATCACATGGAAAGGTAGAGGTGAATAGTATTGATGCATTTCAGGAGAAGAAGGATAAACACCAGGGAATAAAGAAATGAAAGGGTTGAGAGGGTGAGATGAAGACGGGTGGGAAGAGGTTCGTGCGGAACATAAACACTGGCATAGACCTCACTGGCCAAATAGCATATTCCACTTTATAGATTTGTAACTCTGAACCTCCTCTAGACTAACAGAAGAAAGAAATTCCCTGCTTTTGAATTAGGGCATTAAGGATGGATGACAGAGGTGGAAATTGATGATTGCTTTAATGGTGGCACAGTGGTAAGCACTGCTGCCTCACAGCGCCAGGGACCCGGGCTCAATTCCTGGCTTGGGTCACTGTCTGTGTGGAGTTTGCACGTTCCCCCTGAGTCTGTGAGGGTTTCCTCCGGGTGCTCCAGTTTTCTCCCACAGTCTGAAAGATGTGCAGGTTAGGTGCATTGACCCAAACAGGTGCCGGAATGTGGCGACTATGGGAGTGTTAATGTAAGCCTTACTTGTGACTAATAAGTAAAGTGATGGCATCCAGTTTACCTTTCCATCTATTCAAATGAATGGATAAAACATTGGGCCAGCTTTGTCATGATTTTATAAAACTTAGGGCGGAATTTTCCCACCCCGCCTGCCACGGGGATCATAATGGGCAGAACACGGAGCACGCAAAGGTCCGTTGAACTTGGGTGGGGTTTTTCGGCTTTGGGACGAGCTTGGCTGGAAAATCCCGCCCATAGAGGTTTATTAAATCATGAGGGGCAAGGATAAGGTGAATAGCCAAGGTCTTTTCCCCAAGAGAGGGGAGTCCAAAACTAGAGGGCATAGGTTTAAGGTGAGAGGGGAAAGATTTAAAAGGAACCTTAGGGGCAGTTTTTTCACATAGAGGGTGGTGCGTGTATGGAATGAGTTGCCAGAGGAGGTGGTAGAGACGGGTACAGTTACAATATTTAAAATACATTTGGACAAATACATGGAAAGAATCATAGAATCATAGAATCATAGAAACCCTACAGTGCAGAAGGAAGCCATTCAGCCCATCGAGTCTGCACCGACCACAATCCCACCCAGGCCCGACCCCCACATATTTACCTGCTAATCCCTCTAATCTACGCATCTCAGGACTCTAAGGGGCAATTTTTAACCTGGCCAATCAACCTAACCCGCACATCTTTGGACCCTGGGAGGAAACCGGAGCACCCGGAGGAAACCCACGCAGACACGAGGAGAATGTGCAAACTCCACACAGACAGTGACCCGAGCCGGGAATCGAACCCGGGACCCTGGAGCTGTGAAGCAGCAGTGCTAACCACTGTGCTACCATGCCGAAAGGAAAGGTTTGGGAGGATATGGGCCAAACACAAGCAAATGGGACGAGTTCAGTTTAGGTAACCTGGTCGGCATGGAGTCAGTTGGGCCGAAGGGCCTGTTTCCATGCTGTATATCTCTATGACTCTATGTTCCGGGTGTTCCATGTATTGGTGCCCAGCCAATTATTTGCCCAAGGACAAAAGAAGAAAATCAATGCCAAAATATTGGGACAGAATATTCCCATGCCCCCGGCAGCTGGTTTATTGGCAGGTGGGGGCAGAGAAAGCAGCATGAGCCCCCAAAATTGGTTTCACCCTGGCGTAAAATGATGGCGGAATCACCAACTCCCAGCTGCCAAGGCAGGTTACAGTTCCCATCAGAGGCCGGCTTGGAACTGATTTGCATTCCACAAATAAGAATCAGATGTAGGCCTGACTGGAATCGTTCTCCTATACCTGATCATCCGCGCCAGCAGCTAGAAATCACATGGGTCCAGAAAATACCTGGAACAACATGGCAGGTACAAGTCAACACCTACCTAAAGAAAGCCTTGGGCAGCTCATGGAGATGAGGAGAGGATGGAAGCCTCCAGCAACCGGAACTTGGAACATGTGCAGCACTGGATGGTTGGAACATCAATCACGTGGGTCCTCTCTGCACAGCAGCATCCAGGAGGTGGTTTCCCTTCCTCTTCTGCAGACCACTTATTCCCTTTGAAGAAATCACAGCTATCAGTCAGGCTTAGAGTCTTCGAACCCATTGCAGTAAGGAATAATGGAGATACATGAGATGCATTCAAGCGTGAAGGGAAATTTAAATAGACATAGCTGGCTGGAGGCTGAGTAGAAATCCATTGAGCTGTCAGTGGAAGCCTCTATTCATTGGAATTTCGAAGAATGAGAGGTGATCTCATTGGAACATATCAGATTCTTTATTGACTTGTCAGGGTAAATGCTGAGAGGATGTTTCCCCTCATGGGAGAGTCTAGGACCAGAGGGCAGGGTCTCAGAATAAAGGAGAGCCAATTTAAAACTGAGATGAGGAGGAATTTCTTCTCTCAGAAGGTTGTGAGTCTTTGGAACTTCTTGCCACAGAGAGTTGTGGAAGTAGAGATCTTGTGTACATTTAAGACTGAGAGAGATAAATTTTTGATCAGTAAGGGAATCAAGGGTTACGGGAAAAGGACAGGAAAGTGGACATGAGGAATGTCGGATCAGCCGTGATTCCTATTGAATGGCAGACAGGCTCAAAAAACCGAATGGCCTACTCCTGTTCCTATTTCTTATGGTCTTACTGTCTTATTTCAAATCACTGAATTTTGAAATTGACAGAGATCAAAGGTTTTTGATGCAATAGAGAGCTTTCAAAGGTTTCAGCTTGCTAGGAAGGCTTGGGGACTTCAAATAAAATCTGTCTAAATCCATTGCGTCTGAATGTTCAGCTGTGGAGAAGGGATTCCCCCTTGACATCTCCTCTTTGTCAGAGGACTTCAAAGTGACAGAGGGACAAATGGCCATTGTGTTTACCTCCTTGACTCTCCCTTGAGGCCCAAGATACCAGGCCAAGTTGTCAGTATCAGAGTACCAGGGGACAGTGCACTGTTGGGTGTCTGAGGGGTGAGGGGAGGATGAGGGGGGTCTGAAGGGGGAGAGGAGCTGAGGGGGATCTGAGAGGGTGACTAGAGCGGCGGGGGTGGCACTGGGTTGATTCCCCCTTATGCCTGTGCATTGTGTGTGTTTGGTGGGGATGGGGGATGGGGGGTGGGGGGGGGGGGGGGGGGGGGTGGGCGGCCTCTTATTTGAATGGTGGTGAGGGAAGATGCCCCTCTTTGCTGAGAGGTTCGTGGTGCTCCAATGGTCAGTGGGAGTGTCACCATTTCCATTTATCGGGGCAACTTGTGGCTGTCTCTGATTGAGGAGATTGGGGCGCCCTTATGAACAGCGCCCCGGTCTCTGAACTGCTGGGCTGGTTGGTGAGTTTTGCGAGATGAGCCCATTTGCATCTTTCAGGTGGGTAAATCCTACCCAACAGAGGCTGCCTGTCTCATTTTCCCGCTGGTGTGGACAGTTAGTCCTGATTCGGGTGAATTGCGCCCTTAGTCTCCAGCAGTAGTGTACGAATTGACACTGAATTATATAATGCAAGATCCAATTAAACTGCCAGTTTGAACCTGATACACCATCAACAACCTGCTTTTACTTAGCACTGTTGAACATTGCAAGGCACTATCCAACAGCCTTATTACACACAATCTGACACAGCAAAATGACACAATCAGCAATTTACTCAGCTTAGGACGATTGTATCAGAGTACCGAGAGACTGGTAGTTGTACATGGACTAAGTTTGTGAGTGGATTGTTTTTCACCCAGAGAATAATGGAAACCAGCAAAACAGAGCAAAACTAGAATATTTCTCCAGATAGCTATTGGTACATTAAGCTTCAATGGTATTGTATTTACTATAATAATATTTGGTCACCAGCAGCAGATATATATGTGAGGCATCATATTCTATGTAAGTAAAATCTAATAATGCACTTCATGAATTGGGGAGACCAAGAAGACAGTAAATACAAGCATATATGAGGCAAGAGACCCAATTAGAACCCAACATCTATTGCCTTTGTTCCATGGAGTCCCGACAGTGCAGAAGGAGGCTGTTTGGCCCATCGAGTCTGCCCTGGCCCTCTGAAAGAGCATTCTACCTAAGCCCTTTCCCTTTCTATATAAACCTGTGCATTAATCATGGCCAATCTACCAAGCCTGCACATCTTTGGAGTGTGGGAGGAAACCGGAGCACCTGGAGGAAACCCACGCAGACCACAGGGAGAACATGCAAACTCCCCACAATCACCCAAAGCCGGAATTGAACCCAGGTCCCTGGCGCTGTGAGGCAGCAGTGCTAACCACTGTGCCACCATGCCGCCCTTATCAACAGAATGTGATTTTACAGCCTTTGCTTCAGCAGAATTTTAAAAAAGGTACACCTGATATAATCTGTCGGATGACAGTGAAAGAAATGAAAAGGAATAAATGATTTGAATATCAAAATGATAATCAGATGAGATGTGAGACTGCCAATAGGAACAGCTTTTTGACTCAATACTGATTGCAAATAGTTAGCTTCATGTAATGCCTATTTGAGGATGACCTCTGGCAGAATACCGAGCGACCTTTTACATTTTACAATTCACTTAGCAGACAGTCATTTTTAAAAGATACTTGAACAAATAGCCAATCATGAGAAAATGTCTAACCAGAATAGATATGACTAATGCGGAGTTGAGAAGTGTTATCAAAGATCAGCAACAGTGTAATTTGATGGGTGAAAAGAAATGAAGATTTTATCATCCTCCAGCATCGAATGCTAAGTATTACTTGAATTCAGGAACCAAATAGATCATCATATTGACTATGGAAATGTTGAAGACAGTTTGTGTTATTAGTATTGACGTAGGCTTATGATGCACAGAAATCGACACCTTCCATTTTATTGTCAGGGGGAGTTGGGTTTATCTCAGGACAATACAGTCATTTTCTTTCCATAATTAGAAAGTATTCAGAAAAGGATTTTGTGAACAAAACAGCTTTTGGCAGATCTCTGCGGACTGGTGACTGTGGAGATGGTTTTCTTACTTTCAGTTTTTACGTGACAATTGCTTGGTGACATCACCTGATCATTTGCAAGATATATATTTTGCAACCTGGAAGATGCAATGAGGAAGTCTTGTGGCACAGTGGGTTTGGGTCCGATTCCTGCACCTCAGAGAACCACAAAATCCCGACAGTGCAGAAAGAGGCCATCCGGCCCATCGAGTCTGCACCGACTCTCTGAAAGAGCATCCCACACAGGTCTGCCCCACCACCCTATCCCCATAACCCCGTGCATTTACCATAACTAATCCACCTAACCCGACACATCTTTGGACTGTGGGAGGAAACCGGAGCACCTGGAGGAAACCCCACGCAGACACGGGGAGAACGTGCAAACCTCACACAGACAGTGACCCAAGGCTGGAATCGAAACCGGGTCCCCGGAGCTGTGAGACAGCAGTGCGAACCACTGTGCCACCGTGCCATCCTTGGGTTGTGAATGGTGCATTTATGACATGGACAAACAAGTTGACTATCGGCCTATGAATCCTTCCAATGCACCTGTGGCAGGTAGTAAGAATTGGAAAGTCTCCTGGGTCAGCCATGTTTGATGTGAAGGAATGCCTCTCAAGCTGTGTATAGCTTCAAACGAGTGCCTGTTCCAGGAAAAATGAGCGACAGAGACAGATGTATGTGTGTGCTTAGCCTGTTTATATGTCTGTAGATGTGGGAAGCTGCCTGTGATAACCCCCACTAGATCCATGGGGAATCACTGATTGATCTCCCTGTGGGGCTCCTTGAGTATGAATTCCCCGAGAAACATGCAATGATCTGCCCAGCTGGAATTTATTACTTGAGCCTTTCGTAAGTCAGGCCCAGGACTGGGCCTGCTGAACTACTTGTTCTAGGCCGGGGCGATTTTGTGTACAATAAGGTAGTGGTTTTATTCTGTAAATAAACTATGTTCCTTTGCAGTTGGGCTTCCTGAGTTATTCCGGCTACAACGTTGTGACAGAGAGAGAGCATGTTTAAAGCAAATTCTGCCTATTGGGCTGAGTAACACAATTTGACTTAAAATTCACCGAACAGTTTTCAATTGGATGGAATTATTTGACCTCGCCCACAGCTGGGATTCTCCGTTCTTGCTGGTAGCGGGGCATGTGAGACCGGAGAATTCCGGCCAGTGTAAGTTGTTGTTGTTGGGAGGACAACAGCAACAACTTACACTGGCTGGAATTCTCCGGTCTCACATGCCCCGCTACCAGCAAGAACGGAGAATCCCAGCTGCGGGCGAAGTCAAAGAATTCCATCCATTTGGGGTATTTTTCCCATCCTGCCCGTTACGGGAATCGTAGCGAGCAGGGGACAGACCACGCAAACGTCCATTAACCTCGGGCGTGACTTTCCGGTTTTGGGGCGAGTGCGGCTGGAAAATCCTGCCCATTGTGTTTGTAAAATCCCATGAGTTCACAAAGGCAATGGGTGATAGGTTAGATCTGCCACCTTGGATGTACTTTGCCAACCTGAGCATCTATCCTGGATGCCCAGGGGCAGATCTCAAGGTTAACATTTGGTCAAATTCATGGAACTCCCTCGCTAAAAGCATTGAGGAGCCATCAGGTTGCAGGTAACAGTTCAGAAGGCCCATCACCACCTTCTCATGGACAGTTAGGAATGGGCAGTCAAACGGAAATTGACATCACACTACCTAAGGGATAGTCGGGCAGGTGATTAGTAGCTTGGTTAACAAAGTAGATTTTAAGGAGAGTCTTGGAGAGAGAGAGAGTGCTGGAGAAGGTGAACGTGTCAAAAATATAGCCATTGATGGAGGGAGAAAAACTTTTAGCAGAAAATACAGGGTATTCTTCTTATCCAATTGTGTGGCTACAATTAGAGCCCCTTGCAACTAGCCTGAACACTGTTGTGATTGTTCTTGACATTCATGACCTCATTCAATGTGCCCCAAAGTTTTTATACATTCTCACAACAGTCTGGAAACTGTTGTTGAAAGCATCTTGACAGGAAAGATGCTGGGCTTCGCAGCAGCAGGATAATAACCAGCTCACTCTCAATATAAAACCCAAATCAATTTGAAATGGTTTATCCCAGTGTCTTGTCAAAGAAAGCCCCTGAGCAACTGACACAAATAGCTTTAACCTTGGCAGCTGTAACTCTGTCAGGTGTTCAATCCGACTGCAAACTGCCCATCAAACTTCACATTACCAAGAGGAAATTAACATTTCAGAGGCCCCCACCTTATCGTGCCTCACTTCGATTCTGATTTTACAAGCTGGAAGACTCGGATTAAGTAGTCAGTTGCTGTGAAAATATCGTCTCCAAAAGCAGGAATAGCTTACCATTAAATACTTCACCTCATAACAAAACATGTCATTAGTACCATGCTTACATCTTTTAGCTTCAGTTGAGTTGTGGGCAAATATAAGTTTCATCCACACGTCATGGTTCCAAATTTGTGAATGAACAAAAGTCTTGAGGGGAAGGCGTTGCTGGCAAACCCTGGGTTTACTGCCCATTCCTAACTGCCCATGAGAAGGTGGTGATGGGTCTTCTGAACTACTACCTGTAACCTGATGACTTCTCAATGATTTTAGGTAGGGAGTTCCATGATTTTGACCAAATGTTAACCTTGGGAATCTGCCCCTGGACATCCAGGATGTTAGATAGATGGTCAGGTTGGCAAAGTACATCCCAGGTGACAGATCTAATCTAATACCCACTTGCAGCGGCTCATTATCCTTAATATTGTTGGTAGACAAGAACACAGTGAGATGTACCCTCGAAAAGAGAGGTTCAGCACCTCAAACAATGCCGGCATCAGATTGCTAGTTCAAATGGTTGCCTCGGTAATTGCAGATGGCAGAGTAAAGCAGATGGGGTCAGGGATCAGCACTAATTTACACAATAGGGCATTGGGAATAATGGGGCAATTAGCTCTCTCAAGGAGTTGGAACGGTACAAATGATCCCTTCCTGTGCTGTACAATTCCGCAATTCTTGAAAAGGAAAAGATAAGGTAGACTGGGACTCTGCATGTCCCTAGAATGGAAAAGGATTGTTATCAAATGAGAACTACATTCAACTAACTAATTAGAAATGTTAACAATCATCCCATGTTGATTTCTGCTGCATCTACTTATCTCCTGAGTTGCATTGTAGCAGATTGATGACATGTGCCCATTGTAAACAAGCTATCAAAGCAGAACTGTGAGGCTTTGTGTAAACAAGCAATCAGTTAGTTGTGTTATCATTGCTGGCATAAAGGTTGCTTCATTTACACGGAGAAATCTAACGCAGTTTCTCATTTCCCAAACAAAACTGTAACTTGTTTTTGAAAGTTTAGGTACTGTGCATGCTTAAGTTGATGTTAACATAGAATCCTACAGTGCAGAAAGAGGTCCATCGAGTCTGCACCGACCACAATCCCACCCAGGCCCTATTCCCATAACCCCATGCATTTACCCTGGCTATTTCCCCTGACACTAAGGCACAATTTAGTATGGCCAATCCACCTAACCTGCACATTTTTGGAATGTGGGAGGAAACCGGAGCACCCAGAGGAACCCACGCAGACACAGGGAGAATGTCCAAACTCCACACAAACAGTGACCCAAGCCGGGAATCGAACCCGGGTCCCTGGCACTGTGAGGAAGCAATGCTAACCACTGTGCCACCGCGCTGCCATATGTGTAATGATTACCTGGACAACAAGAATTTTCAATCCTGTTTGTGCACGACCTTTGTAAATGTTCTTGTTCTGATGTGTTGGGATGAAAATTTAATTGAAAGCCTTGGACGTTGGAAATTTCACTCACATAGAATTGGGGCAGGTGCACCTGGGCATTCATTGAGGAGAACTGTAAGATAAAAGCAAAATATTGAGGTTGCTGGAATCTGAAACACAAACAGAAAGTACTGGAAAAACTCAGCAGATCTGACAGCATCTGTGGAGGGGGAATAGAGCCAATGTTTCGAGTCTGGACACGATGAATTCAGGCCAGCAGTAGTTTGGTTTGGGTTTGTTTCGATCCTGAGAGGGTTGACGCTGGGAAGATGAATCCACTTGTGGAAGAGAATAGAATTAGGGAAATAGTTTAGGAATACAGGATCTCACATTTAAGACAGAGATGGTGATTTTTTTTCCTCCCAGTGGATTGTGAGTCTGTGGAATTGCCTTCCCTGGAAAGAGGTGGAGGTTGAATTACTGAATATATATTCAGACAGATTTTGTGATCGGCAGGGGAGTCAAGGGTTATGGGGACAGACAGGAAAGTGGAGTTATAATATATTTGCGTCTCATTATCAGGCCCCTGAACCATCCCCCCAGCCCCCCACCCCCCATCCCCGCCCCCACATCATGGCAGTGTGATGTCAGAATTGCACAAATCATGATTGGTTTCAAAAGAGACGGACCTGGCGAGGACCCCTCCGAGGGGACCTCGGAGGTAAACCGAGTGCTCGCAGAGCCGCTCTGTGTATTAAGGGGGTTGACTCAAGAGTAACGGCTCTGACTGGGCGTGACCAGTCTTTGACTCCTGGGTGACAGTGAGGCGGAAATGCCTGAGGAGGAATTGAAGGAGGACATCGAAGGGAATGAGGCTAAGGTGGTCCTCAAGGGAGAGGAGGTTGTCCCTGAGGCAATGGTGATGACCAGGCAAGGCAAACGAGGGTGGCACGGTGGCACAGTGGTTAGCACTGCTGCCTCACAGCGCCAGGGACCCGGGTTTGATTTCAGCTCTGGGTCACTGGCTGTGTGGAGTTTGCACGTTCTCTCCATGTCTGCGTGGGTTTCCTCCGGGCGCTCCGGTTTCCTCCCACAGTTCAAAGATGTACAGGCTAGGTGGATTAGCCATGGTAAATGTGCGGGGTTACAGGGATAGGACGGGGGAAAGGGCCTGTGTAAGATAGTCTGTTAGGGAGTCAGTATAGACTCGATGGGCTGAATGGCCTCATTCTGCACTGTAAGGATTCTATGATTATTTTATATATTAATTTATTTTCTATTTTCTTTTGGATTGGGTGCCCCAATCCTTTAAAACCTCAGTTACTGCTGGGATAGGCTCAGTCAGAGTCCACCCCACCTTTGCTATGTCATGGGACCCTTTCCCTTCACTTTTTTTGGCAATGAGCTGAATGATAGTCCAGAGAAAGCCGCCATTGGGTTTCACGCCATTTATCCCACCCAGTCTGCCAAAAAATGGGAAAATTCTGCCACTTGCTCTAGACCCTCTCCATAGCCAAAAGAAACAACATCCCTGTATCAAGTCTGCCCATCCTTTGTTCTGAATTCCAGTGAATACAGACCCAGTCAACCCAATCTCTTCTCATACAACAATCCTGCCATCTCAGAAATCTGCCCAGTGAACCTTCAAACAAAGGAGATCATTCATCCTCTTCCTGCACTGGCTGGCTGCCCTCTTCTGCAGGGCGTTGGCACACAAAACCTCTGCCACAGCCTCTCATGCTGGTGTGGTGCCCTTGCTGCCTGGTTTTCTTCCTGTGTGTGGTTAGAGAACATTTCTAGAAACCCAGGAAGAAAATCTTGCATTTTTGTAATACGTTTCATGACCTCAGAATGTCTCAGAGTGCACAGCAGCCAACTAACTAGTTCTGAACCTTTGAAGGTGTAAATATTATCCAGGAAGCTACAGCTAATGCCCCTAATCTTCTGCAAAATGATGAATATTTTATAGCCACCCAGGTGGTTAAATAGGGCCTCAGTCTAACTCGTCAATGAAAATACAGCATGTCAGACCATGCAGCACTTCCTCAATACTCACTGGGGTGGCACAACGGAGGAGGCAATGGTATAATCCAGAGACCCAGGATACTGCTCTGGGGACCTGGGTTTGAATCCCACCATGGCAGATGGTGAAATTCATGCTCAGTGATAGTGACAATGAAACTATTGCCGATTGCCGTAAAAACCCATCGAAGTCCTTAGGGGAAGGAAATCTGCCGTCCTTACCCGGTCTGGCCTACCTGTGACTCCAGACCTGCAGCAATGTGGTTGACTCTTAAATATACCTGCTCTGATATGCGGGGCAATTAGGGATGGGCAATAAATGCTGGCCCAGCCAGTGGTGCCCACATCCAATGTAAGAATTAAAAGAAATAATCAAACATTTGCAAAGAGTGTGGTTAACTGAATCAACTTGTTCACTGCTAGTTAGTTGAGTTTGAAAATGGGCTAAATGAACATTTGTTCCAATGAACATGAGGCATTTTATTTCCTTGGGCGCCTTGAATAATTATTTTATCACTAATTATTTGACAGCATTTAAATTATTAGGCTTTATTGCTACAAACAGCTAATAAAATTTGCTCAATCCCAATGGTTCTTATTCATATGCATGATCTCAACCCACAGTACCACAGGGATTGTCCTGTCAAAAAAAACTAATGATTGGCCATTAGCTGTGACATCACCTCTTTTGCTTGATGAGATATATTTCATGAGTTGTAGCCTTAATGATAATCATTTATTTTTCAAAGGATTAAAGATTGATAAAAAAATGTATTAAAAATTAAGGATCTTTTCAAAACAGACCGAAAATCCTCTGAGGAATGATACACTGAGTGAGAGAAAGAATGGAGAGCCAATGGAAGAAAGAATAATGAATGACAATACTGTGAAGAGATTATCCATTAACAATCATTGGCCCATGAATGAAGCTTGATTGTGATTGATAGAATACAATAAATGATCAATTTAATCAGTCAGAACTGACAAAATGTGGTACAGGAATTTAGGAGCATAACTCAAACCGTGGCATAATTCTGACGCTCGGTACATCTTATTAATGTTGTTAAAATCTGTACTGAGCTGTAACTGTTGATCAATCCGACAGAATCCTTTAATATGCAAGATGACATTTTAGATGGAGCTCGATAAACAGTTGAGGGAGAAAAAAATGTTAACGGATGCAGGGACAGCGATAGGAAACTGGTTCAAAATAGGAAAGCTTCAATATGGAGCCAGCACAAACCAAAGAACAGTGGCATGAGTGGTTTATAAAGAACCCAAACTTAGTACATAACAGCAATTCATTTTTATTGGTCATAGAATCATACAGTGCAGAAGGAGGTCATTCGGCCCATCGAGTTTGCACCAACCACAATCCCGCCCAGGCCCTAACCCCATAACCCCATTCATTTACCCTAGCTAGTCCCCCTGACACTCAGGGGCAATTTAGCATGGCTAATCCACCTAACCTGCATATTTGTGGACTGTGGGATTTTTGAGTTGATTTGATTTGATTTATTATTGTCACATGCATTGACATACAGTGAAAAGTATTGTTTCTTGCGCGCTATACAGCCAAAACATACCGTTCATAGAGAAGGAAACGAGAGAGTGCAGAATGTGGTGTTACAGTCATAGGTTGCAGAGAAAGATCAACTTAATGCAAGGTAAGTCCATTCAAAAGTCTGAGGAAACCGGAGCATCCGGAGGAAACTCATGCAGACATGAGGAGAGCGTGCAAACTCCACACAGACAGTGACCCAAGCCGGGAATCGAACCCGGGTCCTTGGTGCTGTGAGGCAGCAGCACTAACCACTGTGCCACCATGCCACCCACTAAATTACACCTAATCTGTCATCTTGCCCACTCGTCAAAGCTGTTTTTTATCCTCTCCAGTCTCTCTACGTCTTCCCTGCAGCTCCCATCAGCTAAGTTCTGTATCGACTGGAGATGAATACTAATCTTTTTGGAATTGGGGTTCAGTATTACCAAGAGTTGAAATATCTTGACATCCGATTGGAGTAGCTGGCCTGTCAGGCAATATAAATGGAAGGAAAAAATACAAAACTGTCGCTTCAAAGCAAGTCACATGTAGGAAACACATAACGTCAGATGTGAATATCTTAACACTGAGCACTGTTCCGATTTATGCTGGTTCTATATTACTTTGTATTATTACTCAGTGTTAAAGCCACCTCGCTATGAACAAACCTTGACGTTAATGTAAAGTGTTTAAGTGGTCCTCCAGGCAATCAATAAAGCTTTGGACTAGAAATGGTGAACTGAAAATCAGCAGCGGACTTTGGGAGTTTTGGGGGGTGGGGAGAATGTCTCAACAGAGCTTGAGTCATCAGCAAGAGAGAATTGCAGCCATGTGCTATCTGTCATCAGGGCAGTGATTATGGAGTGCATGCCAGGCACATTTAATGACTTGAAACATGGCTTAGCTTCCCTGCAGGCACTCGACAATGTCCACCTTTGAGAGTGGTGTGATGTGGTGGAATGGCACAAAGATCTCCTCCCAGAACAATCTTCATTTCAACAGTCATCATAAAGATGCTGGAGTGCTGAGCTCCTCTGTTAATGAACTGGGTGGCACGGTGGCACAGTGGTTAGCACTGCTGCCTCACAGCACCGGGGACCCGGGTTCGATTCCTGGCTTGGGTCACTGTCTGTGTGGAGTCTGCACATTCTCCCCGTGTCTATGTGGATTTCCTCCGGGTGCTCCGGTTTCCTCCCACACTCCAAAGATGTGCAGGTTAGGTGGATTGGTCATTCTAAATTTCCCCTTAGTGTCCAAAAAGTGTAGGTTAGGGGAAGTAGTGGGGTAAATACGTAGGGTTGTGATGATAGGACCTGGGTAAAATACTGAGTCGGTGCAGAACAGATGGGCCGAATGGCCTCTTCCTGCACTGTGTGGATTCTATGATTCTATTCTCAGATGAACTTTACACTGGGGGGGTCGGTCCCTTTACCCTATATTTTTGTTCCTCGATTTTTATATTCCCTACTCACCCCTTCAGCACTGGCCAAAGGCAATTAATGAAGTGGGAGAAATTTTGAATTCTCAGACTTTTTGTCACTATTTGGCAACACTTCCCGTTAATTCTCCCTCACTTTTACATTCACTTCCCTACAATGTGACCGTCCTTTACCATGGTTTGCCAAGGGCCCATTGCCAAACTCACCCAGGGTAAATTTGGACTTGGAGAGCTGGTATGAAATGGTTGATCGTGAATCAGTGACATGTTTCGGCATGGTGGCACAGTGGTTAGCACTGCTGCCTCACAGCGCCAAGGACTCGGGTTCGATTCCCGGCTGTGTGGAGTTTGCACGTTCTCCCTCTGTCTGCGTGGGTTTCCTCCGGGTGCTCTGGTTTCCTCCCACAGTCCGAAGATGTGCGGGTTAGGTGGATGGGCCATGTTAAATTGACCCTAGTGCCAGGGGGACTGGGGTCTGGGTGGGATTGTGGTTGGTGCAGACTCGATGGGCCGAATGGACTCCTTCTGCACTGTAGGATTCTATGATGTTTCAGGAATCTAATCGGTCTGACTGTGAGTAATGAGCTCAGGTCCTGCATTTACCTCGTCCTGAGAAAAGAGACGAATCTCTACTTGCTTTTCAGTCGGAGCTTAATCATTCTTAATTTTTTATTGATCATGGAGCATGTTTCAGACACAGGATAAAGTGTTTCATACACTGGGAGCACTTTTCAGGAAGTTTGGCAGTTGTACAGAAAGTAATGGATTTGAATCCCTGCTATGATTTCACCTCCAGACGCTGAAAGATGCCCTCAGAAGAACAGGAGATGGCGCTCGACTCATTGATCAACAGTTCCAACGCGCCACAGCGAAAAACCGCACCGACCTCCTCAGAAGACAAACACGGGACACAGTGGACAGAGTACCCTTCGTCGTCCAGTACTCCCCCGGAGCGGAGAAGCTACGGCATCTCCTCCGGAGCCTTCAACATGTCATTGATAAAGACGAACATCTCGCCAAGGCCATCCCCACACCCCCACTTCTTGCCTTCAAACAACCGCACAACCTCAGACCATTGTACGCAGCAAACTACCCAGCCTTCAGGAGAACAGTGACCACGACACCACACAACCCTGCCACAGCAACCTCTGCAAGTCGTGCCAGATCATCGACACAGATGCCATCAGCTCACGTGAGAACACCATCCACCAGGTACACGGTACATACTCTTGCAACTTGGCCAACGTTGTCTACCTGATACGCTGCAGGGAAGGATGTCCCGAGGCATGGTACATTGGGGAAACTATGCAGACGCTGCGACAACGGATGAATGAACACCGCTCGACAATCACCAGGCAAGACTGTTCTCTTCCTGTTGGGGAGCACTTCAGCGGTCACGAGCATTCAGCCTCTGATATTCGGGTAAGCGTTCTCCAAGGCGGCCTTCGCGACACACGACGGCGCAGAGTCGCTGAGCAGAAACTGATAGCCAAGCTCCGCACACACGAGGACGGCCTCAACCGGGATATTGGGTTCATGTCACACCATTTGTAACCCCCACAGTTGCCTGGACCTGCAGAGTTTCACTGGCTGTCTTGTCTGGAGACAATACACATCTTTTTAGCCTGTCTTGATGCTCTCTCCACTCACGTTGTTTTGTTTCTTAAAGACTTGATTGGTTGTAAGTATTCGCATTCCAACCATTATTCATGTAAATTGAGTCTGTGTCTTTATATGCCCTGTTTGTGAACAGAATTCCCACTCACCTGAAGAAGGGGCTTGGAGCTCCGAAAGCTTGTGTGGCTTTTGCTACCAAATAAACCTGTTGGACTTTAACCTGGTGTTGTTAAACTTCTTACTGTGTTTACCCCAGTCCAACGCCGGCATCTCCACATCATGATTTCCATCAGTCAGAGCGTTACACTGTCAGTGCAAAACAGTAAAATTACTTTCATGATTAAGGAGGAAAAACGAAACAAATCCTTTAGTTAATCTTTTTTTTTGTCTGTTTCACTCACCTGGTTATGAACATCTTTTTATTAAGCTTTTCCAAAGTTATATGTACACGCACAAGTCGCTGAGACAATAACAACAAAACTCCAAAGATGTGTGGGTTAGGTTGATTGGCCATGCTAAATTAACCCTGGTGTCAGGGGGATTAGTAGGGTAAATACATGGGGTTATGGGAATAGGGCCTGGGTGAGATTGTGGCTGGTGCAGACTCGATGGGCTGAATGGCCTCCTTCTCCACAGTGGGGATTCTATGATTTGGTGATTTTATGAAACTCCAGTAGATATTCAAAATACAATGCCAAGTACCCAAATTACCAAATGGTTCCTGGTTTGTTCATGGAAATTTATCTCAGGTCAGCACTTATTGCCCATTACTAATTGCCCCTGAGAAGGTGGTGGTGAGCTGCTTCGCGAATCGCTGCAGTCCATGTGGTGTAGGCATACCCACAGTGTTATTAGGGAGGGAATCCCAGGAATTTGACCCAATGACAGTGAATGAACGGTGACAAAGTTCCAAGGCAGGATGGTGGGTGGCTTGGAGGGAAACCTGTAAGTGGTGGTATTCCCCATGCCCCTGCTCTCTTGGCCCTGCTGGGTGGTAGGGGTTGTCAGCTTTGAAGCTGCTGTCAAAGTAGCTTTGGAGAGTATCTGTAGTGCACCTTAATGTTGGTACACACGGTTGCTACTATGCGTTCATGGTGGAGGGAGAGAATGTTTGTGGTTGGGGTGCCGATCAAATGGGCTGCTTTGTCCTGGATGGTGTCCAACTTTTTGAGTGTTGTTGGAGCCGCACCCATCTAGGCAAGTGGGGCGTATTCCATCACACACCTGACCTGTACCTTGTAAATGGCGGATAGGCTCTCGCTACTGTAACCGCAAGAGCTATGATGAAAATAATGCAACAACATTTGCAACTGGTGAGAGGGTTTCATATGACTGGACAATTTGCAATTAGATGTCACATAAAGCACCCATCAGACTAAAATTGCCCTTCCAGGTTAAAGAACGTATGTGAGATCCGTGCATACCTCTGGTGCTCTGAGCTTGTACAGCTCCTGAAGATCTCAGATTCAGTTCATCTTCAGGAAGCTTGTGTACCAGAGCTGTAAGGCCTGAGTCCCTGCACTGAATGTGTATTTCTGTTCCAGGCACTTATCTAAAAATAACTAACCGTCATTGATTTTCCCACTCACATCATTTGTGTTTCCAAAACAGGAGCAATCCGCATTATGGTACAATTTGGAACCGCAGGAACAAATTAGAATCCCCGCTGATGCATTTCAAATTATATTTTTTGTCAAATAACGCAGTGATTAGGGACAACTGGTGGAGTGGAGCTGCAGCAAATATCAACATGAAGGCACCATGCAATTGAACATGATGATGATAAGGGGCAATTCCAATTCCGTTAATGCTTTTACTAAAATGCAGGCCGCATTATGGTACTTTTTTCCTCTTCCCCTGCCTACGAGGCAATTGGGAGGACTGGCTCTCTCTAGAACAGGCTGTTGAAAGTAGGCAGATGGTGACAGCTGCTCAGACCTGACACTGGGATTGCTCTGCACTACGAGCTTGGCCCATTATTTACATTTTTTAATTAGCTGATGAGCAAACTGTTTTCATCTGCAAATATAAGCAAACAATACACAACAGCAAGGTTGGGAGCATTAGGATGAGCAATGAGCACCTTTGGCTTGGGACACAGCCGCTGGAGGTGAAGGTAACTGGAAACATACAGATACTCTGTCTGTCGAGTTAAAGTTAACAGTTAAAGAGTTTTACACATGCTTTATCGACAATTCTAATCGAGAGAAAAACGCTCACGTAGCATTGGATTTTGCCCCAGCCTTCTGGCCCTCAATGATTCCCGACGCGGATAAATGAAAGAAAAGAATTACTGTCTTTCACCCAGCACATTACGGCAACAGATTAGCTGATTGCAGCAACAACCATTTGCATTTAGATAGCAACTTTAATGTCGTAAAATGTTCCCAAGGTCCTTCATCCAAACATCATCAGCTGAGGCAATTAGGGAGACTTTAGAAAAGGTGACCTAATACTTGGCCAGAGAGGTAGATTATTAACAATGTCTTAAAGGTTTAATTTTTAGAATTTAGGGTCCAGGTGGGCAATGATGGGCTGTAAGGAATGCAGATTTAAAGGATTGCAGAAATCTTAGAGGGTTGCAGGGCTGGAGGTGGTTACAGAGTTAGGGGGAGGGAGGAGGGTGGTGAATCTATTCAGAGATGAACGCAATGATGAGAATTTTAACATTGAGGCATTGATAATCTGGAAACTAATGAAGGTCAATGAGCACAGGGGTGATTAATCCAAAATAATTTCAACAACGACCTTGACCTTTTTCGCTAAAATATTCACAAAGAAATGGGCACAAGATTGTAAATGAAACACTAAACTTTATTATTGTTTCTTCCATAAAATCCTCAAGGTGATTCATGTGACATTCTCCTTGGAATGATCTCGTCTGGCTATGAATGTTAATCTGTTTCTTAATCCAGTTGAGGTTGTAAACTATCGAATGAGATGCTTGGCTGTTTAATGGATACTGATATCAGAGTGGCGCTGATTTCTTCATTTATATTCAGGTTGGGAAAGTCACCGCTACTTTCAGTTTGTGACAATCTCAGCACTAGAAACAGATGAAGGATTCACTTGAAAAATGAAACCCAAAGAATTATTTGATGACACAAAATTAACGAATAGACACCAAGGTATTTCATTTCCAGGAGAGGGCTGCTGGATAGAATTAGCGGCAGCAGCCTGGTGATAACGATATGTACAGAGAGAGGTGCTCATTCCTCAGTGTGCTCCATTTATAGTTTGTGACTGTCTACTCAAGAAGCAAAGACATCACGCCCAGCCATAGATCCACATCTGAAAGTTTCTCCTGTTGCTTAGCACAGGCTTCAGACCATCAATGCCATGAAGATTATTTCATCAGTAACATTATCATACCTTCAAAACAAAAGCAGTGATATGCCTCATCTTGCCTTTGGGGAATAGCGCAGGAGGTGTTGTTTCTGCTCCTGCTTTGGTTGTGTTGTGACCACAGACCAACAGTTGTATTTCACCAACATTTATACGGTTACTGCCGGTTGGTTGTCCTGATAATGAAAGCTTACAAATGGAAATAATCTAAAGTTGGGTCGTGAAGATTTCCAGTGGAGAAGCTGTGACTATTTCCTTGTTCCATTGTGGGATTGCCCTTGAGAAGAAAAATTATTGATTCACTGTCTTGGAAACAAATGGTCTCTGTAGTTTGTGAGGATGGTTACTTCATGTTGGGCGGCACGGTGGCACAGTGGTTAGCACTGCTGCCTCACAGCGCCAGGGACCTGGGTTCAATTCCCGGCTTGGGTCACTACCTGTGTGGAGTTTGCACATTCTCCCCATGTCTGCGTGGGTTTCCCCAGGGTGCTCCGGTTTCCTCTCACAGTCCAATGATGTGCGGGTTAGGTGGATTGACCATGCCAAATTGCCCCTTAGTGTCAGGGAGGTTAGCAGGGTAAATGTGTGGGGCTACAGGAAAAGAGCCTAAGTGGGATTGTGGTCGGTACAGACTCGATGGGTCGAATGGCCTCCTTCTGTACTGTAGGAATTCTATGATTTTATGTTTTGTCATTGCCAGGTACATTTTCTGTCAATTCCCACCTGTCCATTCCATATTTTATAGAACAAGATGTGGAGATGCCAGTGTTGGACTGGAGTGGGCACAGTAAGAAGTCTCACAACACCAGGTTAAAGTCCAACAGGTTTATTTGGAATCATGAGCTTTCTGAGTGCTGCTCTTTCCTCAGGTTAGTCCACTCACCTGATGAAGGAGCAGCGTTCCAAAAGCTCGTGATTCCAAATAAACCTGTTGGACTTTAACTGGTGTTGTGAGACTTCTTATTATAGAACATGGTCAGTCTATTCTTCTCCCTCTTTTGCTGTAGTGATTCCCATTCCAAACTTTTGATCCAGGATATGACTCTGATGCAATTCCCATACTGATTCATGAAGGGTCATCCCTGGATATCTTCAATTTTATTTATATCTTGCCATAAAAGAATCCCATGTGCAACTTGTATACTCCAGGATTGGATGAACAAATGATTAATGAGCTATTACTCTTAATTGCAACACTCAAGATCCCTCATCAGAATCCAAGACCACTGTCTGTTTTGGATGTTGACTTGTCCAATGTGTCGCCTCTAGTTCCATACACTTTTATTTATGTTAACAGACTCTTATGTGGAATTCTATCAAATTCCTCCTGGAAGTCCATGGCCGGAATTCTCCCATCCTGTCTGCCACTGGAATTTTATGGACGGTTTGCGGAGAATGTGAAACGCCAATGACAGTCAGGCGGGAATTTTCGGCTTTTAGACCAGCACGGCTGGAGAACCCCGTAGCATATGACTAACATCCATAAACAGCCTCATACCTTCCATAGCAACTAAATATTGCAGATGCTGGAAATCTGAAATAAAGCAAGAGAATGATGGAAATACTCAGCAGATCTGGCAGCATCCGTGCAGAGAAACAGTCTTAATGTTTCAGGTCTTTAACCTTGAGTCAGAACGGGAAGAAGTTATCAGCAAAACAGCTTATAATCAAGTACAGAAGCAGGGAAAGGGGAATGGACGGAAAGGTCTGTGACAGGGCGGAGGGCAGGAGGGAGTTAATGACAAAAGGCATGATGGTGCAAGGTTAAAAAATAATGGTAATAGGTCAAGAAAACTAACAAAGGACAGACCGGTCTAGAGGAGTGTGAATGAAAACAACCATCGAAATTCAATATTGAGTTCAATGATTTCAGATCATAACCACTGCATCCATTCTCTCAGCAGCAGGCACTGGGAGTAATTCTGCTGTCACATTTACAATTAATTAGGTCGACAGAAATGTCAACCAAGTCCAATATACATGCTTACCCTTTACAAATCCATGCTGGCTCGCTCTGATCGACTCATAATTATCCATGTGCTCAGTCACTCCGGCCTGGGATTTTCTGGTCCCATGGCCCAGAGTCAATGGACCTTTGACCGGTCTGCCAGTTTCTCCATCCTGCCCGCGATGGTTCCCACCACGGGGGAGGCTGGATAATCCTGGCCTCTGTCCCTGATAACAGCTTCTCGTAGCTCCCCCACGACAGACTAAAGGGTCTGCAACTTCCTGCTTTGACTCTGGGACCATTCTGATATATTGGAGTGAGATTGGTGATGTTTCTATGCCTGGGGCAGTTCCTGAATCAGGAGAGTTTTGGAAAATGAGTAGAATATCTAGAAATCCCTCATCAATAAGTGGAAATTATTAAACCCTGGACATTTGTTTATTATAAGTCTCACTTTTCCCACCTTTTTATTTCAAATTTGTATTAAATCTAGTTATTGCTTTGTCTGGATTTATATGTAATTTTCCTCGTATCTCTGGTACTTTTACCGTTATTCTCTCCTGTGAAAGCTGATGTAAAGTCAGTATTCCCCGAGACAGACACTACTGCTGGAATTTTACTGCCTTGCCCGCCCGAGGCTCATAAGATTCTGCCTGAGGCCAAGGAAGAATGCCGTTCTGTGAGCCTCACCCACCCCGGTTCCGGGGCGGGCGTGCCGGTTAAATTCCGGCATACACATCTGACACTATACTTAACCACTCTCCTCTTAATGTACTTGTTAAAAAAAACATTAATATTACCCCTCAGGCTAATAACGTTATCCCTGTCAGCCAATGAATGTGAGATTGTGGCAGAGATTCTCCGACCTCACCCGCGGCTGGGATTCTCCAATCCCGCTGCAGTGAGTGGAGTTTTGGCTGAGCACCAAATTCTCCATTCTCACTGGCAGCGGTGGCGGGGTGTGGGAGACTGGAGAATCCCACCTTGTATGTGAGATCAGAGACTTTTTATCTAAGAGTCAAAGTACATTTCACAAGCATTTTGTTCTCTGATAAGCTTCTCTGCAAACGTTTTGAAGGATTTACTACGTTGAATGCGTTGGCCAGTCCATATTGAACATCATCTGTTGGGAAATTTGATTTTATTTGCTCTTTCATTCCTGGCTGTGTGCATAGCGTACATGATTTACACTGATCCAGCATTCGTCACTGGGAACATCAGATTGCAATGTTAACTCTCACATATTAGGACTCTTCTGATATGCGTCAGCTTAAACTTTCTGCAATTAGCAAGGGTTTTAGAAACATAGAAACATAGAAAAACTACAGCACAAACAGGCCCTTCGGCCCACAAGTTGTGCCAAACACATCCCTACCTTCTAGACCTACCTATAACCCTCCATCCTATTACGCTCCATGTACTCATCCAGGAGTCTCTTAAAAGACCCTATTGAGTTCGCCTCCACCACCACTGACGGCAGCCGATTCCACTCACCCACCACCCTCTGTATGAAAAACGTACCCCTAACATCTCCCCTGTACCTACCCTCCAGCACCTTAAACCTGTGTCCTCTCGTAGCAGACATTTCCACCCTGGGAAAAAGCCGCTGAGAGTCCACCCGATCTATGCCTCTCAACATCTTATACACCTCTATTAGGTCTCCTCTCATCCTTCGTCTCTCCAAGGAGAAAAGACCGAGCTCCCTCAGCCTATCCTCATAAGGCATTCCACTCAATCCAGGCAACATCCTTGTAAATCTCCTCTGCACCCTTTCAATCTTTTCCACATCCTTCCTATCGTGAGGCGACCAGAACTGAGCACAGTACTCCAAGTGTTCAGACATGGAGGGGAAAATATATTTATTTTGCAGAGAAAGGAGACACCCTGTCAAAACTTTTAGCTCGCACTCATCAGGACAGCTTGCAACAAACAGTAAAAGGAACGACATCTCATCCTGCACGGAAGGAGAGTGTTGATTGGTTGGCAAGTGGATCTTGATAGCCAAGAAATGAGTTGCACTTCCAAATTCTCAGCAATATCACAAATTCGGCAAGATACTGTGTTATCGCTGACACATTTCAATTTTTCGGCTGATCTCTCACCATGTCTAGTGCTGCAGGGAGAATTAATCTCTCTGCCACAGTGTGGGGTATTTCCTCTTTAGCTATGCGTTAAACTACTATGCAAGAGGCTAATTGAATGTTAAATTCCTGTTCAGAGCTTGAGCTGATGATTTCAGTCCTTGCTGCATCCTTTTGAAAAAACATCCAAAGGTTCGTTCTTGAGATTGCCATGCTTAGTCTTCAGATGCAAGTTTTGTAAGTAATCTCACAACACCAGGTTAAAGTCCAACAGGTTTATTTGGTAGCACGAGCTTTCGGAGCGCTGCCCCTTCATCAGATGAGTGCAAGATTTGTTTCACAAACAGGGCATATATAGACACAAACTCAATTACAAGATAATGCTTGGAATGTGAGTCTTAACAGGTAATCAAGTGTTTACAGGTGCAGACAATGTGAGTGGAGAGAGGGTTAAGCACAGGTTAAAGAGGTGTGAATTGTCTCAAGCCAGGACAGTTAGTGAGATTTTGCAATTGTGGTCGGTGCAGACTCGATGGGCCGAATGGCCTCCTTCTGCACTGTAGGGTTTCTATGATTCAAAAAGCCCAGGCAAGCCATGGGGGTTACTGTGCCTACCCCAGTCCAACACCGGCAACTCCACATCGATGCAAGTATTGAGGGTTTTAAACTCTTATTCACCACTATTTTCCCCACATATAAAACATATGGGCTTTTGCATCCTGATCTGCATTGGTACAATTGACAAAACTGTAATAAGTCTTCGGAGGCAGAAGTCCCTTCACCAAAATCCCTTTATTTACAATTCCAACAGCAGAACACAGAGTGCTATCAGTCAGCATTCTACCTTCGGGAGTGCCAGAGGAACTGACACTCCCAGTTAAATACAAGGAAAAGACTCCCTGATTGGCCCATCAATTGACTCTTTAATCAGGGAGTTCATACTCCAATAGGCCAACCTCAATGGCCTGACTGAAGTCATTAAAATATGATTGCACTATATTAATGGTTTAAAATGTAGGATGGCACTCCAGCGTTGAGCTGTTGGAGGTGCCTTCTTTCATATGAGATGTTAAACACGGGGCCCTGTCTCTTCATCAGATGGGCATAAAAGACCCCAGGTCACTATTTCAAAGAACAGCGGGGCCCGATTTTACCGGCACGCCGTGCCAGTCGATTAGCGTGGCAAGCCAGGGAGATAGAAGTTCAAAGTGCCATCAACAGCCTGCCTTGCAATAACATTGTCTGCCAAGTGAGTTGGTGCCCAAGTGAATTTGCTCCATGTACATGTACTGGGCGTGTTGACCTGTTTATTCTTGCCTCATGTGGTCATACATGGTATTGCAGCGAGAATAATACCCAGAGAGAAAACAGGAAAAAAGGTCAAAAAAAGGGCTCGCTTTTGGTGACCTGCTTTTCAATGTCGGTGGTGACTTTCCCACTACTTTGGAAACCATTGCCTTGGATTAAACCTCTCAGACCTTGTGCAAACAAAGGAAAAGTTACTTCTCACAGAGGCAATGCAAATAGGGTGGTGGTGGTGTCTGTCACTTTAAGACAGTACAGCAGAAGTAAGTCCCCTGACATGAGGGAGCAATAGGAATTGAGAGTGAGTGATCACACCAGAAAGAGAGAGAGTCCTCTCTCAGGCATTTTACTTCTGGAACCATGTTGTAAGCATGTAGAACTGTGCTCTGCCCCAGGCCAGGCAACATGCTGCATAAACCTCCTGCACCAAAGTTTCCCTTATCAACATATTTTTTAAATCATTCATGGGACATGGGCATCGCTGGCTGGGCCAGCATTTATTGCCTGTCCCTTGTTGCTCTTGTTCAGAGGGCAGTTGAGAGTCAACCACATTGCTGTCACTCTGGAGTCAAATATAGGCCAGACCGGGTAAAGACGGCAGATTTCCTTCCCGAAAGGACATTAGTGAACCAGATGGGTTTTTACGACAATCAACCATGGTTTTCAGCAGATTCTTAATTCCAGATTTTTTAAAAAAATTGAATTCAAATTCCACCATCTGCCGTGGCAGGATTCAAACCCGTGTCCCCAGAACATTAACTGAGTTTCTGGATTCATTGTCTACTGATAATACCACTAGGCCATTGCCTCCCCTTCTAGTTCGAGCACCTCTAGTTCTTAACAACGTCTCAAATCTCTTGATGATGCCATAACAGCCACAACATAACAGAAAGATCAAGCTGCGGAAGCAAGAGAGAGTGGTCTTTCGTGGAGACAAGTCATGCCCCTTTGAAGAAAGTGCGATTTGATTTTGGTTTGATTTGATTTGATTTATTATTGTCACATGTATTAGTATACAGTGAAAAGTATTGTTTCTTGCACCCTATACAGACAAAACATACCGTTCATCGAGAAGGAAAAGAGAGAGTGCAGAATGTAGTGTTCCAGTCATAGCTCAGGTGTAGAGAAAGAGTGTAGAGAGAGAAGCCATTCAACATTTAAGGCAAGAAAATAGAGGGCACAGTGAAACAGATACCCACAATATCGGGAAACAGTGCAGTGTGGCAGGAAATCCCTGCAGAGGTGAAGGGAAGAATGCCCAGTGAGGGGAGCAGAGTGTCACAACTGATAGGTCACTAAACATGTCTGCTCTTGTAAAATACAAGTAACCCAAACAAAACAGTTAATAACAAAGTTGAATCAAATCCAAGAAATGGAAGAGTGACAGGAAAAACAGACAACCTTCCGAGGAGAAGTTAACAAAACAGAAAATAACTATTGGAGCATTAAATTTGAAGGTGATGGGCACCCCACAGAATTCTAGCTTGACACAGACACTGGTGTGACAGTGCTATCTGATACAGTAAAGTGACTCAGAAATGTCACATTACAGCCACCCACCGTTCAGCTGCAAGGTCCAATGGGAAGGTAATAGATCAACTCTTGGCAAGATTGAGATACCAGGGGTATATGGCCCTACCCACCAGCGGGACTTTCTGATCCCCCCAAAAGTCAATGTACGTTTGAATGATTTCATGGCCCAGCACTGTGACAGGGCCAGAGGATAAAGAAATGGTTGAACGCTGGCTGGTATGTTATACAGAACCAGCAATTATCATCATTGAGCAGAAGAACCTGTTTGCCACTGAGGTTGATGAAATTGCTGATTAACAATCCAGTCATTTTTTTTTAATTCATTCGTGGGATATAGTTGTCACTGGCTGGCCAGCATTTATTGCCCATCCCTAGTTGCCTGAGTGCCGCTGAGAGTTAATCACACCGCTGTGGCTCTGTAGTCATAGAATCAAAGAGTCGAATGCCGGAATTTTACCGGCATGCCCGCCCGAGGCTCGTAAGATTGCGCCCAGGGCCAATGGAGAATGCCATTCTGCAAGCCGAAATCAGGGCAGCGTGCCAGTAAAATCAGAGCCTTAGAAACCATACAGTGCAGAAGGAGGCCATTTGGCCCATCGAGTCTGCACAATCCCACCCAGGCCCTATTCCCGTAATTCCACGTATTTACACTGCTAATCACCCTTACACTAGGGTCAATTTAACCATGGCCAATCAACCTAACACACACATCTTTGAAGTGTGGGAGGAAACCGGAGCACCCAGAGGAAACCCACGCAGACATGGAGAGAATGTGCAAACTCCACACAGACAGTGACCTGAGGCCAGAATTGAACCCGGGTCCCTGGCGCTGTGAGGCAGCAGTGCTAACCACTGTGCCATGGTGCCGTCCAAGTCACATGTAAGCCAGACCAGGTAAGGACGGCAGACCTCCTTCCCTAAAGGACATTAGTGAACCAGATGGGTTTTTCCGACAATTGACAATGGTTTCATGGTCATCAGTAGATTCTTAATTCCAGATATTTTGTACTCAGAAATGAATTTCCATCTTTATTTTCAGGTCTCGGAAATCTGAAAAAAAAGAACATCATGGAACTCGAAGGAGAGATGCTGAGCCTCTATGTCCCTTCACAGTGAGGAAGATCCTTCGCCCACTCTTAATGTCAAGACTGAGTGCTGGCTCCGTCTCAGAAACCCATCAGGTTACAATTTTGCTTATTTTGCTCTATAATTCGCTGGTTTAAAAAAAAACAAGTCATTGCAGTTTTTTTTCATATGGATAGATTTGTTACACTGAAAAGGTGGAATTAATCTCTGACTGTTGTATTCGATAGTGAATACTAGATGATTGAGACTGAACACATGTTACAGCAAAGGTTCGGAGGAGGAACTTCTTCACACAAAGGGTTGTGATTCTGTGGAATTCCCTGCCCAGTGAAGCAGTTGAGGCTACCTCATTGAATGTTTTTAAGGCAAAGATAGAAAGATTTTTGAACGGTAAAGGAATTATGGGTTATGGTGAGCAGGCGGGTATGTGAAGCTGTGTCCACAAAAAGATCAGCCATGATCTTATTGAATGGCGGAGCAGGCTCGAGGGGCCAGATGGCCTATTCCTGCTCCTAGTTCTTATGTTCTTATATTCTTAGGTTATCTCTGCAATAATCATACCGACAAAGTGTTGTTCTGGAATGGTCACAGTATCAAAGTATAATGGTTCAACTAGAATCTGTGTGGACTTGACTCAATTAAACAATCAGTCGAGTATGAGATCTACCCGATGGCTTCAGTAGATGATAGTTTTCCTAAATTAACAAAAAGCAACCTCTTCATAGAATTGGATGCTAACAGTAGCTAGATTGCTAACTACTTTTATTGCACCGTTGTGTCATTATTATTTTAACATGTTATCATTCAGAATTGCTTCTGCACCTAAGATATTCATAAAATCACTGTTTGAGACTCTGGAGGCACGAAGGCAGTAATATGCCTTGTGGTCGACATGCTCGGGTCTTTGAGGGAAGAACGTGACTGTCAAGTGAGAGCGACTCTTAAAATTCTACAAGGGGCGGGTTTGACATGAAATGACAAATATGAATTTGCAAAGCTTATGATAAAACTCTCAGGCCAGATTGTGCAAGCTTCGGGAATTACTGCCCACCTGTAGAAAAGCCAGGCTGTCAGAGAGGAACACCGCCTACAACCATCACAATTACAAGATTGCTTGGCTGGTCAACCAATTAGGCAAGTTCCTACAAAATCTGGTGGAAATCAATGAGCCATTTTGGCAGCTGTTAACAAGGCCAACAATGGTGCTGGAACATGAACCAGCAAAATGCTTTGGTAAGCTCAAAAATCTCGTAATTTCACAGGAAATTCTCATACACTCTGATCCAGATTTGCCAACAGTTATAGCAGTGGATGCGTTATCTGCAGGCATGATGCTCCTTTAAGCTTAACAAGATGGACAAAGAAGACCAGTTTATTCTGCTTCAAAATCTCTCATGGACACAGAGAATTTGAGAAAGAAGCATGCGCAGTCACTTGGGCCTGCGAGAACTGATCATGTCAAGGGATTAAGGTTTAAAATTGAAACCCACCACACACCTTTGGTTGGAAGCAAAATACCATGGATGCTGGAATCTACAACAAAAACACAAAATGTTGGAAAATCTCAGCAGGTCTGACATCATCTGTGGAGAGAGAATAAAGCCAATGTTTTGAGTCTGGATGACCCTTTGTCAGAGCTAAAGACAAGGAAAATCGGACAAGATTTATACAGTGAGGGTGAGGGTGTTTGGTGAGGACTGCAATTGATAGGAATGGCAAAGACAGAAAGACAAGCCTCAGGTTACTCTTCCTAACCTAAAGGGGATTGCAACGATGTCACCTAGAATTTTTCGACTGAAACTTAAGAGATATGATTCAGTTATTGAGTACGTTCAAGGGAAATACCAAACAACACCAGATGCATTATAAGTTATCCCAGTGAAATAAGTCAAACTGGAAGATTTAAATGTTCTTGAGGAAATTGAAGCAGAAATTTTGTTGATTATTTACGAGCCACAATAAAGAGATTTCAAAAAATGAATCAAGCACACCAGTGGGATGATAAATGACAGTCGAGTCATTCCGAAAACAATTTGGCTTGACGCCCTCCATAAACTACATCAAGGTCACTTGGGAATACTGAAATGCAGAGCAAGAGCCCACCAGTCAGTCTGCTGATCAGGGGTCAGTCAGTCCATCGAAGAGTTGATCATAAATTGTCTTACATATGCAGTGGAGGCGGATCATCTTTTCTGAAGGAAACACTGATGTCAGGAGCTCGGATTTTGATAGGCAGCAATTTCTAGCAGAAACTAGCAGCATTTTGGATATAACTAGCTGTAGCAGTACTGTCGGTATTTTTAAAATTTCATTTCATTGAGTTTTAAAAGCAGAAAATTAGACTTAAATCAAGCAAACCTGTTACATTTTTATGTTGCTCCATTCACAAGCAAGTCTCTGAAAAGTAACAATTGTACAGTCCATCATTCTAACTGAAAACAGGTGTTCCTCTGCAACGGGAATGATTAGACGCAATTCAAGAATATTCATTTGGAATAGACTCAAGTCCATTAAACTCTGCGGCAGCGAAAAATACCACACACACACAGACATACACACACAGACACACTCACAGACACACTCAGAGACACACACAGAGATACACATAGAGACACACACACACACACACAGACACACACAGAGACACACACACACACAGATACACACACACAGACACACACAGAGACACACATAGAGACACACACACAGACACACACACAGACACACACACAGATACACATATACACACACATACACACAGACACACACACACACAGACACACTCACATACACACAGACACACACAGAGACACACAGAGATACACATAGACACACACACACGCACACACACACACACAGACACACACAGAGATACACATAGAGACACACACACATACACACACGTACACCACACACACACACGCACACGCACACACACACAGACACACACAGAGATACACATAGAGACACACACACCACACACACAGATTCACACACGCACACACCACACACACAATCACGCACACACAGACACACACAATCACACACACAGACACACAGACAAAAACAACACACACACAAACACACACAACATACAGACACACTCACACACACATACACACCCACACCAACACACCACATTCATGCACACACACAACACATATACACACACACACACACTCTCACAAACACGCACATACAGACACACCTCACTCACAGACACACACACAAAGACACATATGCACACACAGACATACACACACTTGCATGCGCAGACACACGCACACAGAGACACACACATTCACACACACTCACACACACACAGACACACACAGACACAGGCATACACAGACACACCACACTCACAGACGCACACACACAAACACATATGCACACACAAAAAAACACACACTTGCACGCACAGACACAACACACTCACAGACACACACATTCACATACCCACGCACACACAGACACACCACCCTCACACTCACAAACCCCTACACCTGTTACTATAATGACAGAATGATTCCTTTGATTTTCTGTTGAAGACAACAAGATATTAATCTCTAAAATATTGCCATCACAATTAGCCATTTGCAAAATTGCATCATAAGTTGCCATATAACATATCCCTGATTGGTATTCAAAAATCCCTGAAGTCTACAGGAGGAGTTTTGGTGAGAATAGTATTGTACAAGATCAATCTTCTCACAATTAGAGTTAACACTTGAGAAATTAAGCAAAGGATTGTTCCCCTACATGGAGCAGTGCTTTCAACAAAAGGTCAGGAAAAACGTCAACTGTGACTGAGTCAGAAAGTTAAATCTGGGAGTAGAAGTAGGCGGGAGTTAAAAAAAAGCCCCAAATTTTCAGACCTCGAAGTTGGGGGGGACCAGTATAAGGGCCTACAGGTGGTCTCCCAGTCACAGACCATGGGGGGGGTGGGGGGCGGGGGGGGGGGGGGGGGGGGGGGGGGGGGGGGGGGCGGGGGGGGGGCAGGGAGAGCAGTGCTCCAGGCTAGTTCGGAGGTGCACCCTACCCTGGCCCAGCGGCTACAGGTCACCCTGGGATGGGGCTGCACCTCCTCTCCTACACCCCCATAGATAGCAAAAAC